>NW_027508811.1:10245000-10732500 GCF_051911475.1 Siphateles boraxobius | reverse complement strand
GTGTCCAAGCATTACTGGTACTCTACTTGAGCTTAAATTATCTCATGCTCATCATATTTCATAAGACACTGTAAGACAAATTAAAACCTAAAATGAAATCCTATACTTGAGACAATCACACATTCCCTGATATAAAACAGACAGACAGAGACTATTAGCAGATAATTCTTTTCAAAACAGAATCACATACAAATGTATCTTTTTAATGTATCATGTAAGACTTCATTAACAAATCAAACTACAGCGGTTGTACAGAAGTATGAATACACAAGGTGACACAACATCTTTGTATAGGAATGCTGCAACGTTTCAAAAACATCATAAAAACATTCTCCAGAGAAAAGTAAGGCACCGACTGAATCGGTGGGTATATAGGCAATTCATTTAAAGCATTTTGAGAATAAAGTGTAAAAGCAAAATAAAAAGACTCTGAAACACATACACAATGTTCAGAACATGTATAGATTGTTTAAAACTGGTTTTAGTTGGAACACACCTTGTGAAAGTTGAAGGTGTCAGTGGTATGTTACACCTTAATCATGTTGGGACACAGAGAAAGCACAGGGAGAGTGTGTTTCATGTGCAAGGAATCCTAAAACATTTTTTATGCTGGTGTTTATTAGTTCTGTACATTGAACAGAACCTCACTGAGTTAGAATAAGATGGGTTCCTAAAATGACCATCACTGGTCTGTTGTCTTCTCATTTACAGACTTCTGCAGAGCTGTGGAAAAGCCTTATGGGAGAGGAACTGTGACAGCTGTGAGCTTTCATCAGGCACTGGTAGGACTCATTCACACACATTAAACATTATAAGAGAAAAAGCAGTTTCATCTGTCAAGCTGTAAAGACACAGAAGAGCATTTGCTTTGCATTCCAGTGTCTGTTCAAGGCTAGGTTTGAAAATTCTAGAATTATAACATTTTCCAGTTCCTAGTAAAAAGAAAATGCTGTCGTATACTCACCCTCATGTTGTTCAGACCCCATATTTCTTTTTTGTATTTCAAAAAAATATGATATTTTATACAAAATAACAGCTTGGACATTCTGCCCATGATGACTGTCAGGATATAAAATGAAAACAATTTTTTTTTTATGTTCTATATTTTAAAGACAAACAGTATTGTAAAAGTTTGGGGTCAGTACGTTTTTTTGTTTGTTTGTTTGTTTTTAGAAATTAATGCTTTTATTCAGCAAGGATACATTAAATTGATCAAAAGTTACACCAAATAATTTTACAGTACATCGATACAAAAAAAATCTATTTCAAGTAAATGCTATTTTTTTTAACTTTTTGTTCATCACAGAAAGCCTAAAAAATATATCACAGTTTCTACAAAAAAACTTTAAGCAGCACAACTGTTTTCAATTTTGATAATAATATTACTTGTTCCGTCTGCACCAAATCAGCATATTTGAATGATTTCTGAAGGATCATGTGACACTGAAGACTGGAGTAATAATGCTGAAAAGTCAACTTTACGGTATTAATAATGTATTAAAATAGAAAACAAGTATTTTAAATTTTATTAATATTTCACAATATTACTGTTTTTACTCTATTTTTGATCAAATACTTAGAGCCTTGGCATAAGAGACTTCCGGCAAAAAAAAAGAAAAAGAAAAAAAAAGAAAATCATAATGACCTCAAACTTTTGGATGGTAATGTGACAGATTTGTTTGTGGAACAGTTCATAATTTAAGCCAATATCCTCTGATAATCTTCCCTTCTGTCAGAACTCTCAGATGTCATTTGTGCTTTTATTCAATAAAAAAGGCACTTTTACACACGATGAGCTCTGGCAGGAGGGACGATTATCAGTAAACAATGACTTAAAATTTGGTCTGTTCCATACAAACCCATATCATTTCTTGGAAACACTTGGAAAATAGCACAAAAGTTGTATTCTGACATAGAAGAAATCAGGACCGTGAAAGCATTTTTGTTGTGTGGAAAAGTGCAGCTTTTGTCGTTTCATGGAGATTTGTGTTTCGTGGAATAATACAAGGTTAGAACAACATGAGAGTGCATAAATGACAACAAAATGTTACTTTTTATGGGAACTGTCCCTTTAAAGATGGACAGGTCTGAAGCTACTGGCAGGGTTGAGCCGAAGGGACTACAGTCAGATTCTCATTTACTGTATAGTGGGAAAATAATTTGGAAGCCAAATCTGCAGGAGGCAACAGTGTTCCAAGCAACTCATAAAACTGTCACAATTGAGACATAACAGCCTCTTTATGTCAGTTTGTGCCACAGCTGTTTTCTAGTCATAACGCATTAAACATCCTACATTTCAACATTGTGCTGTATTATGTCATCGCAATTTTGACAGCTGTGGCATTTTCTCAGGCTTAATGGTTGACAAAATGGCCAAATAAAATTTTGGGACTATCTACTAAGCTAAGAAGAAACTGAGAACATCTCCCAGCGTGAGAGAGGAAGATCAGCCCAACTGTGCGTTTTGTGGAAGATATTGTCCAGTTGTGACTCTATGAAGACTCTTTCACAAGATGTGTTTCATGACTCCATTATGTGCGCTAAAAATGTGCTTAATTCAGGTCTTACATAACATACCAGCTCAGAGTTGAGCTACTTGCAATTGCTGACCTTTTTCTTCTCTCTTTTTTTGAGGGGAGTAAACAGGTTCATACATCATCACCTGAAATGTCGACATCAACAGAGCTAAGAATACATTTAACAGTATGCAACATCACACAAACTACACCCTCTTCTTTCACACTCTTTTCTATCAACCTGCAACTGTAACAGGAAAGATACGTTTTTTTTAAAACGGCATATTGAATGAGAGACATTTACTAATAAAACTGTTCCTTTAACCAAATAGTACCAAATATCAACTGAACTGTGAAAGTAGAACAAAGTCTACAACTCCATACTGCTCACAGAGCTTCATACATTTACCAAGAAAGTGAGTCCATTTTCTCAAATATATAGATACAAAAATAGATCAGCAAAATCTATGTGCTGTTTACAGTACGTAACAATCACTGAGTGAGTTTGACCATCGCTCAAGAAAGGAAATAAACTAGTTCAAGACAGATTTCACAGGTTGACCGCACAGAGATCAGGACACTTGAAAAGACAGAGCAAAAGCGCTGAGAAGCCTCCTCATCATCATGTACTTTAAACATCCTCACAGTTTCATACTGGTCCTCTACAGGATATTCAGCCAGAACACTGGCTGTCTGTATCTCTAGTGTTGCAGTTCTGATTGTTGAGTCTCGAGTCAGGTAGTAAAATTCAACATTCAGGATCGTAAGATCACACGAATTCAATACAAAAGATAAGAGGGAACAGTCTGTTGTTAAAGTATGGCGTTAACTTAATGTAATGCACTCTTCATTTCACCACGTTAGCAACTACTCAAAAATGGTTTCGTAAGGTCTCATGGCTCTAAAGTCAAAGTAAGAGCTGATGATGCATTTGCACATTGTTCTTCATTTTTTAAATCCCATTTGTCAAAACTCAAACATTGGTGTGTCTATCTATGACATTGATTTGGTACCAGCCGAAGTCGGTCTAAGTCAACAAAGAGTTTACTGTATTACACAGGAGTTAAGGCCTGTTCACACCAAGGACCATAACTATGACTATAATGTTTCAATTACTGTTCCCATTCAACGAATCAACACAATGTGGACGATAACAACACAGAGGGACAATATTGTTGGAATCAGACTTTTTCCCTAGCCGAAGAATGATAAAAACATTGACAGCCAATCAGAATCCACCCAACTTTAACACGCTTGAGAATTTAAGCAGCAAGCGACATAACCACATGAACATGTTCATAAAGCACACAGCATCACTTCGGGTTAAGGGTCAATGCATATGAGAGACATGCAGCCTTCATCACCATTTCATATCACTGTCTGAATACTGTATGGGCTGAATATCATTTACAATGAACAGAACATGTCATCTGTATCTGTAACTATAATTATCATTATACTTATCTTTTTAGATAATCTTGGTGTGAACAGTTCTTTACAGTGGTGAAAGCATTTTGGTCAACATGACCAAATATGAATTTGCATTATATTATTTTATTGTAAGGGCTTTCTTCTATAATATATAGTTTAAATATGAAAGCGGTTCACTTAGCTTTCCTATTTGCTGGTAAACTGAAATAAATTAATAAATGCTTCTATTTGACGAGGTTTTCATGTATATAAAATAAGTAGATATAAAACTAATAATATGTGTTCCATATCATGACTGTACAAGTTAACAAATTATTTAATATATTTTATACCTCATATTTTTATTATTAAGGTATTATCATATTAAATCAATATTATAAGGGGTTTATAAAAATGTTTAGGCCTAGTTAATACATGAAAAGTTCTATAGGCTACTTATTGGCTGTTAATGTCATATTGAGAATGAAAAGAATATTTTTCTATTACCTATTCTATTTTGTGGCGTGTTTCTGATTGCAAGGTATTAAATTTAGAATGAGTGGAATAAAATAGCTGACATATAAATGACAGCCGGATGATAGGCTGAATGCAGTGAAGTCTGGATTGGCACTCTGATAGTAGATTTCAAAGTGGAATGAACCACATTATGTATTAGAATGAGATCTAGACAATCTGATCACATGTCAAGGAAAGCCAGCCATTCAAGATACTGCACATCTGTCAGAGTATCCATTAAAATTGCCTCAGAATGAGATATAAAGTAGTCAACCGGACAGTCATTTTACTCCTGCTTTAAGGTCAATGCAATGTAATCTCAGAATGCCAGTTTATCATCTGAGCAAAGACAATTTTAACTCGCCTCAACCTTTGCAGATCTTTCATGCCTGGATCTCACACTCACACATATATTTATTTATTATTTCACTTTTTCTGTGCCTATAACCCCTTTAGAAACATTACAACTATCTTAAGCAGAAAAAAATAGAAACATCAAGTCAAGTCAGAAAATATACAAATAAATATTCAAATAAACATAAAACTCTGTCTCATTAGTGTTTCCTCCATTAACGGTGTGGCATCTAACCCTGTTTTTTCATAATTTCTCTAACCCATTTCCTGCAATGCATTGGGAAGGAAAGCAGATTACATCCCCAGAACTGCTCACGTTTCTCATAATGCACTGCAGTGGGGGCCAGCTCTGTCGGTTTGGGACCGTTCGAGGGCCTGACCTGCTCTTGGCCCCCCCACCCCATTACACATATCGTTGCCGTCACTTACTGACATTCTAGGACTCCAAAAGACTATGCCATCGACACACCTGTTGTCCCTTCGATTCCTTCATCTGAGTCCAGTGTGTTAGCTCCTCCTCCCCAGAGCTGTTCAGCCCCAGAGAGATCCAGCCAATCATCTCCTTCCGTTTCATGCTGCGCTTGTTGTAGACCGACAGGATGAGCGTGACATCAGAGAGCTGGAACAGAGCTACTTGGAACACAAAGGTCTCCTTGTAGGTGGGGTTGGGCTGACCGCGGCAAATTGATGTCTTGCACTTGGACATCTCCTGACCCATTGAGTTCAGTAGAGTCAGCTTTACATACGTGTCTGAAACAGGATGTGTGTCAGAGAAACTTTCATTCTATGATCAGTAGTCCTGAAACTTTTACTGTCAAATCAGTCCATGCAAACCAATCCAAAAGAGTACTCCAAAAATCAAGGTTTTAATATTGTTTATGTCTATGTGGTGTTTTAATATGCTTTAAAACAAACCATGTGTACATTCAGAAGTCAACATCATTGCAAAGTATTTTCTTCTTGAAACTGCAGTGAACTAAATACAGTCTCAGAAACGCGGTTTGAAATCGCTGGTGTTTCTGACGTCACAAACTACCTTGTAACCAATCATATCAACGCGTGATCACCAACGAGTGAATCTTTGAGCTGGTGTGAATGAGTGGAGGGCTAATTTGCATATTCAACAGCATTTACTAAATGAGACAAGGGTGTAGAGTTACATTCAAGGTAATTTAAGGCATAAATATTTTGTTTTAAAGGAAAAAATGCTTAAATATGTAATTTTGGTGATCAAAGATGAGTTTTAAGTGATAAAATAATTGAATACAGGGGCACAAAAAAATTGGTATAAGATAAAGAATGTTTATATGAAATAAATATGTCTTGTTTTAAGATGGTTTAGACATTTTTACTGGAAACTGGAAATATTTTTACTGGAAATATTTTGCATTCAAAATTTAAAAAATAAAAGTATTATAAACAATAATAATAATAAAAAAACACAATAATCACAGTTTTCAGCTGGGAAAAATTATTTACAAAACCATAATTCTATTTGAATAATTGTATTTTCGGAAGTTGAGACGTTAAATTAAGTAACATGATATTGTTGTGGTGCGGTTCTTCTGCCAGCGTGGAGGTTTTCAATGCTACGGTTCCTGCCTGGCAATGCTTCAATCTCTCAATTTATCTGAAAAAGCAATTGATTATTCCATTCATTAATACAGGATGAAATGTATTGGTTGAAAACGAGCCATTCAGTTTCTTTTGTGCATTAACGCACAGCACGAATCAATGCTCACTGATTAATAATTGAGTCCCGCATCACTTCTCTGTCTTCTCATTTCGGAACCTTTTGAACGGCGACTCTACAGATGCACTCAAAGCAGACTCTGCTGCAGCACGGGGCCTTTCACGGGATTGAATTCAGAGCGCAGTTGAACTCCTCTGAGTGTGCTTTCTGCTGCCCTGCCTGAATACACTAGAATACAACAGACGTTAGTATTCTCTGTGTCTTTGTGTCAGGGCGGGCTTCCTGTGGAGTCATCTTGCTGCGTTTTCAAAAAAAAAATTTCACTCTCCTCTATTTTTCCAACTGATAGAAGAGCCGAGCTAAAGAAGCGCTGATTTCAGAGATGGAAACGCAGACTCATACCTGGCACTGTGGAAATCAGTGCAGCTCCTCAAGCTGAATGTGAAAGAGTTCAATAGCGATTCAAGAGGGCTGATTAGCCTCTGTGATGCAGTTATTCAGGAGTCTAAACACTTCCTGCCACAGGAATTAACCTTCGGCAGTTGACAGTACATAAAATACTAGTCATCTGCACTGATAAAGTTACGGAAAACATTAGGATTACACATATCTGTTAGCATGTATCAATGCTGTAAATGAGACAAAGTTATTGTGGCGTACAGCAGTTTTTGCAATTTTTTAATCACAAAATTAAGTATGAAGATGTCCTTGTGAAGCACTCTCTTCCCAAAATATATAAGCTGATATTATATATTTTATAAATATATTACGTATATACATGTACGTGTATAAAGTGTATAAACATATTGTTACAGGTTAATTCGTTTTTTATAAGAAAATTATTTATATTAATGAAGCATGATATAGAGATTCCAAACAGATCCAGATCAAAATAAAAACGTTTTAACATATTTAATTAATATCTTAGCAGTGCTAAAAGCCCTAAAATGTCCTACTGTCTGCAAACATAGAAGAACAATTCACATGGCTACATGCCTACAAAGACCTCTACATCTCTCTGGTATTTTGGACTAGAACTACTAGTCACATGACGGGAACGATCCAAACGATTCAAGCAAATGATCTAGTAAATGTGTTTTAAAAAATCCAGACATTAAAAAAAGACACAAGGTTAGGAGACGCATGCAAACATCACTACAGAGCACAGAGAAAATAATAACATACTGTACCATCCAACATAACATGGTCTAAAAAATAAAAAACGTTTGAACCTTCTCCATGGATGAAGACAAAATGGATAACATGCTTTACATGTTTTCAAAATCTTCCTTCTGTATAAAATTTTACATTATTTTGCGCTCAAATTTTCGACAGATCAAACCTTCAGCATCCATGTAGAAGTATTCGCCAGTCTAACACCAAGGATCGAGGATGAAACGAGGAAGCGTGACAAAAGAAAGATGGATGAACAACGTCCGATGATGATAAAGGTAGCCACAGAAAACTCACCTCGGATTATGTACACCTGCCCACCTATCAAGTGCTTTAGACAACAGAACAAACCGTCTGACAACAGGAGAGGAGTGACAGCGAGAGCAGAGGGGATCGGCAGTCATCAGGGAGAAAGAGAGAGAATATCAACAACAGCAGGAGGAAAAGAGCAGGTAAAAAGGTTTGAAGGTTCAATGACATTAGGTCAGATGTAACGTGTTCATAAAGCACACAGCATCACTTCAGGTTAAGGGTCAATGCATAAGAGAGACATGCAGCCTTCATAACCATTTCATAACGCTGTCTGAATCTATGGGCTGAATATCGTTTAATGACATGGAGTTATGAGTGCTTTTTGAAGGCATTAAGCTCTTATATTGCACTCTTTCACTGAAGTGTGATGGAAGCTTTGGGAAGGTTAGGAGGTCATTTAGGGCAGCGTTTATCAGAAGGGTGATATGACAGAAAATTACAGAGCGAGAAAGAAAGAGGGAACATACGGTTACGGGCACCTTTGGGGTCAAAGGTGAGAGGTGACACGTTTTGATCCTGCAATCCTTATATAATATGATACAGGAAATACAAAGACAAATTTGTTGGTGAAGTCCTCTGGAACGGCTATCTAAAGCAATCATTTTGAGCAGCTCTCGGACTCACTGGGAGGTTTATTTGCCGACAGGTTTTTAAAGTGGCTTCCTTTGATGACCTCCACAGAGAGTCGTCCTGTAGTGGCGTTGTACACAAGCCCCAGCAGGATCTCTGGAGCCGCCCCCTGACCGGCAGACGGGAACGACGAGGCCGTCTCACTGCACGACACGTCTGACACGCTTGCATGAGAGTCACTCCCCTGGGACACAAATCATTTTAGTTTAACATTTACAAAGTTTTTACAGAATATATATATATATATATAATGGACTGCATTTATATAGCGCTTTCAATAGACCCATGGCCACCAAAGCGCTTTACATATTGCCTCACATTTACCCATTCATTCACTCATTCATACACCGACGGCGGTGCCAGCCTTTCAAGGTCAGCGGCTCCTGACGAGCTGGAATATATATATATATATAGTTTATGCTAATCAAGCTGCATGCGTTTATGCTAATCAAGGATGCATTTATTTGATCAAAAATATAGTAAAAACATTAATATTGTGAAAAATAATCTTTTAAAATAAATTTTGTTCCTGTGATGCAAAGCTGAAATTTCAGCATCATTACTCCAGTCTTCAGTGCCTTCAGAAATAATTCTATGATTTGATGCTCAAGAAACTTTTCTTAATATTATCAATGTATAAATTTTTTTTAAAGAAAAAACTTACTGACAAAATTAATATCTTTCAAATTTTTTATGGTAGTATATATATATATATATATATATATATATATATATATATATATATATATATATACACATTATCTTTTTACGCATTATGAAAAATATTTTTTTATTAAATTAGAAAGAAGCATTTTTGAGACTTTTTGTACATAACGTTTTATCACACTCACAGGTATGTTGCAGCAGGGGTCCAGAATGATGGGGACTGACATCTTGCCCTGCAGGTTGAGTTTGGTGAGGTAGAACACCTTCTCTCCGAGAGCCTTCTCCTTCTTCATCCTGCGGACGCTGTACAAGCGGAACCGGACGGCATAGTTCCCGATCATCTCCGACTCAATATGGCTGAAGTGAAATGTCTCTGTAAAGACGGGGCAGGGGCCACGCTGGATGATGGTTTTTGCCCTCTGCTTTTTGGTGGGCAACAGCACTAGATGCACCTGCCAGGAGATGTTACCCGTGCGTTTGAGAGAAGGAATGTCCGTCAGTGCTGTTATCGTGACGGACAGACGCTGGTCAGACGAATCATGGTCGAAGATGACGTCGAGAGTTCCGTATTGAGCCAGAGGCTCAGGGTCATAACCTTTTGGAAGCTGAGCCGCTGATCCACGTGCTGACAGATCCTAAAGAAATGAGTGATAGAAAAACCGAGATATTTAGAGGGAGAAACAATTACCATCTGAGGCTTGATGTGGTGCACGTGCAGAGTGTGTTTACATTCATATGAGCTCATACAGTTGTGGTCAGAATTATTGGCTCCCCTGGTAAATATGATCAAAGATGGCTGTAAAAAAATAAATCTGCATTATTTATCTTTTTGATCTTTCATAAAAAAATTAGCAAAAATCTAACCTTTCATTGAAGTGAAAGAATCGAAAGTGGGGGGAAAATCACTTTATGAAATAAATGTTTTTCTTCAAAAACACGTTTATTATTGGCAAAAATAATAAAAGTAAAATATCCCTGAAGTATATTCCAATTATATATATATATATATATATATATATATATATATATATATATTAGCACACCAGGGTGACTAGGAACTGTCAAGCTATGACTTCTTGTTTCACAGGAGTATGAATTTTAAGGAAACACAATTGCCAAATTCCCTTAATCATCCATCACAAGGAGTAAAACCAAAGAATAAACTTCTAATGTGCAGCAAAAAATTAAGCTTCACAAAATAGAAAGAGGCTGTAAGAAAATTGCTAAAGCATTGGAAATGTCCATTTCCACCATTAGGGCAATAATTAAGAAGTTTCAATCAACTAAAGATGTTACAAATCTGCCTGGAAGAGGACGTGTGAAAGTTTGAGTGGCCAAAGACTCTCCAAGGATGACAGATGGAGAATTGCAGAGATTAGTTGAGTCTTGGGGTCAGAAAGCCACATCACCAAATGTTGTTTGGGAGGGTTTCAAGAAAAGTTCCTTCTCACTCATCCGAAAACAAACTCCAGCATATTCAGTTGTCAGACACGACTGGAACTTCAAAACGGACCCGATTCTATGTTCTTATGAATAAGAAAAAAAAAAAAAAAAAAAAAAACAGATGGGTTTGGTGCAAACAGGGATAAAAAGTACTCCAGGCCCAAGGTTAAATACTGCTACTGATACTGCTGCATATTTAATGTTGTGGGCCTATTTTTAGCTGGAGGTCCTGGACATCTTGTTCAGATACACGGCATCATAAATTCTACCAAATACCAACAGATCAAAAATCAAAACCTGGTGGCCTCTGCTAGAAATTGTATAATGGGCCGTGGTTGGATCTTTCATCAGGACAACAATCCAAAACAAATGTAAAAATCAACACAAAAATGTGTCACTGAGCACAAAATTAAGCTTCTGCCATGATCATCCCAGTCCCCTGACCTGAACTCTATAGAAAATGAGTGGGCTGAACTGAAGAGAAGAAGCACCAACATGGATCTGGGAATCTGAAGGATCTGGAGAGATTCTGTATGGAAGAATGGTCTCTGATCTCTTGTCAGGTGTTCTCCAAACTCATCAGGCATGACAGGAGAATACTCAGAGCTGTTATCTTGGCAAAAGGAGGTTGCAAAAAGTATTTAATAAAGGGGTGCCAATAATTATGGCCAACGTGTTTTGGAGAAAAGCATTTATTTCAAAATGTGATTTCCCCCCACTTCCAATTCTTTTACTTCATTGAAAGGTTAGATTTTAGAAATTTTATGAAATAAAAAATCAAAAGGATAAACAATGCTGATTTTTTACAGCCATATTTTATCATATTTACCAGGGATGCCAATAATTCTGACCACAACTGTATATGATAGCGTTAAATCCATAAAACAGACAGTTATGACATATTTGCTAATAGACGAAGATATTTTCAATGCCTGATGGCTGAGACGAGATTTTTATTGCTATAATTCACATAACAGAGGTTAGACTAAAAATGTGGCTTAGTATTGTACAATGAGTAATGCTGCATCACACGACTGTAAACATATAAATTATTACGTAGGTGTCTAAAGCACATACATAATGAATTATGAAGGGTTTTTTCATGCATCTGTGTTTGAATGCATGTGATGTTAAGGTAATGAAAACATGAAAGTACTTCAGCAAATCACACATGACAGCGATGCCCTAAAAACAACTTTAAAAAAGACCAATCAAAATGAGTTTTCTGCTGAAAAAAAAAACAGTTTTTGAATGAATAAGCAAGGAAGCAACAAAGGGGGCTATTTGTTCTTTTTAAACAAAGGGGGCTATTTGTATTTTTGAAATTGCCAGAATTCACTGGTCTACAATTTTCTCATCTGTTTCAGAGATAAAATGTGCTTTTTATTATGTACTTTGATGTGCTGAATTTAAATATGACAATTAACTGATTGGCTACTGTTTTCAAGATATTTAAGTCATTATATTTTACGTTTATGTATATTGTTTAGATTGTACCTGTCACCTGTCCTGTTTATGTAAGACTTTAAACATCAGCAAAAGGGTTATATAAATCAAATGTATTATGAAACAAAAGGCAAAAAATTCGCTTCTTGGCTTGTTCTCTTGTATTCATTAAATGGAGTGTCTCTTGTCACTGTCCAGCAATCTGCAAACACTGATAGGCTCAATTTCAAGTTATCTGCACTGTTCAAAAAGTACGAGGCATCTCTGCTCACTTTGGCTAAATGTGTCCCTTTGCAAAATCGAACACTGACAAATAAGAGAGCATGACACTGTATAACAGGGGTGCAAAACTCAGTTCCTGGAGGTCCACAGACCTGCAGAGTTTAGCTTCAACCCTAAGTAAACACACCTGATCCAGCTCATCGAGTCCTTCAGGCTTATTTGAAAACTACAGATATGTGTGTTGGAGCAGGGTTAAATTAAACTCTGTAGGGCTCTAGCTCTCCAGGAACTGAGTTTTGTGTTTCCCAAAAGCATTGTTAGTCAATTATGGTCGCAAGTTCCGTCGTTATGAGAATAGTTCAACGAGTCAGTGTCCAAACGAACATTGGCGTGAGTTTTCTTTTACGGGAAGAAAAACAAAGGAGGAAAAAAGAATATGGGTGATCTTCTTTCTTAATACTCCACGTTCATGGCATGTTTGTGGCTGCCAAGTTAGCACGCAACATTGGTGAACGTTGGTGAAGTTTGCTCGCTCTCATTGGCTATTGCACGCACCACGTCAGAGGCAGCCCGATGAAGAGTCAAATATCAAAAACATGTTTGATATTTACGATTTGCAGTAAAATAATCGTAATGACACTACACAATTGAGGACTTTTGAACAAAAAACTCGGTTGCAAGAAGCCTCGAATCAGGCCATGTGCCCCAGATCGTTGGGGATTGCAAATCAGGCCCAAAATCTGGCTTAAAATCGTCTCGGTTACGTATGTAACCCTAGTTCCCTGATAGGGAACGAGACGCTGCGTCAAACGCTGCGGGAACGCCCCTGCGTTGTGCGTCATGAAGCACGTATGGAATCAGCCCAATGGAGAGATGAAACGTCATAGGTGGGTGACGTCATCGACCAGGAAACTATAAAGCACCCCAAAAACACAAGCGCATTAGCTTCTGATAGGCTTGAAGGAAGCGCTAACGGGAGTGCCGGGAGTATGGCGGAGCGACGCAGCGTCTCGTTCCCTATCAGGGAACTAGGGTTACATACGTAACCGAGACGTTCCCTTTCAAGGGAACTTCGAGCTGCGTCAAACGCTGCGGGAACGCGAATACCCACGTCGCCATAGGACCAAATGACCGTCATGTGAGACTAGCGCACAGAGGACGAGAGCACCTGTGCCCCAGGGGTAGAGCTTAAGTCTAGGTCATAGAACTTAATAAAAGTATGCGGTGAAGACCATCCAGCCGCATCACAAACATCACTCAGGGAAACCCCCGACAAAAGAGCTTTAGAAGCAGCCATACTCCTGGTAGAGTGAGCTCGGACAACCAAAGGTGAAGGCTGGCCAGCCGACTCATAAGCAAGTGAGATAGCCTCAACCACCCACTTGCTCATTCTCTGTTTAGACGCCGGACACCCTTTCCTGGGTGGCCCGAAACATACAAAAAGTTGTTCTGATTTCCTCCACAGGGCAGCTCTGTGGACATAAGCGTCTAATGCCCTAACAGGGCAGAGTGAATTAAGTTTCTCCTGGTCCGATGACATAAATGGAGGAGGACAGAAAGCCTGCAGAACCGTAGGTCTAACAATATTAGTAGGAACCTTAGGAACGTAACCTGGTCTAGGCTGCAGAAAAGCTTTAACCATGCCAGGTGCAAATTCCAGGCACGAGGGTGAAACCGACAGAGCCTGCAAATCTCCGATTCTTTTTAGTGAAGAGATAGCAAGCAAAAAGATAGTCTTAAAAGTGAGAAACTTCTCGGGAACTTCTTCGATAGGTTCAAAAGGAGCTAGGGAAAGACCTTCTAATACAATGGCCAGATCCCAAGTCGGCACCCTCGTACGAACTGCTGGCCTCAGCCTCAAAGTGCCACGGAGGAAACGAGTTATAAGCGGGTGTCTCCCAAGAGAAACTCCACTGAAAGGGACGTGGTAAGCAGCTAGTGCCGCCACATACACCTTTAGTGTGGAGGGGGATAACCCTGTGGAGAAGCGCTCCTGCAGGAATTCCAGCACTGCACCCACTGGGCAGTTAACTGGGTCCTGCAGGTGTTCTCCACACCAAGAAGTGAAAAGTTTCCACTTCAAGGCATAAAGCTTCCTCGTGGATGGAGCTCTGGAGTTAAGAATGGTCTCAACAACCTCGGTTGAGAGACCGGAGTCTATGAGCTGGGCCCCCTCAGAGGCCAAGCCCACAGTTTCCACAATTCTGGGCGGGGGTGAAGTATCGTGCCCCCCGCCTGGGAGAGTAGATCCCTCCTGACCGGGAGCTCCAAAGGAGAACCGTCCAGGAGAGAAATCAGGTCCGCAAACCATACTCGGGCGGCCAGAACGGGGCTACTAGTAGTAGACTGACCCCGTCCCGGCGGACCCTCTCCAGAACTCCTGGTAACAGAGCAATCGGGGGAAAGGCGTACAGACGTGACCTCGGCCACGGCTGCACCATAGCATCCAACCCCAGGGGGGCTGGAAGAGTGATGGAGAACCACCGATGACAATGAGTGGTCTCCTTGGAAGCGAATAGGTCCACCTCGGCGCGACCGAAACTCAACCAAAGGAGCTCCACCACCTCGGGGTGGAGTCTCCATTCCCCTGGCCTCGGCCCCTGCCTCGACAGGGAGTCTGCTACCACATTCAAATACCCAGGGAGATACATTGCTCTCAGAGATAGTAGCTTCCCTTGGGACCACAGGAGGATCTGACGGGCCAACTTGTAAAGCCGGCGAGACCGCAGGCCCCCCTGATGATTTATATAAGAGACCACCGACGTGTTGTCTGATTGAACTAACACATGATGGCCTCTCAGGTCTGTTAGGAAGTGTTTCAGAGCCTGAAACACAGCCAACATCTCTAGACAATTTATGTGCCACGAAAGATGATGATCCTGCCACAGACCTTGGGCTGGGCGACCACTCATGACCGCCCCCCACCCTGTGAGGGAAGCATCCGTCGTTAGCGTTATGCGACGACAAAGAGCCCCCAGCACAGGACCTTTGGATAGGAACCAAGTTTCTCTCCACATGACCAGAGCACGAAGGCAGCTCCGCGTGACTTTGAACGTGCGGAGCGGATTTCCCCTCGGGGAGAATCCCTTGGTCCTGAGCCACCACTGTAGCGGTCTCATGTACAACAGGCCGCAAGGTATAACGTTGGACGCTGCTGCCATCAGACCCAACAGTCTCTGAAACTGCTTGACAGTGAGTAGCTGGCCTAGCTTCACTTGTTTCACAGCTGAGAGAATCGAAGCGATGCGGGTCGGAGAGAGTCGCGCCCGCATCGATACCGAATCCCAAACGACACCCAGAAAAGTGGTCTTCTGGGAAGGAGATAATACACTTTTCTTTGTGTTCAGCCTCAACCCCAACTTTCTGATATGAGCGAGGACGACTGTTACGACCTCTAGGGGTCAGCCGCAACAGAAAAAGGAAGAGAGTCACACTACCAGAGAGATAAAGAGTAATATGATTTTTATTGACCATAAGGGGTTATCGTCAGGGGTAGACAAGGCCAAAATAACAAACAAAACAATTTACTTTTTAGAATCTAAATAACCTTTAACAAAAGAAAGAAGAAATGAAAATACAGTTTAACTTACCTAACTCCCTTACACATAAACAAAGTGAAAAATAGATATAAATAAATTGGCGTCAAACCCCCTACATCCCTTGGTATGGTAATAATTACAAGAATGCTTACACACATTTAAAATAGTATCAGGTTGACAAGTTAGAATCAGAATCCAAAGAGGTAATCAATCAGGCAATAATCAGATAGAAGAAAACCCGAAATAGTATTACATTCAACAAACACTTACTCAATTTCAGTAAACACTAATAATCTCTCTGGCACGACACTCTTACTCAATCAAACAATGGTGACACAAACAAAGCTAACGAGAAGTACCTAAACAGTACAACCACAAAACACAGAAGCACAAAGTCAGCGAGGCTCAAAGGCCTTGATAGAGTGTCAGAGGCGGTCCTTATATCCAGGTCAGGTGCATAGCTGGTCCAATCACAGTCTTCCACAGATTAACAGAGGTAACGCCCATCTGAAACAAGCTTGTTAACATACAGAGAGAAAAAGAGAACAAGACAAACCTTCACACAAGGACAGTTGATACCAACACACAAAATCTCAAAATCCTAACACCCCCACCCATAAAATAAAACATAATGTTTTACTAGTTGACACGGGACAGTGAGTCAGCAAGTACATTTTCGATACCTCTCTTATGACAGATCTTCATATTGTAGCTTTGACAAATCAGAGACCATCGCATTAACCGATGATTGCTATTAGACATTAGCTGGAGAAACGTAAGAGGATTATGATCAGTGAAAATGGTAATAGGTGATACACTCGAACCAATATACACTTCAAAGTGTTGCAAGGCAAGAGCCTCTTTCTCTATCGTACTATAGTTCATTTGATGTTTGAGAAATTTCTTTGAAAAGAAACTAATCGGATGATTCAAATCATCTTCACCGGTCTGCAACAAAACCGCTCCGATACCAGTGCCACTGGCATCAACTTCTAGCAAGAATGGTTTTTCAAACTGAGGGGCAACAAGTACAGGAGCACTACAGAGCAGAGTCTTTAATGCTTCAAAAGCGGACTGACATTCAGAAGTCCACTTGAATGAGACTGCTTTACGCAGTAATTCTGTAAGAGGACTAGCTACAGATGAGAAGTTCTTACAAAAGCATCGATAATAACCCGTCATTCCGAGAAATCGACGGAGATCTCTTCTATTGTTCGGAATGGAAAAATCAAGAACAGCTTGAATTTTTGAATTCAAAGGGCAAATCTGACCGCTACCAACCTCCTTACCCAAATAGGTGACTGTAGCACAACCGAATTCGCACTTTGCTAGATTCAAGGTAAGATTAGCATTTTTAAGGCGTCCAAAGACTTCCTCTAAAACCTTAATATGTTCTTCCCAAGTGCTAGCATAACACACAACATCATCTAAATAAACTTCACAATTAGATATGTTGGATAACACAATAGACATTAACCGCTGAAAGGTAGCTCCAGCATTTCGAAGACCGAAAGGCATAACCCGGTATTGTAGAAATACCTCAGGGGTGGCGAATGCAGAAATTTCAGCCGCTCGCTCCGTGAGCGGCACCTGCCAATAACCTTTTAGTAGGTCGAGTTTAGTCACAAATTTGGCATTACCCACACGATCTATGCAATCTTCCATTCGCGGAAGTGGAAAGGAATCAGCCTTAGTTAACGCATTAACTTTCCTGTAATCTGTACAGAACCTTGAAGTACCATCGGGCTTAGGGACGAGAAGACATGGTGAACACCATGGACTAGAACTAGGGGCTGCCAAATTGTGTTTAAGTAAATACTGAGTTTCTTGTTTCATCAGTTCCTTCTTAAGTGGATTTACTCGGTAAGCACTTTGCTTAACGGGCGCATGTGAACCAACATCAATGTCGTGTTTTAACACGTGTGTAGTTGTAGGCGAGTCACTGAACAAAGTCGGATACCTCTTTATCAAATTTAAAATGTCAGCCTGGGCCGATGAAGACAAGTGCGACAATCTTGCTGAAAAGTTTAACAAAGTTTCTGAATTAGGCAACCGAGCGGTTGTGAACGCGGCACTGTTCATCTTCAAACCATCGATTTCTGGTGAATATTCTGAGGGTGATACATCTACTGGAGCAACAGTGACAACAGGGATCTTAGTCTCAGAATTAGACCGCGTAACATATGCCTTCAGCATATTGATATGACAGACGCGTGACTTTTTCTTATGATTTGGGGTGTTAACAACATAATCAGTGACACTTAATTTCTCTTTAATATCATAGGGTCCAGTAAATCTAGCCTTAAGCGCTGAACCAGGCATAGGAAGTAAAACGAGAACTTTCTCTCCAATTTGGAATGATCGCTGCACAGCTTTTTGATCATATCGAGTTTTCATTTGGTCTTGAGCGGAATCAAGAGAACGTCTTGCCAACTTCCACACTTTATGAAGTCGCTCACGAAACGAGCTAACGTAATCTAAGACGTTCGTTGCAGGAGTAGGACGATCAGATGAAAGGATCTGCTCCTGCAAAATTTTCAAAGGTCCACGCACAGTATGCCCAAAAATCAATTCAGCAGGGCTGAATCCGAGAGATGCTTGAGTCGTGGTACGAATTGCGAATAACAATAGTGGGATTTCCTCGTCCCATTCTTTCTGTTGATCAACACAAAAAGTTCGAAGCATGGACTTGAGAGTTTGATGAAATCTTTCGATTGCCCCCTGTGACTGAGGGTGATAAGCGCTAGATACTTGATGTTTAATATTTAATTTTTTTATTACTTTGGCGAACACCCTAGACATAAAATTGGTTCCTTGATCGGACTGAATGTATTTCGGTACTCCAAAAGTGGTGCAGAATTTAATGATTGCTTTAACAACTGCATGAGCTTTAAGAGAGCGTAGTGGTATTGCTTCAGGATACCTAGTCGACGTACACATTAATGTCAACAAGTAGGAATTTCCAGATTTTGTTTTGGGTAGTGGCCCAACACAATCAATCAAAATACGCTCGAACGGTTCGCCAAGCACAGGTATCGGCCTCAACGGTGCTGGAGGAATAACTTGATTGGGTTTACCGGATAACTGACACGCATGACAAGATTTACAGAATTTTGAAACCTCTGATTTCATGGAAGGCCAAAAAAAGTGTTTCAACAGATTATCATACGTTTTTCGAACTCCTACATGACCCGACAGTTCATGGTCATGTGCTACACTCAACACTTGTTCTCGATAAGGTTTTGGAACGACAACTTGAATAACAGTGCCCCAGTCCTCCTTGACATGACCTGGAGACCACTTACGCATAAGAACATCGTCTTCAAAGAAGTAAGCCACTGGACACTCTGGCAAAACACTCGGCTCAACAACAGCTTCAGCACAATGACACAGAGTTTGATCGGCACGTTGTGCCTCAATTAACATAGTTCTTCCAAATGGAAAATCAACATTGGGAAGTGCACACATTTTTAACTCAGCTGCATCAACTTTTTCCTCTGTCTCACGAGAATTATCAGCACACAGAAAAGTTTTAGATAAATCCACAGTTTCTTTTAGCTTATGAGCTTGAGCTCGAGTTACTACACACGTACTAAATACTTGGGGAAATTCTTTCTGCAGTGCATCTTCATTATGTACATCAGGAACATCTATCACTTCAGGCAAACAGAAAACTTTATCACCTGCCAAATCATTTCCTAGAATGAGTGATACACCTTTCACAGGTAATTCAGCCCGAACTGCCAGTTTAACGTTCCCTGAAATAATCCCGGAGCGTAAATAAACATTGTGCAAAGGAACTCTAACTACAGTAAGATCAATGCCTTGCACTAGCACACTGGAACCACAGTTTGAAAGTTCTGAAAATGGTAACACACTCTCTAAAATGAAGGATTGCGCAGCACCAGTATCACGGAGTATACAAATAGGTTTCGTTTCCAAATCTGCTTCATTAAATGACACAACACCATCAAAGATAAACGGCTTAAAAGCGGATTCAGCGGTCGTATAATCCAGAGACTCTGGCTCGATGGAAAAGATAGGCCGCTCTACTAACGCAACGCTTTTGAAAGTGTTTACTTTCTTGCCAGTTTTACGTTTCAGAACCGGGCATACAGAAATTAGATGTCCGACGTCATGACAGTAAAAACATTCACGGTTTTCCGTAAAGTCTGCTCTCAAAACGTTCTTAGGTACCACTAAGGAATCCTTAGAACTACGAACACGATCAGGAAGATTACGTTTCGTGGGTGAAAACACTACTCTGTGCGTAAGTACGAACTCATCAGAAAAAACTGCAGCAGCGGAAAGAGCGGAAACCTTCTGCTCATTTAAGTAAACCACAATTTTCTCTGGTAAACAATTCTTGAACTCCTCCAATAATATTAATTCTTTAAGCTGCTCAAACGTGACTATTTTGTTTGCGGCGCACCATTTCTCAAATAAACTTGCTTTGTCTCTAGCGAACTCAACATATGTTTGACTAGGGGTTTTCACATGATTCCGGAACTTCTGCCGATAGGCTTCAGGGACTAATTCATACGCACGCAAAACGGCATTTTTCATTACTTCATAATCCAAACTTTGCTCAAGCGATAACGCTGAACAGACTTCTTGGGCTTTACCCACAAGTTTACATTGTAACAACAGCGGCCAAACATTCCGCGGCCATTTCAACGTGCCAGCGATTCGTTCAAACACGTTGAAATAAGTGTCAACCTCGGTCTCTCGAAAAAGTGGCACTATGGATATCTGACGACTAATATCAAATTCAGGTTGACTTACTTGTGAGTTGCGTCGAGGTGCAGGAATAGGACTCGGAGTGGAAACAATCATAGGTGACGATACATTCACGTTCATGTCAGGCGCATCAACAGCTGAGGGGAAAACAGATGATTTAATTTTGAGCTCCAGCTCCAGCTCCTTGAGCTTGATATCTCGCTTGGTTTCAAGCTCAACTGTGCGTACATGCAACAGCTGACTCTCATAATGCTGTCTGCTCAGTTCCACCTCTAACTCTTTCAGTCTGATCGCCAGAAAAGGATCTCGCGGAGAAGCTAAATCGACGGGATCTATGCCGGCCAGCTCATTAGGTTTGGGTTGCTCACCCTCACTCGTAGAAACCGGCAACTGAAATGCAACACCCGCCGACTCACTCCGGTCTGGCAAAACTCCACGCTCCATCAAGTGTTTATAAATTACCTCCTTAATCTCCTGTTTAACTGCACCACGAGGAACTGTGATTTGATAAAAATCCGCAATCGTGACCAAATCATCTTTACGACAAATATCTAACTGTTCAGACGTAGGTTGAATCGCAAATTTATCTAGTGCAAACTTTAAAGACATACCAAATTCCCTCCCCCTCAAAGTGAAAACCACTAGCCAAACAACAATATACAAAGCAAATTTCATGAGTTCCTAATTCTCCTTTTTTCTTAACACACAGTGGCGAAACTCCAATTGTTTTTTTTTTTTTTCTTTTCAATAAAACTTATTTTTAAGACGAGCCCCCAATTTCTGTTACGACCTCTAGGGGTCAGCCGCAACAGAAAAAGGAAGAGAGTCACACTACCAGAGAGATAAAGAGTAATATGATTTTTATTGACCATAAGGGGTTATCGTCAGGGGTAGACAAGGCCAAAATAACAAACAAAACAATTTACTTTTTAGAATCTAAATAACCTTTAACAAAAGAAAGAAATGAAAATACAGTTTAACTTACCTAACTCCCTTACACATAAACAAAGTGAAAAATAGATATAAATAAATTGGCGTCAAACCCCCTACATCCCTTGGTATGGTAATAATTACAAGAATGCTTACACACATTTAAAATAGTATCAGGTTGACAAGTTAGAATCAGAATCCAAAGAGGTAATCAATCAGGCAATAATCAGATAGAAGAAAACCCGAAATAGTATTACATTCAACAAACACTTACTCAATTTCAGTAAACACTAATAATCTCTCTGGCACGACACTCTTACTCAATCAAACAATGGTGACACAAACAAAGCTAACGAGAAGTACCTAAACAGTACAACCACAAAACACAGAAGCACAAAGTCAGCGAGGCTCAAAGGCCTTGATAGAGTGTCAGAGGCGGTCCTTATATCCAGGTCAGGTGCATAGCTGGTCCAATCACAGTCTTCCACAGATTAACAGAGGTAACGCCCATCTGAAACAAGCTTGTTAACATACAGAGAGAAAAAGAGAACAAGACAAACCTTCACACAAGGACAGTTGATACCAACACACAAAATCTCAAAATCCTAACAACGACATCTCGATGCCGAACCGCCATCTGCTCGGTCTGAGCTAAAATCAACCAATCGTCGATGTAATTGAGAATACGAATGCCCTGAAGCCTCAGAGGCACTAGTGCTGCATCCATGCATTTCGTGAATGTGCGGGGAGATAAAGCTAGGCCAAACGGAAGAACCCTGTACTGGTACGCCTCGCCCCCGAAGGCGAACCTCAGGAACTTCCTGTGTTGTGGAAGGATGGACACATGGAAGTATGTGTCCTTCAGATCTATCGTGACAAACCAGTCCTCGGACCTGATTTGAGACACGATCTGCTTGATAGTGAGCATCTTGAATTTTAGCTTCCCTACCGAGCGATTCAATATGCGCAGGTCTAAAATTGGACGCAACCCCCCATCCTTCTTTGGAACGATGAAATATCGGCTGTAATAACCTGACTCCAAACTGGGAGGAGGAACCCGTTCTATAGCCTCTTTTTGAAGGAGCATTTTCACCTCTTGTTCCAATACCAGAGCCTGCTCGGGGCCCACCACTGTGTGCAGAACCCCTCTGAATTTTGGTGGACGACACCTGAACTGGATAGCATAACCCTTTTCTACTGTCTGCAGGACCCAATGAGATATTTTTGGAAGGCTTTTCCACTCTGCCAGAAATTCTACTAAGGGTACCAGCCTCTCGAGACTGGCCTCTGGTGTAACTTGAGCAGCAGACGCAGCGCCCTGTAACGGCGCACCGGCAGGGAACAACTGGTCTGACCGCTCTGAGACCCTCCTCAGAGGGAGCGAGCGTCCCTCGGGAAAGCGCTCGCTGGGATCGTCTGTGCCCCGGCATAAAGGCGGGGTTGGCAGAACGAGCCCCTGAGGGCACCGAGGAGGAATGGGCACCGTAAAAAGAGGTGAACACCTTTCCACCTCGGTGGGGACCACCCTCAGCATCCTGAACGGCTTGGCGTCAGGACTTCTTCTTAGCCGAAGCCTTCTTAGCCAATATAACTGTCCTCAGATCAGTTCTACTGGGAGAAGGCTTCGGCTGAGAGTGTCGCGGCTGAGCCCACTGTCCAGCAGGGGGAGCACGAGACGCGACACTCTGCCTCTGCTGCGCTCTATGTGATGAGCTCGAAGACGGCCGGGGCTGCTCCCGCCCAGCAGCCCCAGGGACATGAACTTAAAGGGGAAGAAACTTTTTAAAAGCTGCAGTTTGTTTCTTTTCTTCTTGGAATTTATCGATAACTGAATTCACAGCATCACCAAACAACCCCATGGGAGAAAGAGGAGCATCTAAAAGAAAAGCTTTTTCTCTCTCTTTAATATTAGTCTGATTTAACCACAAATGTCTTTCTGCGGCCACCAGAGCTGCCATAGAACGACCCATTAATTTGGCCGATTCTCTGGTGGCACGCAGGGATAAATCAGCAGCCTGACGCAGTTCGCGAACTACGTCAGTACTGACCTCCTCACTCTCACTCATGTCCCTTAGCAGATCAGCCTGGTATGCCTGCAAGATTGACATAGTATGCAGACATGACACAGCCTGACCTGCTGCCGAATATGCTTTACCCACCAAAGCCGAAGTGTTTCTTAAAGGCTTGGTGGGTAATGCCGGTGCCTTAAAAGATGATGCTGCTTCGGGGGAGAGATGGCTCGCAAGCGTCTCTTCCACACGAGGCAAAGCACCATAACCATGAGCCTTGGCTCCCATAATATTAGCGTATGTTGAAGTCTGGGGACTAAACACTCTATATGACACCGGTTTTCTCCATGATTTCGACACCTCGGTGTGGAGATCATGGAAAAACGGCAGGCACCGGCGTGGAGGCTGCACACGTGACGGCAAAAATCTCTCATCCAACTTTGATTTAGAAACAGACTCCTGTCTAGTCACTGGCCATTCAATATTAAGTTTTTCAACAGCTCTTGTTAACACCTCCATAAGCTCATCACTCTCAGGAGTGTGGGGTGGCGAATCCTCCACATCTCCCTCAACACTAACAACATCAAGTTCCTCAGAACTGGATAGCTGCAGCAATGGTGCCTCAGCCCGAGCGGAAGAAACCGCAGCGCGTGCTTCCGAACCCGGGACTGAGGCACTGGATCTCACAGGTGAAGGGAGAGATAAGGCAGAGCCCGTCTCAAACCCCGCTGTGAGATCCATCTGCGATCCCCACGATAAGCGCCGCCGCTCTGCCTCGGCAGAAGCGGGACCCGAACCGCGGGGAGCGCGCACCGAACCGCTCTCCTCAAAGAGCGATCGGCGGGAGCGGAGCGTCCTTAACGGCAAACGCTCGCAATGCTCACAGTCTGCTCCCTCGAGAGCAAACTGGGCATGCTGAACTCCCAAACAAACAACACAAAGATCATGTGTATCCCCGCTCGTTAAATAACGCGAGCAGGGAGGAACACACTTTCTAAACTGCTGTTCGTCCGCCATAATCTCTCAATATATATATATATATAGGGATAAATTGTTTGTGTGGTGCAGGGTATGTAAGACAGACAATATCACACAGGGACAGATTCACATGTAGCGCGACTGAAAGCACAGAAGCTAATGCGCTTGTGTTTTTGGGGTGCTTTATAGTTTCCTGGTCGATGACGTCACCCGCCTATGACGTTTCATCTCTCCATTGGGCTGATTCCATACGTGCTTCATGACGCACAACGCAGGGGCGTTCCCGCAGCGTTTGACGCAGCTCGAAGTTCCCTTGAAAGGGAACTTCGAGTGTGTGACCAGCCTTACGTCGTTGTATGGGAAATGCACCACTGTATGATTTCTAGAGCTGATATAGGGCAATTTGTTCAGCAGATAGATGTAAGCTTCGATATGATTGAATCATCCATGCCTTCTAGGAATAACATGATACAAAAAATATCATGAATGATGCAATACCAGCTTCAGATTTCATCATTCATTGTTTTGCCTAAAAAGGAAGTACTGTTCAAACCCAATTCATAGATTTATTCATAGATCCAGTCAAAGATGTATTTTAATCATTTCGGGTTTAAATTGAGACCCCTTTTCTTTATAACTCACATATCCTCCGCCATTCAAATCAAAGGTCGTATATAATGACCCGCTAGCATATCTTGAAAACTAGAGCCAATCAACAATTTTAAGCATCATTTTAGTTCTCAGTGACTTAGAATTAGTTTGATTAGTTTAATCAGAAAGTTTAACTACATTTATTTCATAATCATTTTGGCTGTAGACCAGTGTTATTGTAGGTAAGTATTTTGGTAAGTACTTCATTGCTCAAACACTCACCTCTGGGCTGAGTACAGCTGTGCTGTCGCTGGGTACATCTTCTTCATAGCCCTTGTTAAGGAAACTCTCTGTTTCCTGTGCTTCACTGACCTCGCTTGGACATTTCCCATAGCTGTGTCTAGGGCTCTCACTCCCATGGGAAAGGTCACATTTGGCATCGCCCAGGTCAGAGGGTGTGCACGACATACGTGGTGACCCATCCTCATCCTGATAGGGCGGAGGCTGCAGCTCGTCCAATGGCGGAGTCCGCCTCATCCGCTGGATACAGTTTACTGATGTAGGGCAAAGTGAAAGTGCATTTAGTGTTATTTAGCTTAATGTTCTCAATATTCAATATCAAAAACTTAAAGCGTAGGACATGAAATGGCAAATATCATCTTAAGTGGCTTAGAAAGTGCATCAGTTGGAGTGACAATATGACATTATATTAAGTTTAGATTTATGCTCAACGGCAGAATGATCTCAGAAACTCTAATTCATGTGTCACTCCTACATGAGACTGAAACTGAAGCCTTTGTCTTTAGCAGCACACATCACGACCTAGGCTTGTAATTTATGATACAGCATGCTATATGGTATTCAAAGGTCTCTGGTAAAGTCTAAGAAAAGAGTGGTTCTTTCAACTCAAGAAAAGGTCAAAACTTGGTTTTACACACAGTGTAGACATATTCCTTACACCTGCATCTTCATAAATGATTCAGTTGTCCTTCAAGAAATACAAATCCCTGTATGTGATCAATTAAACAAATTAGCATTTCGAGTTTTAAATGTAGAAAATCAAGGAAATTTGAGGATATATTGATGCTGCTAGTGGCTTTATGAGAATCTGAAATTGAAATAAATTGCAAAGTGTGATGTGATTTACCTGCATGTACTCTACAATATAAACTGCTCTGTAAAGAGAATGAACCAAGTGGCCGTTGCCATGGTAACACGCTACTGGCTAGGACAGGAAGATTTAGCGATCTCATAAATATAGTGCATTCTCTCTCTCTCTCTCTCTCTCTCTCTCTCTCTCTCTCTCTCTCTCTCTCTCTCTCTCTCTCTCTCTCTCTCTCTCTCACACACACAGTTGGAGTGTGGCTGGGATACGTGGTTCTGACTATTGGGCAGAGACACCTCAGACACTGCTGATGCTGGGAATTTTCAAGTTAGTTAAACACACTTTCTTGAAACTGTCCCTCATTCCAGGAAAGTAATTTGCAGCGTTATTTTGTATTGTTTCTAATTTAATGTAATACTTTTCAACGACAGTTTTGTACATTTGCTAGGACTTTTTCAAAACTGTTCACACAGTTCTCCTTACCAACTTTCAACTTGGCACAGCAGTTAATTTCACATTCAAAATGCACTACCAACACACTTAATTTGTGTCTCAAACCAAATCATTCTTCCCAAACACTAGCAAGGGTTGCCAATCAACAAACACACTTTGTCACTCATTACTTTTTTTATTTTCTTTTTACAAATTTACTTATTTGATTACTGACCTAAAAAGAGTGCAGAATCTGAAATAATCCTTGCTTATTTTTAAATCATAATATTTCATTTCAATTTCAGAATCCTAAAATGGAAAAGCACCAAGATATGGAACAGAAGATGAAAACTTAGAATCAAAGTTCACTTTTAATGAGGATGGAGTAAAGAAACATCACTGTTTACAATGATGGAAGAGCACGTCTGTTTGTCTTCTATGTCTCAATGTTGAATGACGTCTTTGATCATAAACTGCAGCATTTTTAACCTCAGGCTATGAACAAGAGCAAGAGAAAATGTCTGTCTGTGTGCATGAGAGAGTATGCCCTCCATCTCTATGATGTTTTGATCAACAAGTCAGACATCTCTCATGATTCAGTTGATTGTCAGTAAAGATGCCATAACTATAATATTCAGTATTGAGGACATCACTGAGTGATTAGTAACATGACATTAATAGCTTGGTTAACTTGATTTCTGGGGGTCATGGACCGAACAAGCTCTTTCCTCGGAATGGCAATGCTAATGCTTTAGAAAAGTATTATATAACCCTCTTTGATTCCAACAGAAAACACTTGGCTCATTTGTAATGAATGTGTGTAAGAATGACAGTATGTGTGCACAACAGTATGGGTTTGTGGTTTTTATGTACTTGTGAGTATTCAAGCAACATGAGTGTGTGAGTGTATATGTAAATGTGTGTGTGTGTGTGTGTGTGTTAGCGCCTCATGTATTATACAGATGGCCTAAGGCTACAGCCTCTCCTGCCTCCAGGAAAACAGCTCAAGAGAAAAGCATGCAGCTCTATCTGTCTCTCTGTGCAGTAGTTCACAGAAGGAGCGGGTGAAATCAGAGAGAAATATCCACCAGCTTCCTTTTTTTTCTTTCTGAAAGCGATTCCCTTTGACACATTTTCATTCTTTCTCCTCATCATCATCCATGATCTTCCTGCTCTGAGCATCTGCAATGATTCCAGTAGGGATTTGGCACGGAATGGAATAAAGACAAATGAATAGACAATTGGAAGTACAAAAAAATAACCCTAATTATTTCATTTACTAATGATCATTGATCATCCGTTGATATAATATCAGACAATCATCTTCCTCCATAACACAGAATAACATCTGATCTTCTCCTGTTCCGTGAGGAGCCAAACAGAGCCAAGAACTCTTATTCTGTTCTCTCATCCTTCATCTTAAGCAAGGAGAAAAAAAAATGTTCTGGCTTATTATGCCCATATGTTTTCTTCTAGAAATGTCCTCATTCACTTGATATCTGATATATTCATGATCTTAAACCCTTTGCTCTCTGTAAGAATCCCTCCTGCCAGAGAAAGTACAATCCACAGTTATTTTTATTAAAAACAGGTTTCAATCAGATTTTTCTACTGTGTCTGTACTGTGTTCTTCAAAAACAAAAAAGGACACTCAGATGTCAAACATCCCAAAGCAGAGGATTTGTAGTTGAGCAGCGCCATCTAGTGGTTTTATTTGGGTTTCAATCTATTTGCTTCACCCACTTTAATACCATTTAAAAGTTTAGGGTCCATAAGATTTTTAGAGGTCCAAGCACCGAAGGTGCTGGAACTCTACTGTGTTTGTCCTACTTTTTTAAATTATACTCCTAGGCAGTTTGTCAGACCTTCACCAAACTTTGCACATGTTAGCTCTAGACAATGCTGGCAAAAAGTTATCAAAGCATTTTGATCTTTTGAACTGTTTAGCAGATACAATTTTGCATGTGTCTCATAAGATCCAGTATGCCTATTATGCCTGGATCTTGTGTGCACAGTACAACCTTATCAAAACTTTGCTTCGCTCATAAAAAGATACATTCTTGAGATTAAGTTTTGACATTGTCCTATCCATGCATCTACAGTAAATGTACATGTTTTATATGAGTCCACACATACACCACATATATTTTGATCAAACCCTAACTTTCAGTGGAGATTCAAGAGGGACTATGCTACAAAAATCACATCATAAGATATGTTTCAATTGGATCGCTATTTGTTCACATGGACCATTGGTGTTTGGACCCTGAAGATTGTCGCTTGCAGCTATATTATTTCTTTTTTAAAAGATAATAATACTTATTCAGCAAGGATGCAATAAACTGATCAAAAGTGACAGTAGAGACATTTATAATGTTAAAAAAAAATGATCTTCCAAACAAATGCTGTTCACAGTTGCCAGAAATATATTAAGCAGCACAACTGTTTTTAAAATTGATAATAATAAGAGCACCACATCATTTTAATGTGTTGGTGTTGGAGAGAAAAGAGCACAATAAAATAAAATCAAAGCATTCCTCCATGCTCTCGAACTCCACAAGCAACCCCAGAGGGACAGACGATGTAGCCAGCTCAAGCACCTGGTTAGACGTTTCGCGAGGCTCGGGCTCCGGGGCGATTGGCTGGCTCGGTCCTCATTTCAGGCTCTGGCTTGTACATCTCAGCTCGCTCAAGCTCTCTGTCTACACTCTGTACTGGGAGCCGCAGTTTACCAGCACTCATTCACAAACTCGACAAAAGTTTCTCGAGGACCTATCTGCACTCGTTTAAGCTGGTATACATGAAGGTGCACAAGGAGAAATCAGGAAAATTAGATTGGCTAGCCCGATGGAGAAATCCAAGGATGTGGTCCTTGAGGCACTGCTCTTCCTGCTCAAGGTATAAGCAGCTGAACAAAGGAAGTCCATCTTTTTTTTTTTTTTTTTTTTACCTTTTATAGAGGGTCTGTTAGTCTGTAACGCGTTGGTGTTGGAGAGCAACGCGCACCACAGGAATGGAAAAACAAGGTAATCTTTGATAATAAACAAAACAAACACACATACATCAACAATAACGGACAATTGAACTAGTGAAACTTAGGGTCTAAATACAGGGAACAAAACTAGATGAACACAGGTGAGCCATAGCAATAAACTAGAACTTGAATAAGTAACCAAGGGAACGGAAACAGAGCAAATAGAGAGAAAAATAAAATAAAACAGAACATAATAGTACGTTACAATCAGTATATTAGAATGATTTCTGAAGGATCATGTGACACTGTAAACTGGAGTAATGGCAGCAGAAAATTCAGCTTTGCCATCCCAGAAATAAATTATATTTTAATATTAAAAAAGAAAACATGTATTTAAAATTGTATAAATATTTAACCATATACCTGTTTTACCGTATTTTTGATCAAATAAATGCAGCCTTGATCATGAGCATAAGAGACTTCTTTCAAAGACATAAAAAAATCTTAAAGACCCCAAACTTTTGAATGGTAGCGTATAAAAAAAAACATCATTCTTAAAATCAACATGATTCTATTTTATCCACAGTGGTCAATCATACCTATAGAAAGCTATTCGCTAGCGATCCTCCTAACAGTATTATTAGTAGAGGTTCAGTTAGCACAGACACAACAAATCCCATATAGCTGTGAGAAAGCCGTTTATTGTGTGAAATGTCAATTTACCATCGTCTGCTGAGGCCTCGCTGCTGTAGCCATCATATTCGGCCGCTAGGGGGCAGTATTTCTTCCGTGTGTCCCAGCCATAGCCCTTCTGGTGGTGTGTGTTAGTCCCCGCTGAGCCCCCCCGGAGAACTTGTGATCGAGACACGGCCTCCTGGTACTGGCCAATCACCTCATCATCACTGTCTGACGACGAGCAGTGGTAGTCTGCATTCACGAAACTCTTATCTGAGAGAGAGAAAGAGTGGAAGAAAAAGTGAAAATGTATTTGTATTGTAAGCACGAGAAGAAAGAAAATCTGTCAACAGCCTATTTATTAGAGATGCACCAATTCCAATTTCCATGGCCGATTCCGATTTCCATTTTTTTTTACATGATCGATTTTTGTCGATTCTGATTTTCTTTCAAAGAATGGCATAGGCCTAGGCTATAGCCTACAAACAAACATCTACATTTCTTCAATGCAAAATCTTATTTTCATACAAAAACAAGTAAAAAGACTAATAAAATAAGAACAAATAAACAAATTTCAAACAACAGCAAAACTAATGGAACAGAATAAAGAGAGTTATGAAATAAACACGGCAAGTTCCCTTTCGAGAGGTCTCTCCTATTGCGTAAGTAGCTTACGCTATGGGAAAACTCCTTTTCTCGAGAATATTGAAGTCTTTATGTAAAACGCATTGCAGCTGCACAGCTGACAGCAATGAACGAAGGAAGCTCGGTCATTGGCTGTGCTGCGGCAACTTGCTCGAACCAATGACGGGGCGACTCTGAATGCGCGACCAATGAGCGCGCTTCGCGCCCGCGCGCGTCAGAGCCCGCCAAGATGGGCGTGGCCAAGAGCTATTTATTGGGCGCCCCGTCATGAGAGTTCTTTAGATTTAATCTCCTTCAGCGAACACCTTCTTCGCTGGATCCTCCGGATTATTGAAGCCTTCGCCACCGTCGAAAAGCATACCAGCGGGATTGATACGAGGACGTCGGCACCTTCAGCCGCCTTCGAACGCCATCCTACTGAGCCATCCGGCGTGCCACACACGCAAGTATCTTTACATCTGTTCGCCCCGCGACACTTGTAAAAGAGCAATTTTCTGAGGCGTTGTTTCAAATGCCTTCCTGCGCGTCGTGCAGAGACCTTCTCCCGGACGGGGATCGTCACATCATCTGCGCTCGCTGCCTGGGCCGGGACCACGCAGAAGCTGCTTTGACCAAGGGCGGATGCCCGGAATGTGATGACCTGGGTCTCTCCGCACTGCGGACTCGCCTCGCCGTTTTCGCCGTGAGCGAGCCCATCGCCCCCACCCCTCTGTTTGAGCCGCGCACTAAGAAAAAGCGCCGCTCACAGAGGCTTCCTGAACCGGAGCTCAGTGACGTCACGCCGAGCCAGTCTCCGCGTGCTTCAACGCCGCTCTTACCTTCCCCACCGCCGGTTCAGTTCACCCAGCCGGACCCACACCCCTCTAGCAGAGCGGTGGGCCTTGTGACTTACGGCGCGTCCGAGGACGATGGGGGAATGGATGACAGCTTGTCCATCGACGCTGCATCGGACGACTGGCCGGGCTCCACTCTCGACCCCGCCCCGTCTTTTTCTTTGTCGCTCTCCTCTGTGGACGGCGCGAAGGAAAGAGGCTACGAGGGAACGCCGCCCCTCGAGGAGGCCGTGGCCAATCATCTCTCCCCGCCCTCCACCACCGGATGGAAAGCCAAAGCTTCCCACCCCTCGAAGCCCTGCCGCACTACTTCTGCTCTCGCCGGTCGCGCCTATGCCGCCGTCGGCCAAGCTGCATCAGCGCTTCACTCAATGGCGGTACTTCAAGTGTTCCAAGCTAAGCTTCTCCGCTCTATGGACGAGTCTGGCCCCGAACCCGAAGCCTTTAAGGACCTACGCAGCGCAACTGATATAGCTCTGCGAGCCACGAAGGCCACCGCCCAGTCTATTGGCCGCGCCATGGCTAATTTGACTGTTCTCGAGCGCCATCTGTGGCTGACTCTGACGGAGATGAAGGACGCGGATAAGGCGCCGTTTCTCTACGCGCCTATCTCCACCAGCGGGCTGTTTGGACCAGCGGTTAAAGGTTTCGCCGAACGCTTCACTGAGGCCCAGAACGCTTCACAAGCTATGCGCCATTTCCTGCCCAAGCGCTCCAGCTCATCGCAGAGCAGACAGAGACCGCCACAGCCGCAGCGGGCTAGAACAGCTCCCACCGCCTCTCAGCCCGCGCCTCATGCTGACGCTCGACGCCGCTCGCGCTCCCACAACCGCAAGCCGCCTCCTGAGCAACGGGGTCCTCGGCCCAAGATTGTGCTGAGCCCTGAGCCTCGAAAGCCGTCCTAGCCACAGGAATGAGAAGAGAGAGTGCGTGTCTCGCAAAAGCCGGACCACTCTCTCTGCAAAAGCTCAAACATTACCCAGTCCCCTTACAGGCGGCTGGAAATGTCCATACAGCAGTCAATGGGCCAGTCACAGAGCTCGCTCACCTGCAAACAAACGCCGTTTTTACGGCGACGCACAGAAAACACAAAAAGAGTCTTTTTCTGCCTGTGTCACTAAGGGTTCACATGTCCACAAAGTGTGCATTTCCAGATACTGTCAAAACAGTGCCAAATTCATTCCCAGCTCAGGCTGCGCGCCCCATGAATGTAGATCACGTGCCTACGGTCATGTACGCACCACTACACACAAGCACTGTTCACACAGTTATGAATTCATCCCCAGTAAAAGCGGGAAACATTATAAAAGTGACGCGTGTGCCTACCACTGTTTATGCACCCCCACTTATAAACACTGTCCTTACAGTGTCAAACACAACCCCAGCTCAGGCTGCGAGTTTTACAGACATAGCGCGCGCTGTTGTAAGCAAACACGCGCCCATTCACTCAGCTGCTCAGCGCGCGCCCGCGCCTCTGAGAGCTACGAGCTCAGGCGATTCGCTGGCCGGGTCCCTACGTCACAGCGGCCCGCCCCTAGCCTGTATTCAGCCCATATCTGTACACGCAGCGGCATGGGAAAACATTCCAGATATGCCGAAATGGGTATTGAATATAGTAAAGCACGGATACTCGCTCCAGTTCGCTCGCAGACCACCACGTTTTACGACTGTGGTCGAGACGAAAGTGAGAAAGGAGTGTTCACAGGTTCTACGCACCGAGGTGCGCAAACTAATAGAAAAGGGCGCTGTGGAAACTGTTCCCCCCTCTATGAGCGAGGCAGGTTTTTACAGCCGCTATTTTCTCGTCCCGAAAAAGGATGGTGGTCTCCGCCCCATCCTAGATCTCAGACACCTGAACAAAGCACTAATGATTCGCTCGTTCAGAATGTTAACAACCAAGCATATCCTCGCGCAAGTACGCCCAGGAGATTGGTTTCTCTCAGTGGATCTGAAAGATGCTTACTTTCACATTCCAATAGCGCCTCATCACAGGCCGTTTCTGAGATTCGCTTTCGAGGGACAGTCTTACCAGTACACAGTACTTCCGTTCGGCCTGTCCCTGGCTCCCCGTACATTCACGAAATGTATGGACGCAGCACTTTCCCCCTTGAGTGCGAAGGGGAGTGCGAATACTGAATTATCTCGACGATTGGCTGGTCCTAGCACAATCAGAGAGTCAGTTAATAACACACAGATCTTGGATTATCAGCCATTTAGAATGCCTGGGTCTAAGAATCAATTTTGCAAAAAGCATACTATCTCCCAGCCAGAGGATTTCTTTCCTGGGAATAGTTCTAGACTCGATGCAAATGACAGCGCGTCTCTCATCAGAGCGCGCGCTCACCATCCGGCGCCTTGCAACATCATTCAGGGCGGGCGCGTGCGCCCCCGTCAAGCGGTTTCAGAGGATGCTCGGTCTCATGGCCTCAGCATCGGCCTTACTCCAGCTAGGATTGTTGCATATGCGCCCTCTCCAACGCTGGCTCAAGAGCCGCGTCCCTACTCACGCGTGGCGTTCGGGCCACTTTTTAATCAGAGCGAACCACGGCTGTATAAAAGCCCTGACGCACTGGAAAGCCGCCGACTGGTACCAGTCAGGCGTGAGTCTGGGTGTGAACACAAGGAGAAAGATGATAACGACAGATGCCTCCAAAATAGGTTGGGGGGCCCTTTACGAGGGCAGGCCTGTCTCCGGCTTTTGGTCAAACCCGGAGAAGCGCCTACACATAAACTGTGGGGAGATGAAAGCGGTCGCTTTGGCCCTCAGAGCCCTGCTTCCACATCTAAAAAACGAACACGTCCTGGTCCGAACGGACAACATGACGGTAGTGTCGTACATAAATCGCCAGGGTGGACTCAGGTCGAGCTCCATGCATTCAATGGCCAGGAGACTCATTTTATGGTCCCAGCACAACTTGCGCTCGCTGAGAGCAGCGCATGTGCCAGGCGCCCTGAACCAGGGGGCAGACATGCTATCCAGAGACAAGATTCTCCCAGGAGAATGGGCTCTCAACCCGCTGATGATTCAATGGTTATGGAAAACCTTTGGCAAAGCGGAGATCGACCTCTTCGCCTCCAAGGAGAACGCGCACTGCTCTCTTTTCTTCACGAAGAGCACGGACGCGCTCGCCCAGAGCTGGCCGAGCCGCCCCTTATATGCCTTTCCCCCGATCGCGATGCTGCCACAGGTCATCAGTCGGGTCAGAGAGGAGAAAAACGCAGTGCTTCTGATAGCCCCACTCTGGAAGAACCAAACATGGTTTCCAGATCTGATGCAAATGCAATCTGCACCACGGCCGATTCCACTGAGGCCAGACCTCCTCAGTCAGGCCAGCGGGATGATATTTCATCCCCGCCCCGATCTGTGGGCCCTTCATGCATGGCCCCTCAACGGGTTCCCAGGAACCTCACGAGCGGAGCGCTAAAAACCATCGCTGAGGCGCGGGCGCCCTCCACGAGACGCTTATATGCCCAGAAATGGAAAGTGTTCAGTGACTGGTGTAATGCCAAGGGCCTGAACCCTGAGACATGCGAGATTACGAACGTACTCGCTTTTCTACAAGGGCTTCTGGAGGCGGGCCGCACCCCCTCCACGCTCAAAGTATATGTGGCGGCCATCACAGCGTCACACAACCCTGTAATGGAACGTCCATTGGGAAGAAACAACCTAATTATTCGTTTCCTAAGGGGCGCTAGGAGGATGAACCCTTTACGCCCCCCCTCAGTGCCGATCTGGGACCTAGCTACTGTCCTAGACGCTCTTAAAGGGCCCCCGTTCGAACCAATCCGAACCGTGCACCTTAAACAGCTCTCGCTCAAGACTGCGCTCTTGCTGGCACTCGCCTCGGTCAAGAGAGTGGGCGACCTCCACGCGCTTTCGACAAGCGCTGCCTACCTAGAATTCGGACCTAACGACTGCAGGGTCGTCCTTTGACCGAAACATGGGTATATTCCTAAAGTGCTCACCACTCCCTTCAGAGCACAGGTTATCTCCCTAACTGCGCTATCGTCTCCAGCAGACGAACACGACGCTAATCTACTCTGCCCCGTTAGGGCTCTCAGAGTGTATTTGGAGCGTTCTGCCCTATTCAGACAGACAGAACAACTGTTTGTATGCTTTGGCGGCCGTACGAAAGGTTCCGCCGTTTCAAAGCAGAGAATCTCTCACTGGATAGTTGAGGCTATAGCGCTGGCTTATGAAGCTAAGGGACTTCAATGCCCCTGGGGAGTCAAAGCACACTCCACCAGGAGTGTGGCTTCTTCCTGGGCATGGTCGAGCGGGATACCGATCGAGGATATTTGTGCGGCGGCAGGCTGGGCCTCACCGTCCACATTTATCAGGTTCTACAACCTACAGGTCCCGACATTGCATTCCAATGTACTATCAGCATGATACTAGTTGAACTACGAGTTCGTATCTAGATTATGTATGTGCTTGTGCCTTCTAGCCACTCTGTATTTTTCCCACATATAAAGCTCGCCTCTGCCAGCTAGTTGGATGATAACTTTGCTTTTCAGCTCAGGCACCTGCCTCTGGCTATCATAAGGCGAAGTTCAGCACGCACGGCGTTTTGCATGGTGTTCCCATAGCGTAAGCTACTTACGCAATAGGAGAGACCTCTCGAAAGGGAACGACTCGGTTACTAACGTAACCTGCGTTACACGTAACACGCGTAACATGAGTATTGCGTAAGCTGCCGTGCTTGTGCTTGGTTAGTTCGCTTCAGTCGTTTTAACCTAAAGAACTCTCATGACGGGGCGCCCAATAAATAGCTCTTGGCCACGCCCATCTTGGCGGGCTCTGACGCGCGCGGGCGCGAAGCGCGCTCATTGGTCGCACATTCAGAGTCGCCCCGTCATTGGTTCGAGCAAGTTGCCGCAGCACAGCCAATGACCGAGCTTCCTTCGTTCATTGCTGTCAGCTGTGCAGCTGCAATGCGTTTTACATAAAGACTTCAATATTCTCGAGAAAAGGAGTTTTCCCATAGTACTTACGCAATACTCGTTCCCTCCTCTCAGGGAACCGAGGTTACGTTAGTAACCGAGTCGTTATTTTAGGTGGGTATACAGTAGGCTATATTCAGGTAAGAAATACTACAGAAATGAAAGTAATCAAATGTAAAATAACACTGGATAGTCGTCATGGTGTTCTTCATTGGGCCGATCATACGGAAAATCGTCCGATTACGGTCATTGGGCGGTCATGGTGCATCTCTACTATTTATTCATTTTAGCACTGGCATATCACCAAATAAAAGTGGAATTGCATATACTACATACTACACACACACACACACACACACACACACACACACACACACACACACACACACACACCATAGGCTATATATATAATATATATATATATATATATATATATATATATATATATATAAAATTCTTCACTGAACATACAAATCTAATCAACAGAAAACCTATGTGTCATAAATTATTTTCATTTCCAGGCCTATCATTTCAGTAACTGCAAACAAACACCACAAAGCAGATAAACATCTTCCTTCGTCCTTTGTCACAAACACTAGAGGGCGATATGGTTTAACAATAAAAACACATTCTCACATAACATGGAACTCAAAGAATGTACATGCAGGTAATACGGTAATATGTATATCCTCTTTAAGCCAAAATTCTCAATTAACATCTGTGAAAGTTCATTTAGAGAGGCCAAGCATTAATAATACCAAGGAAGAAAAACAAATCCCCTGTACTTTTACACAGAAAGAGAAACAAAAGAGTGACAGGAAGAAGAGCATAAAACGCAGTGAGTTCAAGGCTTCTCATAGAGATAAAATGTAGGGAAAAACAGAATTTTGACCGCAGCAGAAATCATTCCCAGCAGATGACAGACATGACAGATCAGTGCAGTTCGAAAGAGTCCCACGCAGTTTTAAAAGAAAGAAAAGATTGTGACTCTCTTTTTTGGACAAAGTCATCTAATGAGGTTCAGAGAGTGGAAGGAAAAGTTAGCAGCTTCATTCTCTCACCTCCAGCACGTCTCTCCCTATTGCTAGATTTCTTCTTCTCACAAGCATCCACTGGGCTTCTAGATGTTTTTAATTTAGTGGACCCGGTTCTTTCTTTAACACAGGATCCATTTGCGTGAGGAGTCTGTGAGAGGTCACTTTCTGTAGAGGTCTCAGTTGACAGCAATGAACCATTGTCGTCGCCTGCAGTCTGAGGCTGAGGGTCCTTCGCTAGGCCAGATGCAGCCTGGGTCTGGATTTCAGTCCTACGAAGAAAAGGATCTCTCTCCTGGGCCTGCCGTGCTGCAGCCTCTTTCTCTTCTGCCTCTTTCTTACGAATCCTCTTCAGCTCTTCAGCCTGGACTTTGTGAATGATGGTGTTCACATGCTCGGCGAGTTCTCCGCTCACTGTGTACGTGACGTCGCTCAGCGCATAAGCCAAGTCATCGACCTTCTCTGTCACTGATTCCAACATGGCAGACATGGAGGGGAGACTTTGCTGGAAGCTCTTAAAAAATGCCATGTTGCCGTTTTGATTTAATTGCTCAGTTTATGATTTATCTGAAATGTCCAATTTTCCAGGCCAGTTTTAAATTTATCATCGATGGAACAGTCATTTCAAAATCCTCCATAAACAAAATGTATTTACATCATAGACTACTTTAAATCTACAGTTAAAAACTATTTCAAATGGCGAAAAATATTGTAAACAAAATTTATCTGAACACCTGAAAAAAGAAAGAAAAATGAAAAACAAATCATCGTTAAATAACACATAATTTCCATATTCATAAAATCATGATTCATAAAACAACTAAATAACAGTACACAAAAGTCTCCCAGGAGGTGAGAAATCCCAGCATGCTCTGCCAAACAACTGCTACACAGGTGAAGTGAGTCAGAGATCAAATCTCTCACCATTACAACAGTAATTTATGCTTTTCCAAAATCCACCAGAAACCACACACAGACTGAACCAGGAACGAACCAATTTGCCTCTGAACACAATCAGATGTGCGTATGTTACGATGCATAATTGTAATTATATATAATGATTGTAGTTTATGCAGCTGTAATGCATGCAGCAGATGGTTCAGGGAACCACAGACACCAGGTTCAGAGTTTTCGTGGACGTGTCCAGCATGTTTCGATTTGGCAGAAAACACGTAGATGTTCCCCTGAGACAGAGGGCAAATGAGTTCTGTTCATATTTTTTAGACAGAACACCACAAGGGAGGTTCTTTCTGGCAGGGTGTAAGGTTGAATACACCCATCATATAAAACAGTGCAGAGGAGGGTGCCCATAATACCTAAATTACCTGACATCCACTTTGACAGTGACAGAGGAATCATGACTAGCATCCATGCAGCACTTCAGAGCAAAGACATGAAAACGGCCAGTGTGGCATTACCCTCGACTGGCACAGCCAATCAGACATACAGCAAAGCAAAAAACTAAATGACTACAGGTGACATTACAAACCGTCACAGTCAGTCAGTGAACATTCACACCTAAACACAATTTAATAATTGTAAATTTTACAATTACAATTAATGTAAATTTTACAAAAAGTAAATAAAAAATTTACTATCAAATATAAGTTGTATTTTGTGTTCTGCGTATACAGCGACATAATGTAACACACATTATCCTCGTTGTTCTCATCTGGTTTTCACACAGGACCCAAATTCATTGCACCAATGCTGGGAATGCTAGTTTGCAAGTTTGGAATGCAAGTTTGGGATCAGAAATAAAGAAAAAAATGAGAGATTAATACGGAAATGGTGCATTAAATGGATCAAAAGTGAAGACTTTTACACAAAGCCATTGAATAAAAAAATATATATATTTCAAATAAAGGCTGTTTTTTTTTGTTTACTATGCAAAAAAAAAATTATTATAATAAAATCACAGTTTCCACAAAAATTTTTAATTGATAAAAAAAATTTATTATACAATTTATTATGTTTTCATCATTTATAATAATAAAAAATGTTTCATGAGCACCCAATCAGCATATTAAAATGATTTATCAAGGATCATGTGACACTGAAGACAATATTAACAATATTACTGATTTTACTGTATTTTTCAAATAAATGCAGCCTTGCTGAGCATAAGCCACTTTCAAAAACATTAAAAATATGTAAGGGATAATGTACATCCAGCCAGTTGTTATCTCAGAATAAACCCGACGGTGATCAGGCATGAGCTTGAAGGGGTTCATTCTGAGATAACAACAGGCTGGACGTACACTATCCCACTTATTACTCAGCTACGTGCCACATAAGTAAATAATTAGACAATAAATATTGATCTGACTCTAAATATTTGATTAGGATTTTAAACGCAAAGCCTCCACGGAGAGAGCAGTTGCTAGCGTGGCAAGTTCAAACTAGACAGCCATTTAAGGGATACGGTATAGTCATACCACTTATTACACAGCATTTTGCGACATAAATAATTATGGGGATAAGAGATACGGATTTGAGATGAAAACTATTTTAAAATCGTACATGTTTGTTATCTTATAATTAGGGATGCACAGATATGAAAATATTTGCAGATACTGATTACTGATAATTCTTTATATTTGAAAGCCGATTACCGATGTTGCACTTAACTGTATTTTCCTTTTTTGAAGTGTTTTCCATCATATTTAAAGCAATTCAAACCATCAACTTTAATTTATCGGGCAAATTTTCTTATACGATACCAAATTCGTGGCCGATATATTGTGCATCCCTACTTATAATCCAACAGTGTACAAAACAATAGTCGCAAAAATGGCAGCAGCTGCGTTTGTATGAAACAAGTTTGTTATCGGGGAATAACATATCACTGGATGGCGCGTTTGACCAATCAGAATCAAGTATTCCACAGAGTCGTGTAATAAATAATAAATATACCAACCCCAAGCTTTTAAATGGAATGGTGTTGTCTTTTATTGTAATTGCATTTTATATTTGCTTTCAGCATTGTTTTTCTCTGCTGTTCACATGGCCCTAGAATAACAGACATGCAACTGACTTGGCAGTAAACGAAGAACCACTGCACTACGCTACATGACAATTTCATGTTTAATACACATCTATGTTTATTGTGCTTCACCAGGTAAAATAAGTGCAAACATACATATCCATTAAATGACATTCTGATCATGCCACTGATTCTGTTGCTGAGCAGAGTTATGTAAAGCCCTGTGTGTGGGCAGCACAATGATGCCATGGATCCAGAACCTGTCTGTAGGATGTGTGTGTGGGCATTAAGTGCCCCTGTCAACTGTATAAGTGCGTAGGTGTGATTGAGTGCTTCATGTTTTAAACAAAAGGTAGTTGTATGTACAAATGTGTAAGGTTCATTGAGTTTATTCACGCCAGTTTTAGTGTGTGGATGTGTGTGTGTGTGTGTGTATGTGTGTGTGCATGTATACTGACAATGTGGACATTTGATCCTGAGTGTGTTTGGATTTCTGCCCAGATTTTCTCTCAGGGCTGTTACATGATCCCCTTGATTTTCACACACACACACACACACACACACACACACATATACGATTGATCTAATAATTGGCCAGTGGCATCTGTCCTCTCCGATCGATGTCCTGCGCTGAAGATCACAAGCTTAACCAGTTCCGCACGTCACCGTGTCTGACAGACAAACAGGAAGGAGTTTACAGCCTATCCCAGAATTGCAAAACACCAAATCGTGTCAAACAAACAACTTCAAGGCCTAAGTGTTGCTAATTAAGCTCTGTTAGTAATTCTCACAGACTCTAATCTGGAGTTTAGTAGATAATTACCTCTCTGGAGATTGTCACGCAGTGTTTGGGAATTTGGACTCATGTTATCCTGGATCTCTCAGCTTCAAAAACTTCACAATTTGGTCTCAGTAGTTACAGAATGTAATGAACAGTGTTGGGGGTAACGCGTTATAAATAACGTGCATTAGGCTACGTAATAATATTACTTTTCTGGAGTAACGAGTAAAGTAACGCATTACTTTATAAATTTACACATTAATATTTGAGTAATAGTAAACTCAAGAGTTTTGATCTATTGGAATAAACTTGTACATTTATTTATGCCATGTGAAATCTTTCACATTTTATAGCTGACTGATTCTATGTTTAATTGGGGATGTTGTTTGTTCTCTAATATCATCCTATTGTTCTCTAAGTTATTAAACATTTTAAATGTTTAAGGTATGTCTTTTGTCTAATATAACATTTCATAATGCCAATTATCTATCCTATATTACACTCTTTTATTATCACAATGGAGAGTGAATTTACTTTATGCAGTCCATAGTCTACCCACAAGTACAAAAATAACAGTGTTTTTAAAAGAAAATGAAGGTGTAGGTTATAGGCTGTTGTTGATTGCATTACTGTGTTAAACAATAGTACAAGAACTTCAGAAAAAGTAAAAAGAAAAAAGAAAACGAAAAAAAGAGAGAAAGAGATGGCCTGAAAGATATCAAGCCATAGCCAGGTAAGAAAAAGTAACTGAAAAGTAACGCAAAAGTAACGCAACGCATCACTTTCCATAAAAAGTAACTAAGTAATGTAATTAGTTATTTTTTGGGGAGTAACTCAATATTGTAATGCATTACTTTTAAAAGTAACTTTCCCCAACACTGGTTATGAAGTTATTTTAATCTAAAGGATTAAAAAACATTTTTTTTAATTAACGACCGCTACTGTGACAAAAATACCAGTGTGAAGAGTTCAACACACACTCAAGCACTTACAGCTATGGTGATGATCCATACTGTGCTGTACATCCGGCATTTCTGTTACTCTTCGTTTTAACTAAACCAGTTCACCCCGGAGAAAAAAAAAAATATTCCCTTTTGAACTACTAATATCTGTAGTTACAAAACAAAAACTTCCTATATAGTCGGCCTTAAAAGTATTTTGGACACTTCTGTCATTGCATTAGATTCAAAACACCAAACCAAACAATCTTTTTTTAAATAGAAGTATGAAGTAAGTTCCCCTAAAGTTCACACTTTTTCCAAGGTCTATTTCAATATATACTACAGTTCAAAAGTTTGGGGCTTGTCAGAAAAATACAGTAAAGACAGTAATATTGTAAAATATTATTAAAAATAATATTCTTGTATTTTAACATATTCAAAATGTATGTTATGGCAAAGCTGAATTTTCAGCATCATTACTCCATTCTTCAGTGTCACATGATCCTTCAGAAATCATTCTAATATGCTGATTTGCTGCTCAAGAAACATTTCTTATTATTATCAATGTTGAAAACACTTGTGCAGCTTCATATTTTTGTGTAAACCGTGATACTTTTTTTCAGTATTCTTTGGTGAAAAGAAAGTTCAAAAGAACAGCATTTATTTGAAATAGAAATCTTCCTGACCAAAACATTTTGAATGGTAGTGTATACATTTCATTATTTATTATAAATTATAAGCATGGCTTAAGCGTTCAAATCCAGGGTTCTCTGTATGACACACACACACACACACACACACACACACACACACACACACACACACACACACACACACACACACACACACACACACACACACACACACACACACACACACACACACACACACACACACACACACACACAAAAACAAGCCCAAACCTGCTGCTTCTGTGCTCTTCCTGTACTGGTCAAGGCTGGGCAGTTGGTTGGCACTCTCAAGGGACAGTTTGTTATTGAGGTAAAGAAAGAGTACAATCACAAGAAAGATGAACACGCCAATGCCAGACAAGAACCCCAAAGCCTCAGGAGACACTGTAGAGAGAAAGAGAAATTAATTTACTACTACAATAAGGGACATTGAAAATGAGAGAGAGAGAGAGAGAGAGAGAGAGAGAGAGAGAGAGAGAGAGAGAGAGAGAGAGAGAGAGAGAGAGAGAGAGAGAGAGAGAGAGAGAGAGAGAGAGAGAGAGATGATAGAAAGATACAATATAGAAAGAATTTCCATGACCTTTCCAGTTGGTTGGGGTAACAGGATCAGCATTTAAATTATAATGCAATTCAAATTTGGCTTCTATTAAAATTTTTCTTTCCTTGACTTTTCCAGGCCTGGAAAACCAAATTTAAAATCCAGGTTTACCGTGACAGTGAGAACTTTTATAAATATTATTCAGTACTTTTGAAGCAGGTTTCTGCCTGATCTAGGATGAATCAACCGTTAAATCAATCATATAATAGAAAGACATTAGTCCAGCCATTACTCAGAGAAAGAGACCAGCAATGCAGAAACAGACCAATTAGAAATGTTCACAATGAGTGAAAAGGGTTTGACCTAACCACCTTCCTTTATTAATTAAAAACACCAACCACAAAAATATATATAATGTAACTGCTCTGTGTGGCCACATATTCCAGGATGACAGAGGGAAATGACCCGATTCCAGACGGCTAATTACTCACTTCGAGAAGAAATAAACTTACCAGCGATGATTTCTGCACTGAACTGTATCACAGCTTTGTGTGAGTGGATTTGACTCTAAAGCTCCACACACACACACACACACACACACACACACACACACACACACACACACACACACACACACACACACACACACACACACACACACACACACACACACACACACACACACACACACACACACACACACACACACACACATTCTGCAAGAGTAGGTGTGAATTATTCACACAAATTATGCTATGTGATTCTGTCCCATCTCTGTCCCTCAGGATGGCAGTTTTAGTGCTGCTGTCTGACAGGAACAGAGTGAAATATTAAAAGGAGAAATCCTTCCATTTTGAACCACTTTAATTTGTGTTTTAATCTATTAAATCACTTTATTACAGCTATCTAGAATATGTGGTTCTGACTGGTCAATCACAACACTGAGTGATCTTGTATCACTTTCCAATTCAAAATAAAATCTGTTTTATCTCTGGGCTGCTGGTTAAAAGATAATAAAAATGTTACCATGAGCTACAAATATACCATAGAAAATCTTATTATGGCTGTAACGTCAGGGACAACTGTAACACTACTAATGAAAAATGACTAATAAATTATACTACAGATTTATTGATGATAAGATTTAAATTTGTAAATGCGTCCGAGGTCCAATCAGGATAAGATGAGGTCAAAAGTCATTAACGACACTGTTAATGCAGAATGGAGAGAATCCATTATGTTCCATTCCAGAGTGTGGAAAAAAAATAAATAAAAGCAATGTAATGATCTTTGTTACATAACAGCAGCACTTAACCATGGCAACAGAGCTCCTGCTGTCACTGATCCCGTTTAGCCAGTTAACTGCTAACTGCATGATCTAGCACTGACACCAGCTATAGCTGCTGCTGTTTTTAGCACGCAGGAGGACGTCACAACACAGGATCAACAGATCAATGGCCGAATGCAAATTACAACACTCTTTTTTCATGAAGTACACTGTGAAGAGTTAGACTGAACAATGAATTATTAATGAACTACCGTAATTAGCTAATTTCTTGAAAAAAAAAACTCTCAAACTTTGAAAAGAATACCTGTTAGGTATAGTGAATCTGGTCTCTGTTGTTTGTTTAGCCTAGTCATGCACACAACACATTTGATGTGCATATGACGGTAATGTAGTGGGCTGATGGAAATTTGAAATCTAATTTCCTTGATATTTGCCACAGTGCTTCCTGACAACAGAGACATTAACGTCCCCATTGCTTCTAAACGATTACAAACTGCAGTAAGACATCAATAGCATAAGAAAGCACTAACAACATGAGACATTTTTATACAGCACTCGTAGATAACTCACAGATATACAACTTGAATACAGTATGCAACAAATAAATAATTACAAGATGTTCTAAAACATAGGCTAAAAATAACTGCAACAAAGGTTTTTGATGTTTTGTTATGAATTCAGGCATTGAGAGGTAATACAGTGTTTGAGAGTATGAGGTGATTCTGGTCAAACAAGCACTTATAAAACAGCTCTCCCACCATCTGCTATTTTTAGTGATGCTAATTGATTTACAGCCTGTGTGTTTCCTGATCAATGCAATGAAAACATTTCCCTGATAACCCATTTGCTTCTTCTCCCCATTGATGTTTCCCCCTTCCGTTCAGTCATTAGGGGCCAAGCACCGAAGGTGCGGAGGCACCTATTGTAATCGTTGGTGTTCTTCTTATTATTATTATTCCGCTCTTTATTATTATTATTCTTCCATGGCAGCCCATAGAACCGTTTCCGGGAAAGTTGTTCCGGTTTGACATCCTGATAGAGGACAGTCCCAACATTAAATACACCAATTTTGGTGTTTATAAGTCATTCCCTCCAGCGCCACCACCTGTCCAAAGTTTCACTTTTATTTTGCTAATAACTTCTGAACCGTAAGACCAATCAACAAAATTCACCCCATGAGGTCATTTTCCGTCATAAAAATATGGCCGCCATCTTGAATTGTCTCAAAAAGCTACTTTTTCGAACTCTACTTGCACGAAAATTGAACCAAAACATCTTCAGGCAGTGCTGACAAAAATTGATTAAAATCAAATTGATTCGTCAAATCGTTTTTGATAAACGCTCGAACAAATTTTACGTAGCGCTTGCAAAAACAGTCGTAAGGCTGTATCTTCGCAACGCTTTAGCGTATTAAGACCAAACCTGGTCCATGTCATCACAAGCATGACCTGAGGCAACATGCTGTGTTTCGGGGCAGCGCCACCTACTGGTCCGGAGAAACAGAAAATGGCTATTTTTGCTTATAACTTCTGAACGGTTTGTCCAAAAATCATAAAAGCGGTCTCGTTAGATTCAGGGCAACACGACGAGTCGACTGATATCCAATTTTCCCAGATCGGCCATTTTGGCTGTCGGCCATTTTGAATTATGTGCTAAAATGCTGTATTTTCTGAACGCATGAACGAATTGTTGTTATTGTTATGTTGTTGTTGTTAGTTGTTACGAAATTGTTGCATCAGTACGATGCCCTGAAGGAGCCTGAGAAGTTTTGAAACAGCGCAACCTAGTGGTAAATTTTATTTATCAAATACTTATAACTCTGGGTGTGGTTGCCTTATTTTCACGGGAGTCATCTCGTTAGGTTCCTGAATCCTTGCCGAGTCCACAGATACCAAACATGCTAGGTTTTGCCTTACGGTTTGTGTAGCGTTGTGATTTAGCGCTTAAAAAACATTTGCCGATATCTTCGAAACCGTTAGTCCGATCGAGACGAAACCACCGTCAGAAGTTTGCAATCATAGCTGGTTAACTACACTCATATGCCCAAATGCCAAAATATTGATAGTAAGGGGTAGTAAAATTCAATCAAAGTCACGTGTCAGTCATTTCTGACATGTTTTATCATATAAATGTCTTTAACTCCGAAGCGAATTGAGATATTTTCACCAAATTTGGCACACACATGTATGGGCTCATTCCGAGGACACAGGAAAAAAATTGTGAGATTTTGCCTCTTGGTGGCGCTATAATAGAACAAAACATGAAATTCCCATTGACTTCAATTCAGTTTTGTGATGTAAAATGCTATACTTAACAAATGCATTGCTGTAACATTATGAAACTCAGAATTTGCCACCAGCACTATCCTCTGAAGGTACTCAAAAAATGTCGAGACAGCACCACCTGTTGGTCAAAAGTTAAAATTATATTTCCAAAAATGCTAATAAGTTTTGAAAAAATATGCCTATTGTAATGACATTGGTCTTAATAGATTCCTTGGGTCATGCCGAGAACATAGATACCAAGTTTGACATATTTGGATCATATCATCTCCAGACCATGCCGACTAAAAGTTATGGATTTCGTGACGATAGACGAAACCGTTTTCGTATACCGCATCAGCAAAGTTGAGGTATGCTGCCAAAATGACTATTAAGTCTTTATCTCTGCAATTCCTTCACATTTTGACACCAAACTTTGTATGTGTCATTGTCACATCACTCTGACCACATCACATCGATTTCATAACTGCGCCACCTATTTGTCGAAAGTGATAAACCATTAAATCATCTTAAAAGTTACTGTATATATGATTTTTCAGCCATTTTGCCAAATTCTCTTAAAATGTCTTTATTTGCTCCTTACTGCAGTTGGTCTGCCACTCCCACTCATGATGGCATCTGTTGCCGCTTCTTGCGCTTGGCCCCGGTAATGGCTGCTTGCAGCTATATTTTACAATTATTTCTGGTTTGTGTCCTGTCATGTTCTGTTGAAATATAACTCGCAGTGAGGTGCATTTAGCCACCTTACAGAGGGAGGCAAAAAATTCCATCAGTCACAAGACCTCCTGAAAGTCTTGCAGTCAGATGCCAATTTAGTCAACGAGGCCTGAGTGACAGGTATCAATACCAGGACAAAATAATCCACTGTATTCAGAGTTTTTACTGTCAGTCTCCGCACACTATTAAAGGGGAGATGACAAGATAAACTGACAGTTTTCGGTTTGACTTTCCAAACCCGCAACGTTTTAAAGGAGTAGTTCACCCCAAAAAAAAAAAAAAAAAAACCTGACACAAAAGACCTGGAGACTTTATTGTTTTCAATATGTCTGAATCAAAAGTTTGAATAAATAGTAAATAAATGCAAATAATATACAGCACACTACAGTTCAAAGGTCACTATTCAAAGTCTCTTATGCTTACCAAGGTTGCATTTATTTGATTAAAAATACAGTAAAAACAGTTATGTGAAATATTATTATTAGGGCTGTCAGTTAAACGCGTTATTAACGGCGTTAACGCAAACCCATTTTAACGGCGTTAATTTTTTTATCGCGCGATTAACGGTCTTTTTGGCCTAGCAAACTTTGTAGTTTTTTTTCACATGCTTTTGCAATAGGACACGGCATGGACGTTTTGAAAGCGCAAGCGGATCTAGCTAGACCGGAAACAAAACAACAGGCACGCCGCACACACTTGTTTGGGCTTGCGAGCCGGATGCGCGAGCGCGAATCTCTCTGCTCGCGCGTGGAATATAATGTGCCGAGCACGAATCTCTCTGCTCGAGTCGCGCGCTCTCAGATACACGCTGCTCTTGTTAGAATTTTCTCTGGGCTCGCTAGGACAATATGTGCCTGCACTTAAAACGTGTTCAGTGCAATCGCGAATCTCTCCTCTTCCCCAGCTAACAATTTTAGGTTATAAGAACGTTTTCATAACGTTCCCATTAAGTTATAAAAACGTTATTTCTGAATGTTATAGGAACGTTCAAAACGTCCAGTTTTGAGTGGATGACGAGCGCGAGACACCGAAATGGATGCCAATAAGATTCTGAATGGAACGTTTACTTTTAAAAAGTTGCCAAATGGTTCCATTGACGAGACCAAAGTGATCTGTGTGTTTTGTCGTTGTGAACTGAGCTATCATCATCGCAGCACGTCCAGTCTGAAATACCACTTGATGATGGCCAAACACACACACACACACACACACACACACACACACACACACACACACACACACACACACACACACACACACACACACACACACACACACACACACACACACACACACACACACACACACACACACAGCTGATGCGAATTCTCCGCCCCCTCGTCAATATCAGGACCTCGTCAGTATTTCTTTCACCCTTTTATTGATGGACAGTGTTACATTGTGTGAGAGATTATTTGCTCCAAGTAAGAATGTTTTAGTGTGAAATTGAACACAATATATGCCAATGTTGTTTTCAATAAAAAACATTTGCACAAAGCAAGCCGATCCACTTTTCCATGTTGATAAGAGCATTAAAATGAGAAAAAATAATGGGACAAAAAGAAATCAAGAGACATTTAGAATAGATAAAAATGTGCGATTAAATGCGATTAATCGCGAGTTAACTATGACATTAATGCGATTAATCGCGATTAAATATTTTAATCGTTTGACAGCACTAATTATTATATATTTTTTTTCAATTTTAAAATATTTTAAAATGCAATTTATTGATGTGATTGCAAAGCTGAATTTTCAGCAGCCAGACAGATGACAGAAAGAAAGAAAGAAACAGACAACAGACAGACAGGCGACTGAGAGACAGAAAAAAGACTTATAGACAAACAGAAAGACAGACAGACAAACAAACGACAGACAGAGATAAAGACAGACGTCAGACAGATGACAGAAAGAAAGACAGGCAGAAAAACAGACAGACAGATGAAAGAAAAAGAGAGAAAGAAAGAAAGAAAGAAAGAAAGAGCCCTCGAGTCGATGGTGAGAACCTGCACACCTGCTGCACGATGCAGAAATGCATCTCTGATTTAAATCCAGGTCATCAGACAGAATCACCTGAGCCTGACAGAATCTGGGCCAGTGAGAGGAAGCCAGAGAAACGCACAGCTGGACAGAGCAGGTGCATCTGGAGTAAAGACACTGCTGAGCCTTTCAAACCGAAGGAGGAGAGAACCTGAAACTACACTAAATCTAACCCTTCAAATATACACACTAAACCTAACCCTTCAAATATACACACTAAACCTAACCCTTCAAATATACACAGAGACCACATCTACCAAAAATAAATCCACCTCATATAAATATGTTCTACTTACTAGTTTCTTCTTTAATACAGAGTCTCTGAGATAGTTTGTCTGAGCACTGATTCAAATAATCTTTTTATGGTAAATTATTATCATGCTAATACTGCTAGAAATTGCCTTCTGCTTCTCTGATACTGTTGGCTGGTTCTGTTGTCATAGAAACAGGTAAAAGCATGTCAGGATGCTTAGCCACCGCTGAATTACAAAATACTACAGACACAAAAACACTCACAAAAAAAACAACATTGCACGCTGTTGTAAACTCCCACATAACAAAAGACCTTGCTCTCAGAGGCCCACGCACACGCCCTCAGTCATAACACACTCTCACACACACTAACACCAGCGCTGTGTGCACACACTCAGAGATATACAGCAATGTCTTCTGAACACACAAACACACATCTGCTAAATGATGCTGCAAACACACAAGTCTAGTCATACTTGATAAGAGGGAGAAAGCAGCACCTTATAAGCCTCATAAACAGCTCTTCTTCTGAAGCACATTAAAATATCATCAGTCATTATACAGGATTGAATTTAAAGTTGTTAAATTACAGTCTACGTTAAGTTACTAATAAACTGCAGCTAACTCCTCTACATTAATTATATAAAAATAGTTTGAAGTGATTTAATATCCTTTTTAAAAACTTGTAAAAATATTGCATCACTACAAAACATACCAGATGGGGACAAATTAACTGGTGAATTGTTTATTGAACCAGTTCATTTAAATGAACTGAGTCACTAAAATGAATCAGACTTCCTAATGCTTCATATCAGAGATGGAGGACATTTTTGATTATCATTGAAGTCAACTAGGTTTTAAAGCTGTGGAAAACAATGCAGTATAGCATTTTGTTATGCTAAGCTGTTTCTTGCTGGAAAAAAAGCATGTTACCGGAAAAAACTAAAACATCCAAACTACTCTCTTATCGCTGAAATTTGTAGCTTCTTGTAGCATCCCAAATTTAGTTAGTTACTCCCAGAAACTCACAGGAAATTGACATTAGCCCTAGAAATAATGTCCTGTCAACAAATACCTATGAGTTTGACTCCTCAGGAAACATCTGTCTACTGTTAGTGTGCAAACTAACACACTACACACACATCATGGACACGATTCGTCGGTTAAATGGTCCTGAACAAAAAAAAATTCACACTTGTACTGTTCACAGAATTTCATCTAGTGGTACTACGCCCAAAATAAATCTTACTGAAAGCTAATTTTTTGAGATGCCAACCTCTAATTTGGAACACAACTTGATTAGATTGATTTTCTCAGTTTTAGAAAATATACAGCATATTTCATATACAATTTTAAAATAGCATTTTTGTGCATTTTTCATAATAATAAACTTAAACTTCTATAACTTTTTTTTACTAAGTTTTTTCAATTCAGCAATAATCTGCCAACTGTCTTCTTTAAAAAGAGACCAAACTTAAGTCTGGATCACAAATAAATATAATTTAGTACCATAAAATCTCCTAAAAATACAAGATATTAAATAAACATTATTGAACTAAAAAAATAGAACATTCATTTCATTTCACTGAAATAAAAATAATAATAATTGTGCCATTTTTGACCACCACGCGAGCAGCACCAGAAGGTAGAGCATGGACAATGCCTCAGAGTGATGCATATTAAGCCCCCAGAAGAGTCATATCTAAATAGGGTCATCAGTAGGTTGGCAGTGCTGATTGTTTCAGCCTCAGGAACAGCTCTACAGGGACCCAGCGCTCATCCGGTCCACCTGGAACATCAGACTTTATTACTCTGGGACCGCAGATCCTCACTAATGACGTTAAATCTGCAGAGAATGAGCTCTCACTAAACACACCAGCCAGCCGATAACAAACAAGACAGCTGGACAAACCCCTGAGGACCTCAAGAACAACAGGACCATCCAAAAAAAAGAAGAAAAAGTTTGATGTCTCATCCACTGAAATCCTTCAGTAAATCTAGTTTCTCTCTAGTGCACAACATATCAGAACATATTGTCTTTATTTGATTTCATATAGCCTACACTTCAAACTGAGTTCACACCTTTCTTCCTTTTTTACAAATAAAGATCAAACCACTACAATCTTTCTTAGAGAATGATGAACGAAGTTAGGTTTGACAATATAACAACAGATACAACAAGGAAAGGGCACTAAAGATCAAATAAAGACGCATTTACATAGTGTGACATCACACACACATTGAGAAGAAGACAGGTAGACATCACTCCAGACCAGCGTAAATGTGCCATGTCTGGATTTAAAGTAGCGGTATAGGGGACAGGTGGCAGCCGTTTTATGTTTAAACTGGCCGCTTACCTTTTCTGATGCAGATAAGCTCATGTACTCCACAATTCCGCTCTCCACCTGCAGAAACAGAGCAACATTTAATGACAAAAAATACACCCATGCAAAAAGACATTAAACAGAGACAAATACACAGAGAAACAAACAGACACTTATAACTGATGCACATGAGACTTGAAGACTTCATCACAATGACAAAAGACAGGAAATGGATTTCAAAGAAACAATGTAAGATTTCAAATACAAGGAAACTATTTTGTGTTGATATTTGGCACCCTGAACCAGTGCTGCTATTGTTAACTAAACGAATCACTTACTATATTACTAAAATTTAAACTAAAATTAAAATGAAAACGGATATTCAATATATATATATATATATATATATATATATATAGTATGATACAATAGTATATAAATAACGTCTACGGTTACGTATGTAACCCTCGTTCCCTGAGTAGGGAACGGAGACGTTACGTCGGATGACGACGAATGGGGTTTCGCTTAGAAAGCCTATCAACTTCGAGTATTACAAAACGAGCCAATGGCAAAGAAATGCCATGGGTCTGCGGAATTTGCATGGCGTAACTCCGCCCCACCTCGTGGGTATAAAAGGAGGAAGCCGGCAGCAAGCAGATATGTTTCTTCGCTGAGGAGCCAAGACTGAGCTCAGGCGATCCCCGCGGTACAGCGGAAAGTGGCAGGCAGACGTAACGTCTCCGTTCCCTACTCAGGGAACGAGGGTTACATACGTAACCGTAGACGTTCCCTTTCGTTGTCACTCCGAGTTACGTCGGATGACGACGAATGGGGTTACCAGTCTAATCACGCCACCTTCTCAGCTGTCTTCCAGTGCCCTGCGTAAATCGAGATCCCTGTCAGCCTGGACAAAGGACTCCATATAACACAGGAATACCAAGGTACACTGGGAAGCATATCCCAAGCTAGGGGAAGTATGCAATTAATGCCAGCCCGGAGGGGGGGGACTTAGAGAATACACATATGACCCGAAGGAAGCATATGGGAAACACTGGGGTGTCCAGCCGCAGGTGGAATATTTCAACCCCAGGGGTGGCAAGGTGGCTTGCCAAGGGAAAGACACACGCTCAGAGAGGCTTACAGTGGAAATACACATGTGGGGGTCGCTCAGAGGAGGGACCATGCACACGGGAGGCACCTAGCCGACGCACAGGCAATAGACACTGGCGCCGACGTCAGGAGTGCTGGAGGAGCTCAGGGCTTTCGGAGAAGCTCACCTGAGAAAAATATCGCACGTATCCAGTCCGTGGAGTGGAATGGCGAGCAAGCGAAGACACCTGAGCGGGTCCGGTACTAGCTGGTTGAAGCGAGTACACGAGAGGACACAGGCTCCACTCGGAGATTATAGAATCTGGCGAATGTGTTAGGTGTCGCCCAGCCTGCAGCTCTGCAGATGTCTGTTAGCGAGGCGCCATGCGCTAGAGCCCAAGAGGACGCCACACTCCGGGTGGAGTGGGCAGTCACACCAAGGGGGCACGGTCGACCTTGCTGCTGGTAAGCCAAGGCAATGGTGTCCACTATCCAGTGAGACAACCTTTGCTTGGAGAGAGCCTTTCCCTTCAGCTTCCCACCATAACAGACAAAGAGCTGGTCTGAGGTCCTGAAACACTGCGTTCTGTCTACATAGGCGCGGAGAGCGCGTACTGGACAGAGCAGTGCCAAGGCTGGGTCTGCCTCCTCCGAGGGCAGCGCTTGCAGGTTCACCACCTGGTCCCGGAAGGGAGTGGTAGGAACCTTGGGCACATATCCAGGCCGGGGTCTCAGGATCACGTGAGAGTAAGCCGGCCCAAATTCCAGGCACGCTTCGTCAACGGAGAATGCGTGCAGGTCCCCAACCCTCTTGATGGAGGCCAGTGCAACCAGAAGCGCTGTCTTCATCGACAGGAACTTAAGCTCAACTGATTGCAGGGGCTCAAAGGGAGCACTCTTCAGGGCAGTTAGAACCACTGAGAGGTCCCAAGAGGGAACGAGAGGAGGACGAGGAGGATTTAGTCTCCTCGCTCCTCTCAGGAACCTGATGATCAGGTCGTGCTTCCCTACCGACTTACCTTCGATGAGGTCATGATGTGCGGCAATGGCGGCAACATAGACCTTCAGGGTGGAGGGAGACAGCCTTCGCTCCAGCCCCTGTTGAAGGAAGGAAAGCAAAACACTGATCGAGCATCTCCGGGGGTCTTCTCGGTGAGAAGAGCACCAGTTGACGAAGAGGTTCCACTTCAACGCATAGACGTGTCTCGTGGACGACGCTCTAGCGGAAGTGATGGTAGCCACCACCGCTGGTGGTAGGGTACTCAAACCTGCCTCGTCCCATCCAGGAGCCACACGTGGAGGTTCCAAAGATCGGGACGAGGGTGCCATAGGGTGCCCCGTCCCTGAGAAAGAAGGTTCTTCCTCAGAGGGATCGGCCAAGGAGGTGCTGTCGCGAGGAGTACTAGTTCGGGGAACCAGGTCCGGTTGGGCCAGTAAGGGGCAACCAGAATGACCTGCTCCTCGTCCTCCCTGACCTTGCGCAAAGTGTGCGCAAGAAGGCTCACTGGGGGAAACGCATACTTGCGGCCCTGCGGCCAGCTGTGCGCCAGAGCATCCGTGCCGAGCGTGCCCTCGGTCAGGGAATAGAACTGGGCGCAGTGGGTCGAGTCGTGAGAGGCAAACAGATCTATCTGCGCGTCCCCGAACTGGTCCCAAATCAGCTGAACCGACTGGGGATGGAGTCGCCATTCTCCAGGGAGGGGCTGAAGCCGTGAGAGCTCGTCGGCTGCACAGTTCAGCGCTCCGGGAATGAAGATGGCTCGAAGCGACCTCAGATGCTTCTGACTCCATAGGAGGAGGTGGCGAGCGAGTTGTGACATACGGCGGGAGCGTAGACCACCTTGATGGTTGATGTACGCTACAGTGGCGGTATTGTCTGAGCGGACTAGTACGTGTTGACCCCTGAGCAACGCCCGGAAGCGGTGCAGGGCAAGGCGTACTGCCAACAACTCGAGGCAATTGACATGCCACAGCCGCTGGGGTCCTGTCCAGGAGCCCGCAGCAGCATGTCCATTGCACATGGCGCCCCAGCCCGTGGTGGAGGCATCTGTTGAGACAACAACATGCCGGGAAGCTCGAGCCAGGGGGACACCGGCCCTGAGAAAATCGAGGTTCGACCACGGGGTGAAGAACTGACGGCAGGTCGGAGTAACTGGTACTCGGAACGTGCCGTGTTGCCATGCCCACCTCGGGACTCGGTCGCGAAGCCAAAGCTGAAGCGGTCTCATATGAAGCAATCCGAGCGGCGTGACCGCGGCTGCAGATGCCATATGCCCCAGGAGCCTCTGAAAAAGTTTCAGTGGAACCGCACTCTTGCCCTCGAATTGTCTTAGGCAAGTCAGCAGTGACTGCGCGCGCTCGCTCGTAAGCTGCGCGGACATGGCGACCGAGTCGATGTCCATACCGAGAAAAGAGATCCTCTGCACGGGGCAAAGTTTGCTCTTCTCCCAGTTGACCCGAAGGCCCAGACGGGCTAGGTGCCGGAGCACTAGGTCCCTGTGTTCGCAAACCTGATCTCGAGAGTGAGCTAGGATCAGCCAGTCGTCGATATAACTCAGGATGCGAACCCCTTGCTCTCGAAGGGGAACAAGGGCCGCCTCGACGACCTTCGTGAAGATGCGAGGAGACAGGGCTAGCCCGAAAGGGAGAACCGCGTACTGGTATGCCTGCCCCTCGAAAGCAAACCGGAGGAACGGTCTGTGTCGAGGAAGAATGGAGACATGAAAGTAGGCGTCCTTCAGGTCGATCGCTGCAAACCAATCCTGGGGCCGTATGCATTCGAAAACGCGTTTGGCGGTGAGCATCTTGAACGGCATCCGATGAAGGGAGCGGTTCAGCACGCGCAAGTCCAGGATTGGCCGTAACCCACCGGTTTTCTTGGGGACAATGAAGTAGGGGCTGTAGAAGCCGGACCTCATCTCGGCTGGAGGGACAGTCTCGATTGCACCCTTCGCCAGCAGGGTGGCAATCTCTGCTCTCATGATAGGGGCATTGCCACCGACCAAAGTGGAGCGGACTCCCCTGAAGCGGGGAGGAGACCGTGCGAACTGAATCGCATAGCCGAGCCTGACGGTACGCGCGATCCAGTGGGACAGACGGGGAAGCTCTAGCCAGGCTCCCAGGAACTAAACCAACGGGATCATGCGGGCCACAGGCGTCCCCCCGGAGGGGCAGCGAGGCGGAGTAACTGGCCCAGATGTGGACGGCATAGCGGCCCGGAGAGGGGGCACAGTTAGCAACCGCACCCTGGCAGAGGGGGCCAGGGGAGGACCAGGCTGGTCGTCCCGCGGGGGCCTGCTCTGCCAGGGGTCTGGCGACAGAGGGGGACAAGGGCGAAGCGGTCCGTGGACGGCACGCCGTGTCAACCGCCTCTGGGACAGAGGGGGGCGAGGAGAGCACGGCTTGTGGGCGGCGCTCTGTGTCGCCCGAGAACTCTGTGAGCTCAGGGAAGAGGGGATTGTTTCTGTCTTTAACCACATTAGGGTGCTGCCCACCCGTGGGTGAGCAGCGGGGAGTGGAGAACAAAAGATTCTCCCCCGGCCCTCCACCGGGGGAAGGAGTGGTCCTGCTACCACCTCCTGAGAAACAATCATCATCCCTGAGCAGCCCGTCTCAGGAGCGCCGCTTGGCCCGGCGTTTAGCGGGGGGCGGGGCAGGAGAGGGCTGTGGCGCCTTCTTACGGCTTCCTCCGCGACCGGCCCTGGGTGGAGGCTGCTGCGTGGTCCGGGCGGGAGGGGCGGGAGCCGCAGGAGGGCGCCCTCGGCGGGAAACAGGTCGAGGCGTCTGCCCGGCCGGCAAGGTGGAGGCAGCAGCGGGCCGGCGGGGCAGAATGTGTTTGATGGCCTCGGTCTGTTTCTGGGCAGTTGAAAACTGTTGGGCAAAGTCTTCAACTGCACCGCCGAAGAGGCCGGCCTGGGACAAGGGGGCGTTAAGCAGACGGGTCCGCTCAGCGTCCCGCATGTCAGCCAGGTTCAGCCACAGATGTCGCTTCTGGACCACAGCTGTGGACATCACCAAACCCAGGGAGCGCGCGGTAACCTTCGTCGCCCGGAGAGCAAGGTCGGTCGCGGCGCGCAGCTCATCAAAGAGCCCTGGGTTTGTCCTACCCTCGTGCATGTCTCTGAGCATCTGGGCCTGGTAGACCTGCAGAGTGGCCATAGCATGCAGTGAAGCAGCCGCCTGTCCCGCCGCTCTGTAAGACTTCGCCACCAGGGTCGACGAAAATCTACAGGCTTTGGATGGGTGCTTAGGCTCGCCCCGAGAAGAAGCACTCTGCGGACATAGTTGCATGTCAACAGAGCGTTCAACCGGGGGAAGCCCAGTGTACCCACGGGCAGCTGCCTCATCGAGGGGAGGAAAGGCGGATGAGACCAGCGAGCGGTCCCGAGAAGACAGGGGGGTCTTCCAGGACTTCGAGATCTCATCATGCACATCCGGGAAGAAAGGTATTGGGGTTTGCCGAGGACGAGGGTCGGCGGCCTTACCCAAAAACCAATCGTCCAGCCGCGAGCGCTCAGGACAGGGTGGAGGCCTCCACTCAAGTCCGATGCTCGCGGCTGCCCGGGAAAGCATGGCCGTCATCTCCGGATCAGACTCGAGCACAGCCGTATGCACACCGGAAGGTGGCAGCTGTGACGAGCCCTCACTTCCAGAAGAGTCAAACCCGCCTAGTGATGCTGCAACAGACATGGCATCTTCCTCTGTAGCTTCAACTGAAGCCCGCGGGCCACCAGAGGGTAGACCCGCGGGAATCAGCAGTTCACTAGCGGGCACCGTCATTGAAGAGGGGGGCTGGGGTCGCGGACACATAGTCGGCGCCTTGTTCCAGACCGTAACCCTCAGATCACCCTGGCCACCAGCCGCAGGACGGGGGGTGGATGAGGGGACTCTCACTCTTGCGAGTTCACGGAGTCTCGACCGTAATGACGCGATGGTCATGTTCCCACAGAGAGAACATGAGTCATCCACGAGCGCTGCTCTAGCATGATCAATGCCCAAACATACTATGCAACGCTCGTGCCCATCAGAGTCCGATACCAATCTGCCGCAACCAGAAGTACACGGGCGAGACATCTTTAAAAAGACGTGCCACGTGTAAGCTCTTTTAGTGAGAGAAAACTCAAGTGTTGAAGCACCCGGGGAGAAACGCACCGACTGGCAGACCACTGCAACAGATCAGCAGGAAGCACGCTCTCGCCGTAGATCGCCGTCACACCAACACTCGAGGTACTCGTTTGTAAAGCTGACAATTCAGAGATGGCTTGTGGAGAGAAGAATACACTTGGCTCCGAAGCGAAAACATATCTGCTTGCTGCCGGCTTCCTCCTTTTATACCCACGAGGTGGGGCGGAGTTACGCCATGCAAATTCCGCAGACCCATGGCATTTCTTTGCCATTGGCTCGTTTTGTAATACTCGAAGTTGATAGGCTTTCTAAGCGAAACCCCATTCGTCGTCATCCGACGTAACTCGGAGTGACAACGAAAGGGAACATAACATTCCCAACACAACAATACGTCAAAACATGTGATAATTTCAGGGATTTTCACAACGCATTCTCATCCTTTGGCCTCATACATGTGACGCTTTGGACATTTCGTTGAAATCTTACGCACATGGCATCCTTTAGCGTCATTATAACACGCACTGTTATGGGTAGGTTTAGGTCTGGGGTAGGGTACGGTTATGACGCCTTGGGATCTGCGTCTCATATTCACGCTAAAGGATGCCATGTGCATTGGATTTAGACGAGCGTCACCTGTATGACGCCTTGGGTTCTGCGTCTCATATTGATGCTAAAGGATGCCATGTGCGTAAGATTTCAACGAAATGTCCAAAGCGTCACATGTATGAGGCCAAAGGATGAGAACGGGCTGGATTTTCATTAGCAACTAAATCTGTAAGATTTAAAAAAATAGCAGCAAGCCTAACCATGTCCCTTTAGGGGCTCCGTAGTAGAATGCGTTACTCATTTTCCGTGCCTTTCCGAATTTGGATTTAGGCTTCGGGCACATCCCTGTGGGGTTTCATTGATATTTTGTATGGAGGATAGGGGTAGAAAATCAAAAGGTCATTTTACCTCAAGTGCCCTTGAATTACACAGTTTAAGGCATATGGCCTTTAGTCAATGTTTTAATATATAACACATCTGAAAGATGTTCAATATGCTCACATAAAAAACTGTAGCACATCAAATTTTGGCATCAACCTTCCCCGAACAACCTTTCAATGTACCCTGGTATCAAACTTTAGCAAACTTAATCTTAAGTATACTGTAATCTTTAATATATGCCCTGCCAAATCACCTTTTAAAGGTAATTATTTCAAACAGGGATCACCAGCATGTGAATCTGAACTCAGTGCAGTTAAAACTCAGACACACAATCTCAGACATCACCTCAGCAGAACGGCTCACTTTACACTTTGCAGCTGTGCTCAGGTGTTTGCTGAGACAGTTTAGGTCAGAAATGTCTTAAAAGCTGAAACTCACACTCATGCATTAGAAAGCAGCGAATAGGAGTTTCCATTATGTCCAGTGTAAGACTAACCCAAGATGGTCTGCAGAAGATTTCAGTTGGCAGTTGACAGCGGTTAGATTCAAACCTGGGACTGAATGAAGTGATACCCTACACCAGAGCTAAGCATTACATTTAAACATGAAGCCATGTTTAAGGGGTAAAATATTTGGACTCTGTCTTGTGTGATGACAATTAGAACATTATAATGTTCAAATGAAGAAGTAGTTTAAGGGCCAGAAAACACAAAAGAAGATATTTTGAAGAATATGGGTTACCAAACAGTGTATGGAGAAAAAAAAAACTAATTTAATGGGGTCCGTACAGGAATTAATATAATAATATTATTAATGTTTTATAAACATACTTACGCAATAAATACTATTATAACTGTGATTACTGGATGACATTGTCCTTGAGAGGTCTCTCAAACCTCCATAGACAAAATTGACCCATTTGACCCCATTTATTTCAAGTGATTCTAATATTAACAAACGAACAACAGATTGTATGATTCTACAGTCCAAGAACACTTGGAGTCCTGAATGAGAATCACTGGACTGAGAAGAGCTTTATTTAACTGCAAATGAGACCTTTTCTTTTGTCTACAAGTCTATTAAACCACATTCAGTTGACGGGTTTAGTGATCTTAAAAAATCAATTCAATTCAAGTTTATCTGAATAGCGCTTTTCTCAATACATATCATTACAAAAGAGCTTTACAGAAAATGTAAGTTTCAATGTTACAACGGAGAAGTTATCGGTCAGAGGTGACTGTGTCGAAGTAATGCCCATTGTCCATACAAATAATGTCCATGTAAGGGTACAGTAAAGGAAAGCAAAAGCCATGTGTTTGACTTTAAAACCACTTCTCAATTTTTCCTTTAAATCTGATTAGAGCTGGCTTTGATTCTGGCTTAGCATTGGTGTGAATCAAATACCTTTGGGCTTTAGCTTGTGGTGGGTTATAATGTCCCGTTGACCTGTTGAGGTGAGGTTGTTTGTGGTGAGTAAAGGTCATTCTGGAGGAGAGAGATGGATGCAGCCAAGGATGTCAGTTTATGAATTCTTAATGTTTGCTGTCAAGCTGTAACCTGAGAGAAACCCTTGACATCTGTGATGTGAAGTCTAATCATGGTGGAATTACATCTAAGACTAAATTTCACAATGTGGATCTTTCCATGGTAATGAAGCTTGATCACTGATATTATAGCAGTACTGTAATTAGGAAGCATCTAGATTACTCACTGGAAAGTCACATACTGTTATATAACAAAAGCAGAGGCATCAATTGGGAATGGCAGTATATGGTGGCTGCCATAACTTGACTGCCTTGTCAGGTCATTGCAAAGTAATATTAACGGTTTTATTAGTATGTGTAACATACATTTTGTAATTGTTTAATAAAAGAGAAAACCAAGTAAATTAAAGCAATCTTTTTGTTCATGTCACACAAATTCAATGGCACTGCAAATGTGTCTATTTACAATGTGATTTTGCAGCGTTGAGTATTGTAGCCAATTACAGACATTTCTTTTGAAAATAATGACCAATCAGAGGTGTTAAAGTTACCGGTAGTGCGAATCCACTCAGTATCGCTCAAAACGCTGAATGAGTGTAAGCGCAAGTTTACTAATTTTACTATGTGCAAAAATCCTCTCATTATAACAAACAAAGCAGAGACACGATGTAAAAAAAAAAAAAATTAATTGTGAAGTTTAGTCAGATTCATTGATTAAATGTAAGTTTTCGCACTCAGTGAGTTTGCACTCAACTGACTGACAGCTTTAATGATTATTAAGGAAGAGCTCTTTAATTTTTGTCTGCGTAATTTCATTCGCAATTTGAAGTCTTTTTTTCATTGGCAATTTGAAGACTTTGTGACCTTTCCTACAAATATACTGTATATTTCACACCACAGTACAAATTCAAAAAGTGACAGAAATAGACAAAAAATTATTTATAAGTTATAAATAAATAAGTTATGAGTCATAGTAGTAAAATAGTAGTATCTTCTGCCATCTACTGGTTTTAGAGGGAATTTTATGTCTTTTTAAATTTTAAAATAAATGTTTTTTGTATTCACTGAGTGTCAGTTTTCCTACATCATGAAGCTTTCAGTTTTACAAACGTGGACAATCTTTGAAGGATGAACAAAAATAGTTTTTGGTCATTAAATAATAAAAAAAAAAATTAAATTCGAGTGATGGAAAAGGTTGTGTGAAGTACTTGAAAAGTATTTCTTATAACAGTGGTCTATAACTGCCTAATTTTTCTGGGTTATATCAAAGCTACAGTATATGTGATTCATCTATGGACGCACCACACACGCTTTCCATCACCTCAAAGGAGTAAGATTTGATGTTGTCATCAAAGTTCGTCATACCTTAGCTTTTACTGAATTGACGCTACTGAACGAAAGATCAGAGAGTCCCAAATGTTTGATATTGGACATTCCCATAGAATGATTTTGGGTCAATTCACTACAGTACTAATCATAACCCCCAAAATGCTGTAAATATCCATCACACAGCTGTGTGTAAAATGAGAAACAATTAAAAAAATGTAGCTGCAAGCAGCAATTATCGGGGCCAAGCAAGCAGCAATTATCGGGGCCAAGCTCAAAGAACCAACTTTGTCAGACCAACTGCAACAATGAGAAATTAAAGACATTTAAAGATGATTTTAGGCAAAATGGCTGAAATATGATATATCCAATTTAATAGATTATCAAGACAGATACCAAGTTTCGTACACCAATGCATTCGTAAAGTGTAGCATTTAATATCATGATATTATATTGTAATTAATGGCAATGTCCTTGTTTTGTTCTACTATAGTGCCACCAGGTGAGCCCATACATGTTCTCAGAGTGAGCCCATACATGTGTGTGTCAAATTTGGTGAAAAAATCTAATTTTGTTTTAGAGTTATAGACATTTACATGTATGAGAGCATAAAAAAGGATGGGTGACTTTGATTGAATTTTTTTTTGCCACTTACTATAAAATTTTTGACATTTGGGCATTAGGATGTGGCCAGCAACCTATGTTTCCGAATTTCCTACAGTGGTTTTGTCTGGAACGGACTAACGGTTTCAAAAATATTTACAAAAGTTTTTTAAAGCGCTAATTTACAAAGTTGCGCTAATTATAAGACGAAACCTAGCATGTTTGGTATCATTGGACTCGGCAAGGATTCAGGAATGTAAGGAGATGAAAATAAGTCTAATATATTCTCGTGGAAATAAGTCAACCAAATCCAAAGTTATAAGCATGTAAATATTTTTTTTATCCAAAACTTCTCAGACTCTTTCCATGACAGAAAATGACGTCATAGGGTGTAAGGAATCAGAGGAAACAAGATTTTTGTTTCTAACTCTTATGGTTCAAATGTTAGTCAAAAGTTCAGACTGTCCTCTATCATTGTACCATTGTATCAATTTCATAACTTTCCCGCAAGCGTTTCTATGGGCTGCCAAAGACTCCCATGGCGGAAGTGGAAGAAGAAGAAACGGAAGAAAAATAAGAACACCAACGGTTACAATAGGTGCCTACGCACTTTCAGTGCTTGGCCCCTAATAACAACACAAGTAGAATAATTAAAAAGAATATGGAAGAATGATGAAAATTACCATCCAGTTGCTGTTTAAATTGATTCCTGACAAATGTACTTTTAACACAGAACTAGCCTGCAGAGAGAGAAAGATTTCTCCACAGTCACACTGAAGAGCTACTGACAATGTTTTTTGTCACACAGCCAGTTTTTCAGACCCACAGTGAATAAAGCAGATTACAATTACATTAATGTCTAACAGCCCTGCCCCTGCTAAATATGCAATATTTCATTCTAGTTGAACCTAGGTTGAACTCACATACTCAGATACAAAGATCTATCTGCTGGATTTGAGTTTGCAGACTTTGTGAACTCATCAGTTCTATTTGGGTGGTTAATGGTCAACTCAATCTGCAAATTGGACCAGATAAGTCAGAATTTCTGAGGCCTGTGGTTCATCTGCTCTAGAGGCCAGTTCGGATTCAGTTTTGAGGGAAATTCGATTGATGCCAAGTCTGTAAATAAACTATGTAAACTAGGCCAAGGTGAGGTTGCAGGGCCAAACCCCAAGTACTTTTGTCCTCTTTCTCGCTTTCATCCATCTCCCCCTTTCAACAGGGCTGTTTTGTATTTATAGAGGCCCGTCCCAGTTTTACATTTGTTCAAATCCTTGACTGAGGAAAAAAGAAAGAGAGAGGGGGAAAAAGAATTGCCCTTGGACCTGGAGATCACACTTTTGTGAGGCAAAGTCATGCCAACCTTTGCATCTCCTTAACTGATAAAGACCAATCACACATTGTCTCAAATCTCAAGCAACAAGAAAAAAGCCACCAAAAGGACCATAGTACACCATAATAAAGTAATTCATAGCTCTAAGATGTACATGTAGAACTTATTTTCAAAAAGATAATATAAAATTAAGAACACTCCTTCAATATTCTCTACTAATCACAATGCATTTTAAACTCGTCCCAAGGATCACATATGGGTGAAGTTTCTCAGCTCATGAGGAGAGTTAAGTACCTGTGAGTACTATAAATACTAACACTGACCTACTAACCAGATCGAAACTATAGTGAGACCAAGGTAGAGATTCAAATATATCCTTCGCCTACCACTATATCTACATCATATCTATATCTAGAATCCTTTCTGCCTGGGCTTAACAGCTCCAGATTGCATGTGCTATTTTCACCATCTCTCACTCTCTGTAAAGAAATAACATCTTATCCTCACAGACTGACAGATTTAAACACAAATCCGCTTTGGCTTCAGAAACAAAAGCACACAAAAGCAGCTCCCCAGACTGGATGTAATGAAAATGCCACTGAGAAACACCTGTGATTTTCCAATATCTCATGGTGGGTTTGCTGACAGAGTATTGAAGCTCATTTGAAATGTTCCTTTTTTCTCTCTCTTTAGGTCTTTTAAACGTGGCTGTGGATTATCATTGGTCAGGCTGAGGTATTTTCTATATGCTGTGCTATTCAGTAGGATATGGTTGAGTGAGTGTATGTGTGTTTTTCAGTTATATGAACCTTTGGCCCTGTGAATAATGAATGAAAACAATGAGAGAGAAAACATCACATTCTTATTAGATTAGATTAGTAAATTGTATTTCTTTACCACTGAAAATATAAAACAAAGGATGAAACATTTTGAATTTAACAAAAGGAGAAAGTTCGGGGGGGAAGTACCTATCAGGTCACAATATGACCTGTATATTTCATATTGTGAATTCTGACTAGAATTCTGCAACACTAGAATAATGCAACAGTGGAGCAACTGCTTAGGTGAACAGATTACAGTAAATCACTATCAATCAGAATGATTTAATAAGAAGAAAAGAAATGAGGAAAAGAAAAAGTCATTAACAAGAAATGGCAAAATATTATCGCATGTAAGTTTTAAATTCTGCGACTGTGATCCCGAATACAGCTCTAGCATTCAGAGTCCAATCAACACATTATTTTAAGGGTTTGCAGAGCGTTATATTCCTTTATTATCAAGATTTTAGAAAAGGATAATATCTGACAAACAGTTTCAAGACAGAAGATCATTTTAGTAACCAATTTAAATGCGTTTAAAGACTCATTTTAGACCATTTACATCTTATTAAACATCTTTAAAAATGGCAAAAATAATTGCTTGGTAAAATAATAACTAAATATACACACACATTAGAACGACAAGGGCTAAGGGTTGGGCAGAGTCATTTAATATGAACCAACTCTATCGGCCAACAGTTTAAACCTCTGACAACTCTATTAAATAATCATTAGAGCTGATTAATAGGATCACTTATCACCCTTCCAGACCACACTCTCCAGAGAGATCATAGCTTTCAAAGTAAGATATTACAAACTTCATCTAAATCAAAATGGTATTATAAAGAGAAAAATTACTCAATATCATCGGCTAAGAAATTTGCTAATTTAGCTGATGCTTTTATTCAAAGTGACGTGTTTTGATCCACAATGTTGGTTCAGGAGTGCTAATATACAGTCTAACAGCACTGGGACTTTCCACTGTTTTTATCAATTTGCTTGTCAGTGTTAGCTTATATTTAGTGGCAGGGTGTTTCAGTGACTCTTAAGGTTGCATTGTTAAGCCAGTAAGTGGTGAAAAAGTACTATCTTTTTCAGTGATTCATTGAATCACTGACTCAGTAGATGGGTTAAAAAACATGAATTCATTTAAGAAATAAACAAGTAAATGCCTTTCTAGGTGAGTTATTGAATCATTGACCAATTTGTTCAAAACTACATTCAGTAACAAAAAAACTACAAGCGACTTCATAAGTGTTCTATTACAAAGCAAGCAAATGCCTCTATAAATGAGTCCATTAATCTACCAATTGTCATGATTCTGCCATCATGTCCTTGTATTCTTCTTGTATTGTGGCAGGATCATGACAGACCCATGTTTTATGTACAAGAGCATGGTCTGTTGTTTGGGCCATGTGCTTGTGTTGTCTCTCTTGCAACCCGCCCCCTTGTTATCCTTGTTTAGTCATGATTGCCTTGTTAGCGTCACCTGTTCCCCTCGTTAGTTACTTGGTATTTAATCCCCTTGTGTTTGCTGTCTTGTGTCGGTTCATTGCCTATTTATGTGGAATGTTGTCGAATCTGTCTATGTTGCTATACCTTGCCATATCTTAGCCGTGAGTATTTGGTGTAGAGTCTTGTCTTTGTGAACGTTTATTTGAAGAATTGTCAGTTTATTGTACAGTCGTTGTTAGGGTTGTAACGGTATACCGGTATGGCGGTTTATCGCGATATTGACTTGTACGATTATCATATCGTGAACATTTCCTTATCCACGGTTTTGGAAAAAAAATTAAAGCAGATCTCAAATGCGCATATGCAACTTATTTCCACTTGACTACTCCACCCATACATGTGCACTGGAGAAAATGTCTGAGACTGAGGCTGCGAATTCTTCGAAAAAAAAGTTAAAATCTGCAGTGTGGGAATACTTTGGGTATCCGAAAAACGAACGTGGGTTTTTCCTTGAAGATTGATATCCAGTTGTGTCCAGAAATATGGACGAAGAGTGGCTGCAAAATGAGGAAATATGTCAAATATGTTCTCCCATATTCGCGAACACCTTCCCTCCCTGCAGATAAAGTTCCATTTATAACTTAAGGCCGTATTATTTACGTGTTGCTGAGGGAATTTACAATATAACGCAGATGTCACGTAAGATGTGCGATTTGATAGATGGATGAATAAATCTAAAATATAGCTGTGCAATAAATAAAATCGCTATATGAGTGTGTCTATTAAACAGCGCAAAAAACTGTAAATCTATATTCTGCTTGTTCAGCGTGTCTGTGTGAATGAGCAGCACCGTTTCACCTAGTATATATTCAAGTATGTGGGACGTTCATGGTGTTTAAAGCGTCTGCCGTCTCACTCACTATATAAGGACGTGAACACATGAACATATCCAGAGCTGCTCTGAGAGAACTAAATAAGCATTTCATAATTTTGTTGAAAATAATCATTGTCAAATACACTCTGACTGAAACTCATAGGAGTTTAGTACAACCTGTCAAAATAAAAATTATCTTAAATAATAATTAATAAATGAAGAATTTTATTAATTCAATTGATCAAACATGCTTGTTCAAATGGGAGATCTGCAGCTTTATTTTTTCTTTCTTATTTTTTCAAAAGGTAGATTAAAAAAGTTTGTTTTAATAAACCATATGTTCAACCAAAAAACGCTATCAGTTTTCATTAATTTAAGGTTCATTGCAGCTGATAATAATAATCATTGTTTAATACCGTAAACCGTGAAACCGTGATATTTTCTGAGACTATTATCATACCGTGAAAATCTCATACCGTTACAACCCTAGTCGTTGTCTAGTCGTGTTTTGCCCCCTCGTGGGTTTTGTTTTCCTGTTTTGTTACCAATAAACCTTGTGTTCATCGCACTCTGTCTGCATTTGGGTTCACCTCCTGCACCCACATAACACCAATGTCACAGTTCTGTTAGTTTAGACTTTTTTGTGTCTCACCACCTTCTGCCTGAGTTAGTCGTTTGTTGCCTTGGTTAATCATTATGTTCAGCTGTGCACTCATTATCTCCCTCCTTATCACTTGTACTTAGCCTACTGTAAGTTCTGTTCTGTTTGTGCTTCATTGTCTCGTCTGTGAATAGATGTGGTGTACTTTCTCCTGCCGCCTTCGTTGTGTATCTAGTCAATTATCAAGTAAAGAGACTGTCTGAACTAAATTAGTCTTATTCGTGTGTATCTACACCACCAGTTCGTGACAACCAATTTGTTCATAATTACTGATTCATTCAGAAACGCCACTATTGTGTAATGCTCAGAGATGCACAAACGAATAATTCTGCTGTGGCTTCGTTTGGAACCATTTTCATTGGAAGAACAAAATTTAAAATTACAGGCAATATTTCAACAAACAAATTAGTTATTAACTCAGTATTGTCATTTTTTGAACTGTTAAAGCAATAAAAGCAATGTTGGTCTGAATATCAATACCATCTTTCTTTGCAAGACTTTTCTCTTTCTGTTCTGTGGTTGTGTTGAAGGTTCCAGCATCGGTTACATGTAGCTGTCTTGACTAACAGTGACCCAGACTGATAACCAGACAGAGAAGAGACAACTTTGCCCTAGGGAGTCTCACTCTTTCTCTCTCTCTACTGCACACACATTACCAGTCTGACACACAATGCCGCAATTAACAGTTTGGTCCTCTAAGGTAGATCCTATTCACTACAGTCTACATTTTTTTCTCTCTCTCTCTCCCCCTCCCTCCCTCCCTCAAGGGAGAGAGAAGCAATTTAAGTCAAGACACATAAAATCTAATGGGCATTTGCAAACAAGTCTTAAAATCTGCACTAGATCTCAAGTCCCAAACCGATTAGAGAGAAGATTGTGATTGCTGGCATACGCCTCCGCCTCACAAACTCATCCAGGCTGCTTACAGTCCTGTGAAGAGTTGTAAATCAGACGTTAAGCTCAGCTAGTTCAAATAACACCTATTAAAGTCCACTTGATTTCATGGATGATTTATTGATTAGACAATTACATCTCGTAATCTGTGAGTGACGTTCACTTTTCTAATCTGGAAAACATCAAAAGAGAAAAAAAAACTGAAACTCATCTAAATTTCTTATTTGCTTTGTTCTTTATATGAAAAAAGAGGGCTCTTTCAGTCAGCACCCAGTAGAGCAACCCTACACAGCAATTATGGGCCTACACCTGCGCTCTCTGGAGTCCTCCGCTGCCTTTGGGAGAAGGAGTGGGACCCTGTGGGTGTGTTTTGGCGACTGGACTCTGCTGGGACTTCACCAACTCCACACTCTGCATTCAGACTTTGCATTGGATTGGGTTCATGACTGGTCTGCACTACTCTGAGTCATGAAAACATACCCTGCAGAAGTCAGACTCTAGAGGACTGTGCTGCAGTTGATGCAGTCGATTTCATGCACAAAGATGCCACTAAAGACCAACGTGTGGGTTTGTATGTAAATGTCCATCTACAGGCAAAGTACAGGCCAGTCTTGTCAGTTTTTGCAATTTGCATTTATTTTTGTTTTAATCAATTACTGTTGAAAAATGTGAAATTTGATGTTGCATTTGGTGTGAAACAAAAAATGCAAATCATAACGTGTACTGCTAGAAATCCAGTGTATAAGATTCTCTTTGGGATAAAGAAAACCACAGTTGGCCAAGCAGAGACATCAACGTCCCACAGGCAGCAGGAAAGAACCAGAGAGAGAAATTAAAGATATAATACAGCCTGTTTGGAATAAGAGATGTATCCAGCGTCATGCCCATTCAAATCAACCCCCTCAGATTTTTGAATGCAACTTTCACAAAAAAGTTTTGGTGTTTAAAAAAATTACTTTTGGTAATTAAGTTAAATTATTATTTCTTTAAAAAAAAAAGAAAGACCTACAGTACCATTAATTTTTTTTTTTTTTTTTAGAAAATAAAATACTATTATTCAGCAAGGATGCATTGAATTAAATTGGTCAAAAGTGACAATAAACCATTTGTTACAAAAATATATATTTCAAATAAGTGTTCTTTTATTACTTGTTATTGTAATTTATCACTGCTTCCACAAAATAATAAAGTTTTTAAAGTAGTTTTGCCTTAGTAAGCATTAGAAACTTCTTTCAAAAACATTCAAACATATTTTGAATGGTAGTGTTGCAAAAGAAAAAAGAAAACTCAGATATCTAAATTTGATTCATCCAATCGAGTCACATATTCCACAGATCCCTTTGCATTAAAATTCAAATTTTGTCATCATTCACCATCATGTCACTCGAAACTCTAATGACTAATTCGGAACGTGGAACACAAAGGCAGTTATTATCAAAATGTCAAAGGAACTAAATGGAAAACAGAATAAACAGAACATCTCTACTGATTCTAAACGGTTGTTAACCAGTTCTAAACCAGAGTTCTGTCAGGACCACTATTGTCAAATACGATTGACAGTTAGCATACAGTTAGGATTGTCAGTATGGTTCTGTTCTGGGCAAGAACTCCCTGCGCATACATGCAGCCTAGCATGGATAAGAGGAGCAGCAATAAAGTAAATTTATTCTGATTCAAAGGGCACTCAGAAGGCCAAATCCTGACTGACGAGAGGAGGAGCTGGGGATGGAGGAGGGTAATTCACTCCTGAGATCTGAAGGATATGTATGGTGTGATAGGCGTCGTATTCCTATAGGTAGACGTGTATCAGCTGATGCGAGCTTGGCTAATGTGACCTGCCAGAACTGACGCTACGCTTAATTTCAACCAACCAGTGTAAATAAGTAAAGAAAACCATCAAATACCTCTGCAGAGAAGTAGAAACCAGATACTGTAGCAGATCTAAAAATGCACATATTTTAATAATTATATCCAATAGTTTTTTGTTGACACAGTCACTCTGGTGTTAACAGGAAATGGCAGCTATTCAATGTGATTAGCAATGAAGCTTATAAGGAGCTGCGAGTAAGTTGCCTCCAGTGCTCTGAAATAACATCTCTTGTAAAACGTGTTGTCAGATTTTGACAAGCTAATTTTCTCATGTACAGGTAAAACGAGGCAACACTCTAATGGTGAGCCAAGTAACTGATGAGACGGTGAACTGGTGAGCAGTGAGACGCATCCACCTTCAGATAAAATAAAAGCAACTTCAAAACAAAGCAATCTTGCATGCATCATTTGAGAGTTTTAAAGGTCATCTATTACAGAGATCCATCAGAGTTTGAAATTCACCTGTCAGAGTTGATGATAAACCGGTTTCTTTTGGCTATGGTTGAAATACTTCCCAGTACATTCCAAATTTGTCCTTCATGTGAAACAAAAGGCTGCAAGTGACAAGTGAAATTAATTGCGCCATGTTTTCAAAATCCACTACGTCGGCCATCAAGTTCTCTTCCTTGCAGCATTTATCTAGAAAAGTAAACAACTCACCAAACACTTAGTCTGCAAACAGCCTCACAACAGCACACACAAGATGTTTGCCATTAAAGAAAATTTAAAAATGTTGAGTTTTTACATTCAAGAGATCCATGGGAACCAAAGAGAAAAGAACAAAAGCTGGAGCTCTTTCAGGGGCAACACACTTCACTGAAGTGATAACAGTTAAACAAATACTCAACAGCCTCTTTTTCATCCTATTCTTCCTTATCAGCAATGTACATCCTGCTTTATGTGCAGCCCTTTTGTTATGCCAACATGATTTTGGATTTTATTCTCTGCAGAACAGCAGTGAAGTGCTGTAAATATTTGATATGGACTGACTGTGCCAACAGATGAGGGGGGAGAGGAGAGGAGATAAAGTATCTGATTGTCCTGAGGCAGAATCGGTCTGTTTGGATGTAAATGTGTCGATATGGTTAACTGACCTGCAGCACAATGCAGAATAACCAGCCCTTGTAAGCATCGCAGTGTTTATGGGATCTCTACATGACACACACCTCTGCATTTTTATTCAATATTAACATTTACACAGAATCTGAGAAGACTACTTGTAAAATAGATTTGACCCTTTACACTTTCTTACAGATCATGGCAAAAGGCATGAACCCTGGATTCAGTGCGGTTAGCTTAAGGTATTGTTTATCATTGTAGCTACAAACATTAATATCGATAAGGTCGAGATATGACATCATGCATCTTAAATCACAATAATGAAGACAAAAGCACAGTTCAATGTGAACAATGTAAAATAGACCTTCAATGGAGCACTGATAAAAGCTTTTCACTCTCAACACAACAAATAGTCAAAAATATTTTATGTAACAATGATAAAACACATGCATCATTTTTCAGTATTTTCATTTTTCATGAAAGGTTAACTAGCACAGATCATCAGCAAAAGTGGGACAGTGATTTTACACTGATAAAACAAATGCGTTTGCTGCTATTTAAATACTACAATAACATATTTAAAGCATTTTTATCCTATGAAAAATGATTTTTTTTTTGTCAAATTATGTTTTCCATGGACCCGTTCAGATCAGTTATATGTAAAAACTTGACAATGTACATATTTAAAAGGCAATCAACCATGAAACTACCATTTGTCCCACTTTACCTGATGACCCACTTTGCAAGCTAAACCAGTTAATAATGTTTTTATCAGCTAAAATACCCATAAAAAACATACAAAATAAATATATTTGCAATCCTTCCAAACCCTACTAAACATTTAGAGCTAAGTTAATGTGCATGCAGATCTAAATCATGTTAAATTAACTGAATTTTTAAAGTCAAGTTAAAATCTTACTAATATCTCTTAACCAGCACAATTTAAATTAACTGTAGGCTAAGCACCGCACATTCAATAAGAAATAATGCCATCTCTTCTGGTGTGGAGGATGTGTGTGTGGGTGTGTTGGTACTGGCTTGCAAAAAAAGAAAAAAGGCCAGTCTCAGTCTCACAAAGAGAAACAGTTTTTAAATACTAAAGAAAATGTTTATAAACTTGAGCCAACTGACATTACACACACCGCCTACATACAATATATATAGGCTACTACATACAATCAAAAAACAGCAAATGCTTTTTCAATTCTTCTCGATGTGAAGGCAATTAAGAAACAGGACGCAATGAAATGAACACGTTACAATTAATACCTACGCAAACAGACAATTCTGCTTAAGTGCAAAGATTAGAGAACGGCGTAAACGCAAGGAAATATCTGCGAAATAGACATGGCGAGACTCTTCGAGCAACCTGTATGAGTGTGTCAAATAACACCAAAATACTTCAACACTTTAACACACTTTAACACCAAAAGATCACACACGGCGGCACTCCGCCAAATGGGGAAGTGAAACCACCAGATTTTCTCAATCAAGCGACGGGAACCTGCTGAGAGTACCGGTTCTCTTGCACTATATAGCCTAGTGAAAGAAACCATCTAATAGCGATGTGAGTTGATCAGGGAGTCGCCAGTGCAGGAGCTGTTCTTTCAGCACCACAATCACTTCACTTCATTCAACATACAAACTTTACCATTAGCGTCGCAACGCAAAAAAATACTCAATGCCACAACCAGAGGGAAAACATTCGAATTTACCACGGCACGCACAGAAGCGCGAGGCGGTTTGGAAAGAGAAGAGAGTTTGAGAGAGCGGGACAGCGGTATTGGCCTACTTACCATCTATCGCCATGATGTTCTGGTCTGGGCTGAACCATGGCGCGCGCTTAAGACGGGGTGGGCTCGACCGCTCCAGTGCGCAGGGGGAGGAGATGGGGACGCGCATCAAATGGTACATTCTGGAATTATAAAAAATACATTAAAAAAGGTCTATGCTGGGTTCCTGATGTGCCCGTTAGTTGGAAGCTGATGAACAGTTTTCAAATAATAATGGGATGAATTAGAAAATAGCAGTCGAAAACCAAGATTATGTGTTATAGCTAACGGTAAGTATACTAAAAATTATTTAAATTCAATTCACATTTATTTGTATACATTTATATATTCATTCACAATACACATCGTTTCAAAACAGCTTTACATAAAATGCATGTGTCTACTACATTACAATTTAGAGTGATCTGTTATTTGGGGTAGCTACTCTGATAACAGTATGACTGTGTCCAAGTATAGTATTTCAGAAATGTACTATACAAATCGCGCAGTTAGCTAACTCGATTTCGATCAATCGAATTTATATGTCAAAGAAGTTTGTCTTGTTTAAACGAGTAAATGGTGGAATATTAAACAAGGCACGGCAAGAGATTTATTACGTTTATTACGTTATACTGTGTACGGTTAATTAGTGTAAGAGCAAATATCAAAAATATTTTATGATAACATTTTTATTATTTTTAATACAGCTCTATGAAATACTTGATTCTGATTTGTTAATCACAGTATTTAGCTAAATATTATTGCAATATTTCTGAATAATAACCATCGGCCATGGCATAGCTGTGTATTAATAGGGATAATGTAGTCAGCTATCACAGTTTTGGACAGGGCATACTCTGATTCTAGTACTATATTAACTCTTTTTGCTTTGAGCACAGAACAAATATGAATTGCAACAAATATTAGCAATGATGGTTTATATTCAATATTCCTACCAGCTCTCCTGGGCTTTTAAAAAATTCATAGCCAAACAGCAGGCATCTCGCTTAATGACAGTGACCTTTAGAAAGCATCTGCATTCAAAAGCAAGTCAATACTCAGCTTTTTGCACTCTCTGAACAGGCTCTATATTTTTCCACATAGTTTTGAAAATGATTTAGAGATTTTTTTAAGTTAAAAATGTATATATCTTTTAGCACCTATTATGACTATACATTGATCAACACTGATAACTGCATTATTTGTTGTAAAGTGGGAGAAATGCTTGCGTATTTCCTGTCAACTGGGATGTCATTAGATTTCTGTAAGTACTGGAAGCCATTCAGAGCACTTACTGGAGAAACGATGAAAGGGAGAGCGTGAGAAACACATTTGGGAAATCAGCTTTGAGTGTGTCTGAAAATAAGATATGAACCTGACAGTATTGGCACTGTTATCGTAATCATAATCCCATCCGGCTACCTTAAAAGTCGCCATGGTTACTCGCTGTTGCCATGTGCCCATTGTTCTGGTTAAAAACACAAGCACGTGCCATCATGCTAGAAATAAAAGTTCCCCATCAGTGTCTTACCATCCATACCATTATTTCCTATCCTCTTTTGTATCTGGTCATTGGATCCCTCAGTCTTTCCAGTCCATTTTACATTAAAGACTAGCCTAAAACTTTGAGTGTTAACTGGAGCCGGGGTCTGAGGTTTAATGATGTGTATGAGGTCATCTACTCTAATTCTCAAAGCTATAAGATCACAGAAATGCCACTGCCAATTAAGAGACACAGAAATTAATAAATAATGTGGATCCCTCTTTCTCTCTGGGTGTAAATTGGAATAATTGGTTTTGACTGCTAACATCTCTCTATTTATTCTCCATTTGACTGTTAATAATTGACAGAGCAAATGCAAGGACACAGACACACACCTCCACTAGCAGTGATCCTAACACCTAAAATCAATGGATCAAATGGTTGCACAAACATATTAAAGTAGGAACATGGCAAATATTATATAATTTTAAACCCTAAAATGCATAGTTAAAATATTTAAAATAAAATAATTACAAATTTATTTCATTTGAATTTGCTATATTTCATCTGGTATCTGGTTTTATGATCACGTTTTATTTTTCTATTTTTATATATTATATTACAGAATTTACTACACAAACTTTTAGGCTACAATGGCCATGATTTTTGAATTGGTATTTAGCTAAATTTACAGACCAAAACAGTTTGGTTACCAACATTGTTTCAAAATATCTTCTTTTATATTCTGCATAAGAAAGAAAGTCATACAGGTTTAAAATGACGTGAGATGAGTAAATGTTAATAAACAGAATTGTAATTTTTGGGCAAACTATCCCCAATATATATATATATATATATTTTTTTTTAAATGAAATGCTACTCTAAATAAGAAGCTAGAACTGCCAGTAGGTGGCTGTAAATGTCTAAATGAGTAAGTCATTGAGCCATTCATTCATTTGATTCGTTCAAATGGCTGATGCATTCATAAATGAAGTAAATAGGTGTGTTCAACTTGAAGTGGCACTGTGCAGACCTATCGGTGTATGACATCAAAGTACCGCAACAGAGATTCGAAAGCATAGGTCGGCTCTCTAATCACACTTGTGGTACTTTGATGTACTGTAGGGCCGGGCATGACCAATTTGCTGACATAGGCAAGACTGTACCTTGTGCCTAACAAGTCTCAGGGTGAAAGAAGATGGTGGTGGAGGAAGTACTGTCATGATGAGGTTGAACAGTGGGCCAAGTTAGTCTCCCTTGGCAAGCATGGGCAATGAACAAAGTGGAAAGGAGTGGAGACGAGGAAGTTTACCTGAAAGGATCTGTAAGTCAATCAGTTGAGCTTTGCCATCAGAGCTAAATATGACATCTATCCAATACCGGCCAATCATTATCAGTGGCTGGGCAAAGACCCAGAGTGTGACCTTTGTTGATTGCCAGCCTCCTTCAAACATATACTTACAGCTCGTAGGTGCGTCTCACAGAGGGACAGTATACTTGGCAAGTTCTCAACCAAGCTTTTATAAGAGCCTCGCCTCCATCCTGGAAAGTTAACGAAATACGCAAATTTCCTTTCACCTCAAGTAATGAACCCTGTACAGGCAATTGCTCTCGTCCAAGAGGGGGTCAAGGCAACCAGAAGTGTCTCCCCACCACTACAGCGAGGCCAGCTCTACTTAGCCTGTGACTGTGAGATGCTGGTTGACATTGACAAACAGCTGGCATTTCCTTTAAAGATTACTGATGCCACTTAAGGCCTGACTTGGTGCTCTAGTCCTCGTCCCTCAAGGTGTACATTGTTGAACTTACTGGGCTCATTCATGGGCTCATCAATGAAATGTCAAAGAAGGAGGGTGCCCACTTGAGAACTCCTCTATCATACTTCCCTCAGTAACTGGTCTCCATGGAGTTGCTTCAACAACCAGCAGTGGTTATTGGGTACGTGGTAACAAAGGGTATAACAACATCTGATCCTCTGTGTGTTTAAACATGATCCAGCATCCATATGAAAATCATTTTGTGTATTTTATTTTTATTTTTTTACATCTGTTGATAAAAGTAGTTTTATAAAGAATATGCATCTAACTATATATACAAATGCATTTTAGAAAGGGAAATTCAGCAATGTGTTTTACAGGTAATGAAAACAGGCAGCATCTGTCAAAACTGGGCAAAAAACTTTTACAGAGAAAAATTGTATGTATCTGTCTTCTTTGTGCATTAAGGAAATACCAAGCTGGATGCAGATTACCATCAAGATTTAGTTTAGTCTAAAAGTAGCAGCTGAGTTGCAGTCAGTGTGAGAGGTTGTCAGACTGGGATGGTTTAGATGTCTGGACAGAATTGTGTCTATCAATAATTGACCTTCTCTTCCTCCCTTGCCATCTCTTTAGGTTTGTTTTGTGTGCGGTTATTTTTGGATTCTGAATTGAGAGCCTCTTCCAAATGGTTGCGCTCATCAGTCTCGTCTGTGTTGTCATAGAAACACTCAGACACCTATTAACCCTTTCAGTTTCAGGAAGAGATGAAAAGGAAGATTGATCTGACTTCAGACAAATCAATACAGCTCTCTGGTCTTTTCTCTGGGAGAGATGAAAACGTACTGATGAAATGGCTAACAGCATCTTTTCTTAAAATAAACTTTATTAACAACATTATGTTTAACTGAAAGACAACTCCGATCTTTGCTTTTTTTGGGAACAGAATCCAGGGCTTGTAAACCGGGAAGGGATGTGCCTCCTAACCATGTCTGTTTCTGTCACCGTGACGAGTTAGGCTACTTGAATTCTTCAGGGAAAAGGATAACCTTTCAGAAGACAGAACTGTAGAGTGATTCTCTCAAGTCAGCTTCACTTTGGAGGGTTTTCTAACGGAGAAAACCTTAAGTGACTATCAATTTACACAGAACCTACCACCTGATCTTACATGTCAAATAATCAAGAAAGCAAGAAATAGTACATTATTTATGTTGATACTATTACAACTTTACTTTCCTGATCTCTGTAAAGCTGCTTTGAAACAATTTGTATTGTAAAAGCGCTATACAAATAAAGGTGACTTGACTTGATCATAGCTTAATTTAAACGTTGTTACATGCTTACAAAATCAGAGGAGCACGAGTGCTGTTCCATATCATATCAGACCATAATTCTTTTACACAACCGTTCCATTAACAAGAAGTTAATATTGGAGTAACTCACATTTTATACACGGTATATTTTTGCTCCGCCAATGAAATTATCAGAAACCATGTTAAGGCAGAATTATCTGTCGCGGATCTCAGATCGATCGATCTAGATGATTAGGAGTGCACGTGAATTAAAAAAATAATGATGTGCATTTATAAATCAGGTGATTTTATATTTCTATATTTGTATTTAGCCTTGCTTCATGTTTTAGTGTGAATAATTGTAGTACTTCAACTTTTGTTAAGTTTGTTTTTCATCTTATACTTTATTATATTTCAGCTTTATTTCCATTGACGAAAACTATTTTTAGTTTTAGTTAACAATACAACACGGGTTTGGAACGCAGCCTATAGACAGACCAGCTGAGTGATATAAACAGTGAAAATTCGAGTGCTGTTGGTCTGTTATATCAATGCTCTAGCTAATGCAAAATGCAACGTGATTAAACACCCCAGTCTAAGTAGAGGTGAAGAGAAAATGTGCTCCTGATACCTACCACCTGATGCGCAGAGCTCCAAACACAGGTCGGAGCTTTCACTCTCTCACTACACAGACACAGGAGTCATGATGGGAGTTTCCAAGGCAACGGACTATCCACACTACAAAAACACAAGAAAGGCTGGACACACAGGAGAAAGATGGAGTGTTTCACACAGATGGAGAACAAGCGTATGAGCACTAGAGAAAAAGGTCACCTTCACTGGTCAGGTCTGTTTTCACAAGTCATCTATTCCTTCTTGCACAATCGGCATGATTGAAATTATAGATGCAAAAATATTTAAAGTTACTGTTAAAATAAAAAATCTGACTCAAAATGCACCATGCGAGAGGAATAAAACTGCTTTTCTGATGTGATTACATGGAGAATTCTTGTATGAAATATTTTATTTATTTTTTCAATATTATAAAAAACACCCATGAACAATCCCAAAAACTCTAAAAACAGAACAATGGGGCTCAGAAGCAGAGGTGGGCACATACACACCAGACTTACAAAGATAGGCACACTTCTTCCACGTTTGCATGCAACATACGCAGCCCTAGCTTAAGCACCTAAAACACCAGCGTTACCATTTAATATTTAATATCATACCACTCAGTGATAAAGCTACACTTACAGTACTTCCTTGCATCTATCCAACAATACATATGAAGGTTTCTGATACAGTTCCTCAGATTCTGTAGTTATAAAATGATACAGTATAATAATATGCAAGCAAAGCAGAATGAATCTCAATGGAGTTTTGAGAGGATTCAGAAAGCATCACAGCAGGATTGTGTTCAGGGGAAACAACTGGGAGATTTGTAGGATGGATCAATGGTTTTGTTTGATACAGTCAGATGCTGACCTTAACCAAACAACTCACACACTCATTCTTTTATTATTTATGACATGTGAGTGTATACGTGTGGTAGCTACAGAGAGAGAGGGAGAGAGAGAGCTTGTTTGTGTGCCAAACAGCTGCTCCATTTTTCAAATGAAGAGAAAGAAACAGAGCAATAGCTAGTAAAGAAAGCAGAAACAGAAGAGTGCATCTGATCAGCGGGGAGTTAGAATGTTTGACAACAAAACTATCACATCAGAAGGTAATTAGATGAATCACAGTCGATCATTAGAGGTGAACTCATGTTCATGTCATTTTAACAAGACACAATTAAAAGCAGAGATTATGATCTATTTAAAAAAATATATATATTTATATATTGTGTTTGCCACACTCAACAGTATTGGATAGATTGCACAAATTTTCATATTAAGCATTTCCCCCCCTGCTGAACAGTAGTTCTTCTTTTTTATTTATTTCAGTGGCTCAACAACTACAAGCAGTGGCTTTTTTGTATAATTAACAAAAAAACAAAAAGTTTACACTAGCGTTCAAAAGTTCTGGGTCTTTATTATTTTATTATTGTTTTTGAACTAATTCACTTATGCTAACAAACATACCATTTATAAATTACTATACATATTGTAAAGCATTATTACAATTTTAATGGTTTTCTATTTTAATGTGTTTTAAAATGGTACTTATTCCTCAGACGGTAAAGTTGAATTTTCAGCAACCATTTGTCGTCATGTTGAACAGTTATGCTGCTAAATATTTATGTGGAAAGTGATAAAAACAACATTTATCTGAAATAAAACTTTTGTACAATAATTGTCAAAATGTCACTTTGTTTTAAAATTACCGGACCCAAACGTGTATAGGCCTACATAATTTAACTTCATTAAACTGTCAAACTCCATGACAGCTATAAATTCATAAAAACTCTATGGAAAAATGTTATTGCATATACTCCGAAACCTTATTAAATTATTTATAATGTACAATTACTGTTTAATATACGTGACCCTGGACCACAAAACCAGTCACATGGGTAATTTTTAAAAAAACATTTTTCATGTAAATGAAAGTAGAAAATTTACAAAATATCTTCATGGAACATGATCTTTAATTAATAACCTAATGATTTTTGGCATAAAAGAAAATTCGATCATTTTGACCAATACAATGTAATGTTGGCTATTGCCACAAATATACCTGTGCGACTTGTGACTGGTTTTGTGATCCAGGGTCACATATTGGCAACATATCAGCCCATACTGGCTTTTTTGGTGTCAGTATCGGCTGATATTTGATATTTCATTGTTTACCCCATTTTAAAATTTAGATGACATTTGCCATAATTCAGTACTAACTTCAAAGGAGATTTAATCCTAATATCTCTTGAAGAGCACATGTCAGCGCACGTTGCTTGGCATACTTCACAACGTTCAATAAACCAAAGAAACCAAATGTTTAGTTCTTGGATGTTAAGATATAAAACTCATGCACAGTACGTGATCAAAGTAAGACTGTAACAACACAGCACTTTTCTAACAGGACAGGTGACACTTCAACTAGTCTCAATCTCGGGCATTAATACTGGCATGAAGCCATCCTTATTATTGACTCCTGTAAACCTTTTTTTGGGTTGGGGGACAAACACATTGGGAGCCAATGGTCTGAGCTGTGACTACAGCAAAGGAAGACTTTATATTAATGAAAAGAACACAAAAGGACATTACATTCAGTCTTATGGATGAATTTTAGGGGGATTGAAGGGAAAACATCTTTCTGTACATAACCGCGAACACAGATTATGTTCTTTCTCTGAAAGTTAAAAAAATGTCACATTAGATTTTCACAGTCCCCCTTCATGTGTTTTTCTCCTCCCCTGTGATGAAAAGGTGCACTGGTTTTTTGGACTGGAGCATCTGAGCGGCGCGGTCGGCCCCGGCGATGGCAGCCAGCCGGTGCGCGTCATATCGGGAGTACAGGGCCGTGCAGGTGAAGCTGACAGAACCACCACCCTCTCTGACACCAGCCTGAAGCATATTACACACTTCAGTGTAGAAGTGAGGGTATGAGGGCAACCCGTAGAAGATCAGGTTATGGATACCCTTGATAGTGTACCTGAGAGAAAGAGAATAATACAATTAAAATAAATAAAAATACAAATATAGTGAAAAATTATTACAATCTACAACAACTTTTCTATAATGTATTTTGAAATGCAATTTATTTCTGAGTTGGCAAAGCTGAAGACTGGAGCAACTGCTGCTGAAAATTCAGTGTCACATGATCCTTCAGAAATCATTCTAATATGCTGATTTGCTGCTGCTTAAACATTTCTTATTTTCAGTTGTGCAGCTTAATATTTTTTTATTATTTTAATTATTGTTCTATGATGAATAAAACATGCAAAAGAACAGTATTTATTGGATTTTTTGTAGCATTATAAATGTCTGTACTATCACTTTTGATCAATTTAAAGTATCCTTACTAAATAAAAGTATTAATTTTCTTTCTTTTTTTATTTTTTATATCTTAACTCAATTTTTAACTATAATGTGTATAAAGTATGCAAATGATAATACAAACACAGACCTCTTGTAGAAGTGGAACCTCTCAGAGAAGAGCATAAACTGTTTTTCTCCAGTCTGGAAGTAATGTCGTGCTCGAGACACCTCAGATCTCTGAGAGTACTCGCTGACACTGGCGAAACTGACGTCTTCTTTCTTCAGGTAGTTTCGCAGGCGAACAAAATCAAAGTACGAAGGCACATAGATGAAAGTGTGGGACATTACAGAGTCTCTGTACTGGGGCAGGATCTTATCCACAAAGAACTGGAACCTAAAGAATCATGGGTAACGTAGTTAAAATATTTGCAAATAATTCTCAAACATCGTAGGTCGACCGGCAATAAAATTTATGTAATGTGTTTCTAACAATTACATCATAACTATAACACTAAAGTTTTCTCTAAGAGGTTCCTCTGCAAACTGACGCCCTCTAGTGCTCAGAATGAAAAACAGCAGCCGTCTCTAACCTGGCGTCCTGGTCCATGAAGCTGTCAGAGTGAAACATCTGGAATACATGCGGTAGCTGCACGAGAACCTGACAGATTGAGCCCACCTTTGGAATGGTTTTACTGCACACCTGAGAGAAAGTAAAACATTATTTAACCAACATTTATGCATTATGCAGATGTCTTTATCCAAAGCACCTAACATTCCATTCAGGGCTTATATTTTATTAGTTCATGCATCTAAGGGAATGTGTATCTACTTATATAAAGATATTGTATGAGTTCAGCAATGATGTAAAACAACCCTAAGACCCTAGGACCAGATTAGCTGCCCAAAATACAAATACTTCAAAATATTAACAATTGTCAGGGTGTTTGTTTGTGCACCTGGCCCCTGTAGTTGTGGCAGTGTTTGGTAAGGATGTTGGTGATCTGAGGCTCTTGTATGGCACTGAACACCAGCGTCTGTCTGTAATGTGCCGCCCAGTTGTTCAGATTCCACATGCGCACACGAGAGAAATCAACACCGTGAGAGTCCAGCGGCTGCAGATTCAAATGCTTCAACACATGCTGCAACACACACAAAGGATCATGGGAAATTAAGTAGAAGCCAAAAGCTCATTTGACTGCAAATATAAAATCCATATATATATATAACTCATGAACAGACAACAATGCAATTATCTAAATCTAACATTTAAATGAAAACTAACAAGAACTTTTAGAAAACTGAAACCCACCAACAAGTGTTCCCAGTTCTGCATGAGAAACACATCCGCCTGATCCACAATCAAAAGTTCAATCGAAGACAGGAAGTCAAAGTCTCTCTTCTTATCACCGTCGACACCCAGAACTGTGCGCAGACCCAGTGGAGACGCAATGATAATGTCAGAGGAGTAGAACGGAGAATAGAGACGCATGCTACGCTTCATGATAGACACACCTGCACACACAAAGAGTAGATCAAAAATTATGCACAATAAAAGGTTACATTTAAGAAGTGAAACAAAGGTAAATACAGTTAATTCAGTAAAAAACAGTCTTCATTCTATATAGCATCACGGGATAAAAGTGAATTATGTAATTTTTGTGTCACCAGGGGAACCAAAGGGAAACTTTAAATATTAGCTTGATCCAGCATTATATTCAATACCATATCCTTTGGTTTCACAGACAAGGTTTAAGCTAGTCCCAGACTAAAATGCATGTTTGAGCTGTTTTAACTGAAAGCAACTTCCAATAACATAACTTAAATGATGTCAGTACCATTGTTTTGTCTCAAGATGCAAATCAGTTGTTATTTTCCAAGGCATGTTTGTAAAAACGATTTAAATGTCCTATCAAACTAATGCTTAATCTTGACTTAATCTAAACCTTGTCTGTGAAACCAGGCCTCAGTTTATTAAAATAAAACCTTTTGAGAGTTACACAGGCTTGATAGATGTGACATTTAAAAGTATACTATAGTTGTTTTTCTTAAAATTTTAAAGGAAAAAACTCATTGTGTTTGTGTCTCTCTGCATGTTTGGTTAGGGTTTAGTACTCTAACATTCAAACATAATCAAACATGGTACATTATAGTTTAAGATTTTCGGTTCTTGTACCTATCCTGAAATGGTCATCCACATTTCCAGAAAAGATGGCATGATAGTCGTCAGGTCTGTGCAGGTTCGGTGGCCTTTCACCTGACTCCTCTCCAAACTCTTCCTTGAATCGCTTCTTGTTACTGGCGTCCATCTTCTTGCCTTTGGGCTCCAATAGTGTTATGAAGGTCTGGACCACTCGCAGCGCCCCGTCTCTGAACGGCACCAGAATCAAAACCTAGAAGATGGAGGGTTAATATGAGATTGAGGTTGGCTGATTTAAAGCTATTTTATTCATGTAAAAAAGTTATTTAAAACTGACTAAAAACCAACCCAGTATTAACTTTTTTCCTGCCAACATAAAAAAAAAGGTTGCCAGCAATTTTCTATAATTTTCACAAAATGTCATGTACCCCAGAATATTTAGTGTGAATATCTAAACATGCAATACATCAAAAGAAAAAACCTGCTTTTAAACGACAACCGCAATAAAAAAACATTTTATTCTAGCTTCATGCATTCTTTTTTTTTTTAAATCAAAACTTGAATGTGGGTAATAAAAAAAAAAAGCAAAATTTTGAACAAAAAGAGAAAAATCGAATTTTTAGATGGAGTAGATCGAGTCCATCAAATGAAATGAGTCGACATTTCATTTGGCAGTTTTGATTTATATGATGTTTAATGTTTGCGTTATTTTACATGTGCATAAGCAATGTTTCTATCGTTTGCTTCTGCTCCTTCTTCGCCTGTTTTTTGATCCAGAGATTATTTACTCTTTCAGAAGATTCGTCATAGTGGCCATATAACAGTGAAAACATGGATTGCTGGGAAATTGTCAATGGCGGGAAAGCGTTGTTTCATAAATGACAGAAAATGTTGTCAATGGCAGGGAAAGAGTTAAAAAATCAATAAACAACACATTGGTGGTATAAATCTGAAGACAGTGGTACCTTTGGTCTAGTTAAGCCCTGATCCCGAAAATCTTCATTCACATTTTTAGTTTCCTTCAACTTGGCATTATTTCTAAGCACACGAGTGTTTGCCTTTAACACGTGGTTCAGCACATGAAGACAGTACGCACTCCGTACTTCCTTAGCCTCCCTCAAAGGAGAGCGGTTTGCAAAATACACATCCCTGTAAGTACCTGTAAAAACAAAATATGGGCGATGATTACAAACCCCCCCAGCAAAGTGTCATTTTAAAAATTAGGATGTGTGGAGTAATAAATTATTTTGATTTTGCTGAAATACCCATGAGTCCAAGCAATTCCTTCTGTAGCTCTGTGACATCTGTGACAGCGCCTCCTTCAGGTCTGAAGGGCTGGTTTAACAAGTGCCGATTTGCCTCCAGGGTTTTGTGAATGGGTGGAACAGGGGCAGATGAGGGCTGCCCCACAGCTTTGAAACGTTCCAGTGGACACACACATTGCAGAACGCCTAGCTTTGGCCACTGGAGGGGGAGAAGGAAGGAAATAACAGTGACATTTTACAGTTCTTTTTGGGGTCAGTAAGGCTTTAAATTCATCAAAAGTGACAGTAAAGATATTTATAATGTTACAAAAGATTTCTATTTTAAAAAAATGCTTATGAATTTTGTGTTCAAAGAATCCTAAAGAAGAATGTTTCAAGGTTTTCACAAAAACTAAGCAACAAAACACAAGTAAAAATGTTTCTTAAGCAGCAAATCAGCATATTAGAATGATTCCTGAAGGATCATCATGTGACACTGAAAAGAGTAATGATGCTGAAAATACAGTGGTGCCATTAAAGTAATAAATTACATTTTATACAAAAAAAAAGAAACAGTTAATTTAAACTGAAATCATATTTCCCAAAATTACTGTTTTTACTGTATTTTTGATCCAAAAAATGCAACTATGGTGCATATCAGAGACTTCTTATCAACCCAGTATCAACACACACTGTAATATATATATATATATACAGGTCCTTCTCAAAAAATTAGCATATTGTGATAAGGTTCATTATTTTCCATAATGTAATGATAAAATTAAACTTTCATATATTTTAGATTCATTGCACACCAACTGAAATATTTCATGTCTTTTATTGTTTTAACACTGATGATTTTAGCATACAGCTCATGAAAACCCAAAATTCCTGTCTCAAAAAATTTGCATAGTTCATCCGACCAATAAAAGAAGTGTTTTTAATACAAAAAAAGTCAACCTTCAAATAATTATGTTCAGTTATGCACTCAATACTTGGTCGGGAATCCTTTTGCAGAAATGACTGCTTCAATGCGGCGTGGCATGGAGGCAATCAGCCTGTGGCACTGCTGAGGTGTTATGGAGGCCCAGGATGCTTCGATAGCGGCCTTAAGCTCATCCAGAGTGTTGGGTCTTGCGTCTCTCAACTTTCTCTTCACAATATCCCACAGATTCTCTATGGTGTTCAGGTCAGGAGAGTTGGCAGGCCAATTGAGCACAGTAATACCATTGTCAGTAAACCATTTACCAGTGGTTTTGGCACTGTGAGCAGGTGCCAGGTCGTGCTGAAAAATGAAATCTTCATCTCCATAAAGCTTTTCAGCAGATGGAAGCATGAAGTGCTCCAAAATCTCCTGATAGCTAGCTGCATTGACCCTGTCCTTTATAAAACACAGTGGACAGGCTGGGAGTTTTTAAAAGCCTCAGGAATCTTTTGCAGGTGTTTAGAGTTAATTAGTTGATTCAGATGATTAGGTTAATAGCTCGTTTAGAGACCCTTTTCATGATATGCTAATTTTTTGAGGTAGGAATTTTGGGTTTTCATGAGCTGTATGCCAAAATCATGAGTATTAAAACAATAAAAGACCTGAAATATTTCAGTTGATGTGCAATGAATCTAAAATATAAGAAAGTTTAATTTTTATCATTACTTTATGGAAAATAATGAACTATCACAATATGTTAATTTTTTTAGAAGGACCTGTATATACACATAGAATCAAAGCAGCAAATAAAAACAGATGACTGGCATACCTTAACCTGAGTCTTGATCTTTGATCCTTTCGAGATTTGGCCTACTTCCTCTTCACTCAGTTCGATCTCCTGGTGCTTCACAAACATGTCTACAACAACCAGAGTCACAGAGGCATAGTTGGGCCAAGGTTTTCAACTTGTCAAGCCATCTTGAGTAGTAGACTTAAGAGTTAACAAAACAATAAATCCCACATCTATAGCAATTATTAATGATCTCAGGTCAGAATATAAAGAGCTGCAAGTGCAGAATCATGGGGATGTCTCACCTTGCTCCGGTTCACCCATGTTTTCCTCTTCTTCCGCAGGCAGGTTGGTCTCCAAACAGAACGCAGCTTCATTCTTCTTATCTGTAAACTCTCCCTCCATCTCTCCCTCTTTATTGTCCTCTATATCTCCATTTGTCTTTTCAAGGTGTTCTCTATCTTGTGAATCATCAGGTGTTTCACCCTCCTCAGCATCATCACCTTCCTCCTCCTCCTCTTCTTCTCCTCCACCACTCTCTCCTACTTGAGAATGATTTTTAATTACAGGCCAATTAGACTCAGAAATTGAAGCACCGCAATTGATAACAAATATAATAAAAGTAAGACACTTTACTTTCAACCTCCCCTCCGTCATTCTCATCTTCAACCTCCTCTCCGTCATCCTCATCTTCACTTTCGTCATCTTCACTGTTGTCATCTGCACCTTGGATCATGGTGGACAGCAGTTTCTGATAAGCAGACTGCTGCTCTCTATCACTGTCTTCCTCACTGTCAGGTTCACGGTGCTGTGGCCTGTTAGGCTGCAGAAACGCTTTTAATTTGATGGGTTTCAAACAAAACATGCCATTTTAACAAGAGGATCAGAACTTCAACTTGAGCAGCAAACTATAACGATTGAACCAGGGACAGCTTCCCTTATCTATGCAAGTCCACTGTGAGACACCAATGTGTCCCTGAGCAAGACACTTAACCCCTAGTTGCTCCAGAGGCGTGCGACCTCTGACATATCTAGCAATTGTAAGTCGCTTTGGATAAAAGCGTCAGCTAAATGAATGAATGTAAATGTTCTCCACATAAGGGAAAAAAATAATGCTTTTGTAAGTCATAATTTTAACATACTTATAAAAAGTCGATATTGTGACAAAAAAACAAAACAATGAAGGGATAGTTCACCCAAAAATGAAAAATATTGTTCCAAACATTCTTTAAAATATCTTCTTTTGTGATCAACAGTAGAAAGAAACTCATAAAAGTTTGGAACAACTTTAGGGTAAGTATTGACAACATTTTCATTTGGGGATGAACTAGCAGCTAACCCTTTAAGATGGACCAAAGCAAGTTTTTTTTCTTACGTGGCAGAAATGGGCTTTCATACTTGTCAGATCTAGCCAAACATATTTTATTCTCCCCTCACTCCTTTATGTAATGTTACTCGTCGTGTACATGCATTCAGATTCACAATCTGCTGTCAAATCCTGGTCATTAACTGGAATATGAAGGAGGTTGTTTGACTCAGGGTCAAGTCAGTCACCACTCAAAAGAATACTTGTCTATCATTACTTACCAAGCGCAAAATCTCAGTCTTCTCCGGTCTATCAACAACACTAAAAAGCAAAACAATTATGAGTATTAGTAATTTTACTACTTGAAGCTAACTTGAATGCTAACTTGTACTGTCTACTGTTTTGAGAACAACACATTGCGATACTTACTTATCGTGAAAAGGGTGCTGTTCTCCAAATTCTTTTAGATGTTTCTTCTGTTTCTTAGTTAAATTGGTAATCTCTTGTTTTCCTCGCCTTCTTTTGCCCATGTTTTCTGTTCTACACACACGTGTGTAACTCGCGCTTGTGTTTTCTTCACGGATAGTTAGTGTGTCGCCACACTCTGTCGCCACCTGTCGGCTTGGAATAAAGGTAGCAGAGCGAGAAAGAGACCAATATTGCAAATATTCTTTGTTGAATAATATAAAATAATAATAATAACAAAATTCAAACCAAAAATCAAACCAAGATTTTAATAATAGGTTTTATCATTTCTAAAGTGTAATTGTTTCCACAAACACAGACCCGATTACTGAACACAAAGGAATAATACAAGCACTCATGGGCCTGAATCAATGATGTTTTTTATAGCACCTGTCAAAGCAAAAGAATCATGTCATTGGTTTATCTTTCACCTCATTTTGAGATTTTCTCACTGTTACGTTAGTAGATGTTCTGCCACAATATGATTAGTGCCTTTAAAATGCTCTATCATTCCCCTAAGAGTCAACGAATCAGACTTTTCCTCTGGCTGTGCGTCACACAGCTTTAACTAATTACAAACACTGCAGGCGTGGAGGAATGGATCTCACCATCCGTTCAGGTGCAGCAGACGTATCGGGTGTTCATCAGAATCAGAGCAGAACTGATGTTTGATGTGCGTTAACTCGACTGCAGCCGAAAATATCTTGGCCGGAGCGTGTGTAAGAATGTATGTAATTGATTTGATCATTGAAAATTGTTCCATAACATTCAATGAAAACAGATGTGTGGTTACCAAATACGGAGACATTTTTTAAAAGTTATTTATATATTTATTTATTTAATTCTCCCCGAGAGACCCTCATCCCCCCCAGCCTCTGAGAACATGTGGTCTGTGATTATAAAGCATATTCCCCGCTGGTGATTAGGGTGCCTATGAATAACAGCAGGGCTGGAGGCCAGTGAAAACAAGGGGAGTGAAACAAATGAACCACACACATCTCGGCTCAGGGGTGAGTCATAAACACACCAAAGGTTAGAAAAACACGGTTGGGTGCCAGCGTGAAGGCGAGGTGAGTGTCCGTGAACACCACCGAAAACGCCGTCCCAAAGAGACGAAGCGCAGCTGATCTACTGTAGGCCGAGAGTCTCGTGACCACTTCCTGTGATAAAGCTTTGTATGTGCAACAAAAGGCAACTTCATCCACTTTAGCTGATGTTCTGTCTTGTATTGTATTTATTTGCTTAATGTTCACTTAAATGCATCTCACACAATGTGATGTCAAATAGTGGTTTGTACACAGTACTCTGTATGGTTTTTTGAAAATTCTCAATTTGAACTATGAAGTCCCAGCTTTACAGACAAGGCTCAAGCCTAGTCCCAGACTAAAATGCATCTTTGAGCTGTTTTAACTAAAAGCAAATTGCATTACCGTATCTTAGAATATGTCAGTGCCATTGTTTTGTTTCAAGATGCACCCATGTGTTTCTAAGGCATTTATAAGCTACCTAAATGTCCTAACTGAACTAAGGCCTATATGCCTAATCCTGGCTTAATCTAAGCCCTGTCTGTGAAACCAGGAAACCATGTCAATGATCTGGCTGCAGTAGTTAAAGTTGCGATGAAAAGGAAGTAGCAACAGATACTGGACATAAGTGCAGATTAATTTTTCACATGAAGTTATATGACATGTATAATACAGAAACTAACCCTTAACCCAGGGGTGTCCAATCCTGCTCCTGGAGGGCCACTGTCCTGCAGAGTTTATCTCCAAGCCTCCAACCCCATTAAAACACACCTGAACCAGCTCATCAACCTTTTACTAGGCATACTAAAAACTTACAGGCAGGTGTGTTGAGGCAAGTTGAGGCTACACTCTGCAGGACAGTGGCCCTCCAGTACTGAGTTTAGACACCCCTGCCCTAACCCTATACAGGCAGCTTTCACAACCAATTATAAAGGCTTTTCTCCACGCCGCTACCTTTCGACAAGCCCACCTGCAGATACCCACACTTGTTTCCATTTAATAAAACCTCTTCTGACAGGCAAGTACTTTATGTTGGTGAGATGGGAGGATAAAGCAGCATTAATATTCATTAGAAGTGCAGGAGAGGTGTTCAGAATATTCTCTGCCTGTTCCAAAACTGGCATCAAATGAATTGCACAATTATAGGAACATTCTCAGATTACGATAATTACACACACATATCAATAGCACTCAGTTGCCCAAATTGCATTTAATTGAGCAAATATTTATCCAATTTCCAACTTAATGGAATGGCTTCATTTCTTAAACAGAAAATCTTTATTCTGTTCAGTAAAGGATCCAACACACTCAAATCCCGTTGTTAATCATTTGTGTTGACCTGTTGCAGCTGTTTTGCATGTGTTGGAATCTGATTCCACTTGAAGTGTTTTCCAGCTTGTTAAAAAAATGAGAGGCAAAACTACAGCACTCTGAAAGAAAAATGGAGACGTTTACGGGACTCTTGTTAAATTACCCACATCAAAATGAAACAGCCTTTCGCCAATAATTGGCAGCAGAGTTAGTTTTTACAGAAACACTCAGCCTGGGGCAGATAGTGGTTTATTTGTTAGCATGGGGCAGATAGTGGGCTAAAGATGGAAGGCAGCGCAATAGCAGCAAACAGATGATGTAGACTGTAACGTAAGCATAGGGTGATATATAAAATCTTTGTATGTTGTTGTTGTTGGATGTTTTGCGTTTATGGAGTCAGTTGGCTGTCATGCGTTAAAGAAAGTCGCGTTGGGACTGTGCCTAAATGTCCGACTGAGATCCCACACCTGGGGTTTCAGTAAACAGTGACCTGAACTCAGGACTAATGCTAATGCATCTTTAGACAACATTTCGAGAAGAGAGAGAGAGAGAGAGAGAGAGAGAGAGAGAGAGAGAGAGAGAGAGAGAGAGAGAGATAGAGAGAGAGAGAGAGAGAGAGTGAGGGAGAGAGAGAGAGAGAGAGAGAGGAGAGAGAGAGAGAGAGAGAGAGAGAGAGAGAGAGAGAGAGAGAGAGAGAGAGAGAGAGAGAGAAAAAAGTAATGTAGGACATAAATTCAATTGCATGAACAGTGTGAAATGAACATCCTCATTGTGTGGGTGTCCTGCAAACCGCATTTCCCAGGGAGCATTGAGGGAAGCAAATGAAACACCTGATGGTTGCTGGAACACTGGAATGGGATGTACGTAGCACAAGACCAGTGGGGCAATTAGAATAAATAAATTCAGTCTTTCCAGTTATTCTCCATCCATTCTATAGAGAGAGATATAATAGAAGAAACAGGGTGACCAGATTAATCTAAATAAATAAATGTGAAATGTCAAGTGGCAGTTTGTGTCATTATTATACATGCAGTTTTAGACTAAAATTATTCATTTGAGATTGTGTCAAGGATGTCCTCAATTGGAATGCAAAAAATAAAATGTAACAACAAAAATGAAAATGAAAAAAAAAAAAATCTCTCGTTATATAAAGTCATGTACATATTTTCTACAAATGCAAAGAAAATCCTTAATAAATAATAAATTAATAATATAATTTTTATTTTAACTTTAATAAAATAAATTAACTTTATTATTTCCATAATGTGTGTATATTTACATATTTGGCTATAGTTCGGGATATAATTATATAAAATGTAAAGTTTTTTTAATTTATGAATTATAACTATAAATATAAATAGCTTTATATTAAAACTTTATATAAAAGTCTATTGTATGGTGTGTCCCTATTTAGATTAGCTAAGCCAAGTAAATTGTGTGTGCGTGCGCGCGTGTGTGTGTGTGTGTGTGTGTGTGTGTGTGTGTGTGTGTGTGTTTGTGTGTGTGTGAACACATTTTATTAAATTACTTCACCTGTTAGTATTTGTTTAGATAGTCTGTTAACCACAGATGGAATGTAATCTGTCTAAATGAGTGAAGGTTCACACTTATTGCCCACAGCAACCCGGAACATTCCAAAGCCGGCGATGACAACTTTATGATTAGAACTAATTCCCTCCTTTGCGTCTGCATGCGTTGTGGCTTTCATACAAATGTTCTGAAACTTTACATTGAATGAATCTCAAGGGCAGGAATGTACCATGGACTGTCCTCAGAGTGTTGAAAACGTTAAAGGGACAATGTTTAGTTTTTTAGGTATTTTATTATCTAAAATCAACATTTTTATTCATAAATATGTCCTCAATGGTGTACAAATATCTCTGCCAATTATCTGACTTATCCTCGTAAACGAAGAATTTATTATCTGTATAAACATGTGACGGGTAGGTCCACTGAGGCTTCCATGTTGTTCCGCCATCTTGAAAAACTATAGCAGAGAGGGTCAAAAAGTACTAGGCCAACGCGTTTCCACAACGCGTTTTCGTTCAGAGCAAGCGTCACGTAACTGAAAGCAGCAGAAACGGAGGAGCAGAGCAGTGAGAGGCGCTTGTCACTGCCCCGGCAAGTCAGTCAGTAATTCATTCTGTAACATTCGTTTGTTCGTTGTGTCAAGTTGCAGTTTGTTTGAAATAACAAACCTGTTCACCCGAAGGAAAACTCGACAAAGTGCTATTAGAAGACATCCTGTCATAGCTTTTTGGTACATAACAGCTATCGTAGATGCAACCCGCATTTGAAAAAGCGAGGTGCTGGAGAGCACAATTCGTTTGAATGCAAAATACAATTTCACTAGCCTAGAAATCTAGACGCACCCTAGCGGCAGCAAAAAATATTTTGCAGCAAAGTGTGGTCTAGCAACTCTCCGTTGGCATTCGAGCTGGAAAAAACAAACTGGAAAAGGCCAATCACATCGTGTATAGAGTTGGTGGGCGGGCTTAACATAATGACGGCAGAGTTGTGACGGTTCCGCGTGATTTCCATAGGTGATCTGCTACTTGAAAACAAAGAAGATGCTGCTGGCGAACAGCGGTCTTTCGAATCGGCTTTGTCTGCGACTCTGGAGGAGTTGGAGTTACGAGAACTTCACTTAAGCCATTCTTAAAAAAAGGAAGATGTGTTCGGAGTTTTGACGACCGGATACGGCAAAAGTTTAATATATGCCCATCAACTAGCTCCGCTGGTGGGAAAACGCATGTGACTCACTCAGAGGGAATTTGAAAGACAACTGTTTATCCCGCCCCTCGGATTGAGGTATGCCAATTGTGAGTTCCCAGACCTAACATCTTGATAGGTCTGGCTTGCCAGGCTACAATTTCACCGCTAGATGGGAGAAATTCCTACACAATGTCCCTTTAACATGTATACCGTCTCTGGAGCCCACTAGTTCCCACAAAGATATAAAACTGAAATTATTCTAGCATTTAAAGCACCTCTGAGAATTACAACAGTGTCAGTTTGTTGTCTGAAGGAAATCTCACAACAGCTCAAGTATTAAGATCATAAACAAGTTTCACCTGTCAATATATAAGCATCTTTTTTATAGTGTTTTTCATTTGAATTGTGCCAAATGTTGCAATAACGGACAGACAATCGAAAGGTAGAAGCTGCCAACGGGATGCCAAAAAAAGAAAAAGAAAATTTACCTGCAGAGGCGTGCCTGCCTGTCAGCAAATATGTGCAGACACACAGAAGACACACATTGTTCACTGATGAAAAGGGCATTGTCTGGTTTCTGAAAGACAGTGTTGTCTAATGGTTTGTGTTTCCTTGACTCTGTGGAATGAGGCTTGAAGCTTCCTGATACACTCCACCTCATTACACTATTCCATCTGAATATACCTGTTTAAGACCAGTAGAAAATTATGTTGAATTGAAAAAGTCATACTCAACTAATTGCAAAACGATGCAACTTTTAAAAGGTAATTTCTGTTAGTGAATCTTACTCTAAAGCAGTTGAATCAACCAGAGTCCGAGGCCCACTAGGGGACCTAGCAAACTTCCAAGAGGGCCTCAAGATGACCTAAAATGACTTAAAAATTTAAAATCATGATGTTTCTTCTTTTTATTCACCTTCAAACTTCTGGAATTCTAAAAACAAATTAAAGTCATTTTAATTATAACTATTGTAGTTACTTATTTTAACCATTCAATCTTGTTGTGAACAGTGAGAGCCTTGGATTCAAAGAGGACTCAATACACCATGGTTAGGCTTACTTCTCTAAATTCTGTCCAAACATGTCTGTTTTTTTTTTTTTTTTTAATTCTAACCAGCCCAACACAGAAACCAATGGTATGAGTTTAGGGTGGGGCCAACCATTTGATTGACCAGTGGCAGAAGGGGTGGGTGAGTGGGAAACTTGTTTGAAAACAATCATTATTTTTGCAGGTCCATTTGGTGTCGCTAGTGGCACAGAAACCACTTACTCTCTTGCATACACACACAGTATCGTTTCACTGCATCAATATAAACTCTGCTTCTGGTCTCCCTCCATTTTTTGTCTATTCCCTCTTTGTTTCTAACCAAGAACTTGTTGAGTAAAAAGTCAACACTCTACCTAAATTCTTCATTTATTTTCTCTGCTGGAACTCTGTCATCCAATCTCTTATCCGCTTTTCTTTCGTCCAGCGTTGTTCTCTTGGGTGGAATCGGCATGTCCTTGTCGGGGTCTCTTTCCTCCTCTACTCTCTTGCCCTCTTTCTCTCTCGCAGTGTCCTGAGGTGGTAGAACAGTAGGCCGTGTAGCAGCGCAGTAGGAACAGTTTGTGTTGAGCTCTCCGAGCTGTAGCTCTTTTATTCTTCTGTTTTTCATTCCACTTTATTTTCGTTCCCTTCATCATATTTCCCTGGGAAAGCAGGCCTGAGGGAACAGATGGAAGGACATGTTAAAAAAAACGTTCACTTATTCGTCTTGAGTACACTTGGTTCACAAGAGACCGAAGACTGTTCTGTACCTGATTATAAATTATAGGAAAATGATTTACTGTGCATCTCATTTTAAAAGGGATGGTTCACTCAGAAAATTAGACTGGTCATCATTTACTAACCCTCATGTAGTATCAAACTGGCATTCTTTCTTCTGTGGAACACACTCACAAATTATATTATTATATTACCACTATTTAAAAAATGTTTTTGTCCATAAATTGAAAGTCAACTAAATATATGTTCTTTACATTACAGAAGAAAAAGTTATACATGAAACGACATGAGGGTGAGGAAATGATGACAGCATTTTCATTTTTGTGTCCCTTTTAAAATTGTAAATGTTAATTCAGGTCTTTTTAAAATCACATTATATTACTGAATCTAAAAATGGTCAAATTAAAAATTTCACTTCCTTTTAGTTGTCTGTTTGACTTTTGCTAGCAAGCTAGCTGCTTAAACTTATAGGTTAGCATAGTGCTAACTGTTTTAAGAAAAACTCTTTTGATTAGCTTGAACAACATATACTTTAAGGCCCCAGTCAACAGAATCAATTTTCATCACCTGCTAAAAAATTGAACAGTTCCTGGGAGCATTCTGGCACAAATTCCCCCAAAGATGTTTTAGCCCACATCTCAAATCTGTGTTTATAGATTTTAAGAGGTGTTCACTACATGATACAAAACTGGACCATACGTTAATTTCCTCTGTAATACCATACCTCTTTTTGGAAAGTCTGAGTCAGGGAGGGGTGTGCAAATGTCCACATGCATGTCCAAGGCTTTCATATGTTTTCAATCGCACGAACATGATTATGTGTCTGACATATCGCTGCTCCAGCCTGTGTTTCATTCCCACCTATTTATCAAATATCAGGCCCTGGTAACCTGGTATCCATGACGACCCGATTGTCACGGTGATCGCATCTGTCCAATTAGTTGTGGTTCATTACTGAGGGACCTCAGCCACGGGACTGAAACAGACCTGATTAGAGCTGAGAAAGGAGGGCCAAAACTCTGCAGTACAGGGGGAGATGGGCAAGGGCTCTTAAAGTAGAGACCCCCAGGAGACTCACTCCATCAAGGGCACAACAAGGTCAACAGGAGGTTCTCAGCTCAATCGTAGACTGTCATCTCCTCTGAATGTCAATGGCGTAATCAGTGAAGGCAGCATCAAACCATCCTCCCAGAACAGAGTCGGGATGGCCATCTTGTAAATTAATACCCAGTATGCAGCTCCTAAACTTTGCCCTTTGACCCTGAACGTGGGTGCACAAGCAAGGGAAGTTTCATCACATGTCATCAACGATTTTGTTCACTTTAGACAGGCAGGCTATAACCACCACAGTCTATTAATCTCTCTCTCTCTCTCTCTCTCTTACACACACGCACACACACACACACACACACACACGCACACACACACACACACACACACACACACACACACACACACACACACACACACACACACACACACACACACACACACACACACACACACACACACACACACACACACACACACACACACACACACACAGTTGTTTGCAATGTTGTTGTGATGCAACCGTTATGATGCTATTATCCTTAAAAGGTCTCAAGTTTGATTATATTGATTTAAATATATAACATATACTTTTTATAAATACATAATATACATTTTATAATACTGTAGAAATGTTTAAAATGGATGGATGGATGGATGCATTTATACTGTGTGAATCAGGTGTTGCCTGTGTTTTATATGCAGAATTATATGTTTGCTTGCAAACATAATGTGTTGGAATGAACAAAATGTGGATGATTTAATGCCTGAATCATTTTTCCCTCATACTGGATTTCTCACGAGATTAAACTTTTTTGTTCATTCTTTATTCTACAACCATCTCTTTTATTTGACTTAACACTGACCTTCTCACTGTCCCATCAACTTTTATCTTCAGTCTACATATGTTAAACATATTTTCCTTAAATCTGTATTTCCAGTTTGGTGTCATTATTTTTGATCTGGTCGAGACATTGCAAACTGTCCACAGCACACATAAATGTTAAGATGAATCATAATACAGAGTTTACATTAATTGGAATGGACAATGAAAAACAGAAACCTGTTATTATCATCGTACACATGTATGATGGGGAAAAAAAGAAAAAAAAGGAAAAACACAGAGATGAAATCTACCATCAGGTCCTTGACAAAGTCATGACAAATCAATGTCTGCTTTGCAAAATCAATATTGACAGTTCTCAAATTTACACTCATCACCACTCTGTATCGTAGGGTGTGTTTCAGCTCCCTGTGGTAGAGCTTCAGTAAAAACAATAATAAGGTCTTAAACAAAGGCTCTACTATAAGTGTGTGAAACCTGCTCCTCTGCTCTCTCCAAACCGCTGCCATGCTGTCCATCAAATCCTAGAGTTTATCTAAAGTAAACTCCAATACTCTCACTCACTCTCAGACATTACTAGTAAATTAATTACAAAGAAACAGCAAGTAACACATTGAATTTCACAGACTGAAAAAAAGTCAGAATAGTATTTCTTGTAAAATGTACTCCAATAACGTTTGTTTTATCAACACTTTGAAATTTAATTTTATTACAAATTTAATTTAAATCTAGGTAACGTATTACAAGTAACGCAAGTTAGATAATCTGATTACTTTTTTTTAGTAAGTTAGCCTACTTTTTTCAAATAAATGTCTTTGTTTTCCCATTTATTGACTGACAGCTCTCCTGTCCCCATGTTGAGAGAAATCTAGAGGTGCAAAGGCGTTGTGTAAGAATGATGGTTGTTTTCAGTATTCCTCAAAATCAATAAAGACTGAAATGCAAATTTAGAATATTACGTAACCCAATAAAATATGATAAATAACGCATATACTTTATGCATTGAATCTCACTTTATTAACCTTACAGCCGGTTTCACAAAGATAGACTTTGACTATGGCTTAGATATAGTACATAGTCAGACTTAAGATAGACATCTTAATCAGACCGTTGCACAAAGCACTTAAGACTCTGGCTATCTTAAGCAGGACTACACTGCAATGTATTCTGGGTAAAATTAGACACTTTTCAAAACAAAAAACATGGCGGATCGAGTAAGCGCATTCAACCGCTAGGTGCAGTTTACCCCAGCGGAAAATGTGTTTGTTGGAGGAGTATAACAGTTACAAGGACATTTTACTTAGGAAATTTAGCGGAGAACGTAGTAACAAGAAGAAATGTTTAATTTGGAAAAAGATTGCTACGACAGTTAACAGCTGTGGCGAGCAGGAGGGACGTGAGAGAGCGGCGCAAATTAATGTAATTCAAACTAACAATAAAAATGTAATATGAACAAAATGAATATGAACATTCACTGGTGAAGCTTGAAGATGTCATTTAAAAATCACTTGACATCAACCAAGTTCCTCTGGACTCAAAACATCCTCTATTAGGAGTTCGCTTGGCTTCGTCTATGGCTCTAAGGTCGTTGTGAAGGTAGGGGCGGAGCATAGAGACTATGCCATTTCCCGTTTGTTACTCTAGAGTAGATCAATTCACTTTCTGGAGGTGGACTGCCCCCATCTGGTATGGAATGTGGAGTATGAATTGATTTTTTTGCGGATATAACACAAGGCACCTTTAAATCCTTTCAATTACAAATAATGTGCTAACTAGTTTTGATTTGGTAATGACTTTGAAGTGCTACCTATTGCAATACAATATCGTTACATTATAGCAACGCTCTTCTCAGGGTTCTGTCACTTCTGTCTATTTCAATTCTTGGTTTTGTGTTAGAGCTCTGACACTCCTGGTTCCCTATCAGTCTCTCATGTTCGACATAACGTCGATGTGACAACGTAATTAGGATCACTTCAGGGAGTCCTATCATCTTCGAGTGTCTACAGAATGAGCCAATGAACGTTGGCGTGCGAAAACGCGTCATGCGCCCTGCCCCGCAGTGCGGGTATAAACAGGAAGCAGGCACACACACTTATTGTCTTTCACTTCGGAGCCAAGCTTCTGTTTGTCTTCTGATTATACAAGACTGCTACTGTGTTGGAGACTCCTTCAAGACTCTCTCTTCAGTGTTGGTGTGACGGCACGTTCAGCGAGTGGCCGCAAGCTTAAACTCACACAACTGCTGTTTTCACAGCAAGGTTATTTCTGAGTTGGTTTCGGTGGGCGTTTCCCTATAGTGTTTACAGCACTGCCGCCGATGGAGCCTCCAAAAGAGCGTGCTGGTCCTTCACATGGACGACCAGTCGTGTTTTGGAGCTCCTCCTGATCACCAGATGTCGGTTGCAGCATCGGAGGGGGAGCTTCAGTCCTCTGGAGATGAGGATTTGGCTGCGTTCCCGAAGTGCAGCATTGACCGAATCCGATCCAGAATGGCTATGCTTTCCCGAGCCGCCGAGAAGGTTGGGCTTGCGTGGAACACTTCACCATGTCCCGAACCTTCCTGTTTGGACAATTGGTAGCCCGCCCCGCTACCATTCTTTCCGGAAGTGCATGAGGAGCTCACTAGGATGTGGACGGTGCCGTAATAGTGCCAGAAGCCGTTCTAGTGGCTCCTCCCTCCTCAACACCCTCGATGGCGGAGCGGCTAAGGGGTATGTCGATGTCCCGCCGGTGTAGCGTGCCATTGCGATGCAACTGTGTCCAGCGTCCGATTCCTACTGGCGGGGCAATCCACTCCTCCCGCCCATGGCATATACGTTTTTGTCTGGTCTTACCGCGAAGGCTTACAGAGCCTGTGGACAGGCTGTTTCCGCCCTCCATGCCTTGGTGGTCCAGGAGCGCCACCTTTGGCTCAACCTGGCCGATATGATGGACACCGATAAGTATCGGTTCCTGGATGCCCCCCTGTCCCAGGTTGGGTTGTTCTGTGATGCGGTTGAGAGCTTTGCCCAGCAGTTCTCGGCCGCACAGAAGCAGACGGAGGCAATCTGACACATACTGCCTTGGCGGACCGCTGCTGCACCCACCCGTCCGCCGGCCGCAGACCATCCGTCTGATCGTTGCCGAGGTCGGCCTCCCGCAGCGTCCTCTGCTCCTGCTAAGCCTCAACAGCAGCCATCATCCAGGAGGCAAGCGGAGATGCAAACGACCCTGAGACGGTGGACCCAGAGGTGGATCAAGTTGCTCTTCAGGAGATGGTGAACCATTTTTGAATTAACTCAAGGTTGATGTCTTTTTGAGCCCCAAGTAAAGCCCATTTTTTCCCACCAAAATCAATAAATTTTTATTACATTAAGTAGGTCAGTACCTGAACTGCAAAGATGTGCAGTGTAAAACAGTGCTAGAATGTTACAGCGATTTGTTTAAACAATCAATCAAAAACGGCCATAGTTAAATTATATCATTAAATATTCATGTATTATGTACTAAAATGTTGACAGTGTTTAGGTTCAGCATCTATGGGAAACGGTTAAAAAGAGGACGCAACTGAATTTACTGGAGCTATGAAGACATTATTATTTTTGTAGTGTCTTTGAATAATTAAAACAACCAGAACAAATATTTTGCATACTGTACATCCATATGCAACTATGAATGTTAACCAAGGGTTAACGTGTGTGGAATATCGAAAACCTGACAATCCAGGATTAATTAGGCCTACCAACTCACGACAAATTGAACAGTGTGAAACATATTAGGCTCATGTTAAAATTAAGAAATATCTTCATATTACCTGGCTATTATTCTAAAGCAACCTATTCAAAACTGTTGCAAATTTTGTAGTGAATTACCTGTTTATTCCAGCAGAGGTCCTCGTAAGAATAATAACTTTGTGAGTGCTCGAACATCCATCCCACCAATTGAAGACAAGCATACCTACAACATTACATCTTTTCAGCGTGTCATCTTTTTTCTTTTCTTTTAAACTACTTCTCTTTCCCTATCTCTACATTTCCCCCCAATAATTCTCTCTTGGCCTTCTTGTTTTCACTCTCTTTCTTTCTGTCCGCCTGTCTTTTCCTCTTTATTTTGTTCGGTGCCCTTGCCAGATTGGGATTACTCTGCGATGTTATCTGAGTACTTGGGGTTTGTTCAGTTGTAATCTGGTTCTTTGCTGTAAGGTAAAAAGCAGAAATGTTTTCCCATAAATCAAAAATAGCATCCATCTGGATCCGTCTCACTCTCTCTTTTCCCTCCTCTCTTCCCCTCACATATCACATTTTTGTGGATAAAATCTCAAAACAAAAATCAAAACAAATCAAAACAAATCTCAATGAAATTAGTCTAGTGCGGCAGGCTGAGTCTGAGATGACTCTGAGGCTTCTGATTAGAGCTCCATCTGAAACTGTACATATTCACATTTTCCATGATCCTATCAACAAAAACAACTCAGGACTCATGATGTCTGCGTCTCTTGTGACCAGAGATGAGATTTCTCAATCACCTACACCCTGCAGCTATGCCAAAACTGCGGAAGACATCAAAAGTTCAGCGCAAGATTTCCAGAAGTTGAGGCCGTCCAGGGAACAGGAAGTCAAAGGCTTCCACTGTGATGTCAGCGATAGAGAGATAGATAGAGAAAAAGATGGAGAAAGCGGAGCGAAGGTCGGAGGCTTTCTCCCTGTTGTCTGATGGAAAACAATGAGAGTCTGCATTCGGCTGAGGTCAGTCATTTGTTTTAACAAGGGATTTCACTAATCTCAGAATTGAGTCTGATTAATACTACAATCTGAATGCTTCACTCCTCTGAAAATCATATTTCCAAGTCTCTCAGGAAAATAAGCTATGACTAAAACTCCAGAGGAGAGCACGATAACGAGAAAAGGAACAATTTAACAAGATTACAGCAGTATTAGAGGTCCAGCAGTGACAAGAAAAACAGGAACAGTAACACGTTCAGTTTCTTCTTAATGGGTTTCAATAGAAGATGCCAAGTAGTTCTTCAGCTGGAGTTCTCTGGTTTCTGTGAAAGCCAATCAGTTTAAGTTCAAATCAGAGCTTTTTGATCAAAATTGTTGTCTCAGACAGTTTCACTGTACTTGAGGCCTGAACACCCAAATCTTCAGCCAAATACTCCCTTAGAGCAATGAAAGAAACCCATCCTCCTCCCAAACTGCTTAGTAACAAGAACTGTCTTACTGTTTGTTCTGATTCGGCAGTCAATAAAAAAAGAATGGAAAGGGTCTGTCTATAAAAATCTTGACTGCTTCATTCATTTTTTTTTATAATTTTTTTTTTTACAGCTAGCATGCTGAATCAATAAAAAGAGAGAGATTTTATAAAATAGTTTAATCTTGGGGAAAGTTAAGTAATGCATTACAATATTTCATTACTCTAAAAAAAGTAACTTTTTATGGTAATTAATGTGTAGCGTTACTTTTTCTCACGTGGGCTGGGCTTGCTTGTTTGTTTTTAATAACAAAAAAAAGTAATATTTTTGGCAAATGTACACAAATTTGATGTTTATCTAAAGTCATTTTTGCTTCGAACAGTTGAATTGGATCATCGAAGTTCAGGAGACATTGGTTAATAAAGTGAGATTAAAAACAAAGTATATTTTATTTTTTTTATCATATTTAATTATTGCAAGTTTGTGTAATATTCTAAGTTTGTATTGCACTGTTTTCATTAATTTTGAGGAATCCAATAACGCACACAACGCCTCTGCACTTACTCCTGATTTCTCTCAACATGGGATCAGGAGAGGTGTCTATAAATGGGAAAACAAAGTAACTTTCATAATTTCTTTGAAAAAGTAACTTGTAAGTTAAAAAGTAATGTTTCTTTAGCTACTTAAAAAAAGTAATCTGATTACGCAACTCATGTTACCTGTTATGCGTTACCCCAAACTCAGAGTTTAATAAACAAGAAGTTAATATTGAGCAGCTTATGTTTTAGAAAATATTACCAGCTTACTTTTTGCTCCACCAATGAAAATAGTTCAAAACAAAGCTAAATCCAGCCAACACACATAAATCGTGTTACTGAATGAATCAGTTTTTTTTTATTTGAAATGGTTTATTGAATGATTAACCCACTTAAAAAGACAGTCACTTGGTGCATTTAAGACTGACTGATTGATTAATACAGTGGAAACAGTAATATTGTGAAATATTATTACCATTTCATATAACTCTTTTCTATTTTAATATTTTTTAAAATGTAATTTATTCATACAGTCTTCAGTGTCACATGAATCATGATTCTTCAGAAATCATTCTAATAAGTAACACTTCTTAATATTATCAATGTTGAAAAAAGTTGTACTGCTTAAAAAAAAAAACTTATTGACCCCAAACCTTTGAATGGCAGTGTAAGTGCAAGTTATGGCATGGCATGTTAAGTGCAAGCACAGGTTCCTCTGTATCTACTGGACATTTTTTCAGAAAAAAGACTCCCAAGTGTGTGCAGTTCTTTTTCTTCTTCTGATAACCATTTGAAGATGAGTGATGAGCTTTCCCACACTGCAGTGGTTTATCAGAAACTTCAGCCAACTGGGTCCTTGTTGTTCTGTATGTGGGTGGGTGGGTGGTTGTGAGTCTCTAGCCAAATAAGACTTCATTCCTCTCTCCGCTACCCGTCATTTTTCTTTCTCCCTCACAAGGGATTCCCGGCGTTGCCAAACCATCCCGCTGCGAAAATATCTCCAGTCCGTCTACATAAATACAAACAGAAAATAGTTTACTTTATGATTTAGAAAGGTAACCAGATACAAGGACTTATCTTTCTGAAATGTTGCTCTGCTGATAGCAGTTGGCATGCGCATATCTCTTTGTCCATTGTAGGGTAATCAAGAAAATGTTTAGATATTCATATTGCTGAAGTTAACATATTTCAAAGCTGCAGCTAAAATCACCCAGAGAGTTTGAATAACAGAGATAATGAAAGGCAGAATGCTTAAAAAAAAAAAAAAAAAAACAGGCGAGAGGAGTTATAGAGCTGGTGACGGCACCCTCGTTGATCTGTCCAATTAGACGGCTAAATTGTTCCCACATTGAGACTGAAATGCAAATGGTCTGCCTTTCAGGGACAGAACTAATGAGCTTCGCTGGGTTACCACAGTGTTAAAGCTGAGGCGGCAGATATTACTGTACAGCTCTCCTCTAATCTGACCCATTAACTCTGTGTACACACAGAGCAATGTGAGTGTGCAGGGAGCCATGGACTATAATGACCTAATGAGAGAGTCTCAGTATGTGTGTATGTGTGTGTGTGTGTGTGTGTGTGTGTGTGATGTGGCCTGGGACACTGATTCGACTGTGGGTTGGCAAGCAGCAGCGTACACCTCGAAAACTCCAAACAATCAACAACAAAATCTCCTTGACTTGATTAACCACAAAAAGTCTCCAAAATACCAAAGTGAAACTGGAAAACAGAGAAAGATAGACTGAAGGAGAGAGAAAGAGCTCCAAATATGGCACAAACAGAGAACATTCCAGACTCAGGTGAGCGCTATGATGATACCTGTCTGAAACAGTGGAAAAACACTATTCCCTATTATTCACTAATATAGTCCACTTGAAGAAGTGAATGAAAACTAGTGAGTGAATTTAGACACTGTGGACTGTGGACACCAGCTTCGGCTAGACCCTCACAGTACATTGGCCCTTTGGTCGTACACTCATTATTGCGGTGCATTATGGGATTTAATGAGCGCATATGGTAACTTACACTACAACATTACGGCTGCCCCTTAGAATAGAAACGGCTGCCCCTTAAAATAGTTCTATAGATATGGGTATAAGGACGATTTCTGAAACAGCTTAAGTAAAACCTGTGTCTCTGCTGAAAAAATACCCTAAAGTAAGTAAAGCTAGTTTGCTGATCTCAGCTTGGTAGATTTTAGTTGTTTCACCGGAAAGTCGAGTTATGACATTTTAATAATAAATTACAAGTAAAAAAAACAACAACAACAACAACAACAAAAAAAATTAAACGAATGAATCATTCACAATATTTCCATTTCATGCTGACTTTAAAAATGTAAATGAACTAGTACCGGAGCTCTTACCATACTTGGTAAATGCTCGCCACCATTCCTATGTTAGATTTGCCTGTTTTGAAGGGAGTTCTGCACATTCGGTGAATGACATGCTGCTTCAGAAATGCAAAATGCTTTTTCCCCCACTCTAATCAGAGGGTGATTGCACACTTGGCCTTGATTCCCTTCACACTTAATACAGCCACATTTCGTCAGTCACCCCTTGAAAACGACTGTGCACATTACCTGAGGAGTTATTTCACCCTTGCCCACCACTGGGCGGCTCTGCAGATTTGTAGCTCTTGGTTCCACTCCAAACAGCCCGGGAGTGATAACGCTGCCGCAACAAGCCTCTGTTTATTTCCTGTGAAAACAGTGAAGTGGGGGTCAGTGGAATGCGAACCAGTGTCCGAGCTCGCACCAGTAAAGCAAACATGATCCAGATTTTACAGCCAACATACTTGCAGGCCAAGACTGGTGTTTTTCTTTGCCCCTTAACCGAGCAGCAAATCAGTCCAGAGCTACTGCTAGCAGCTGCAATTTGTGGTTGCTTATCAGCCGATCAAGCCGTCTGGAGCACCAAGGTTCCTCCATGCTCTTAAATGACGTTTACGGCAGCCTTAATTCTTGGCACAATGATTGTAACTCCTCCTAAGGATGACCTCATGTGACCATGTGCTAATTGCATCTGGTTGATTGTTTCTTATCTTGTGTCTAAACAGTCAATTAACAAGGTATGTTTTGATATTTGGTGTGCTTTGCTGCATAGGTTGTCAAAACATCTTAGTCAAAAATGTTTTTAAGTTTTTATTTACATTTTATTAATATTAATAATATTTTTTCACAATCTGATTTCTGACTTGTGATGCACAAGTGTTCGTTCATTGAACCGAGGAGAACTGGCCCCCGACTGAGCCTGGTTTCTTCCCAGGTTGTCTTGCTTAGTTGGGGATCCTTAATATTTAACAATATTATTGATTTGACTGCACTGACACTATTGAATAAGAATTGAACTGAGCTGGATGATGACATCACTGTTTTCTGCAGAACTGCTTTATAGATTAAAATAATTTATTAATTGATGATCTTTACAACAGAACTAATTTAACATTGAACTGACTTTAGTTGAACAATGACACTTTTCGTTTAGAGCTGCTGTACAGTCGAATTAACTATGTTTGGATCATTTAATCATTTTCCTGTAATCACTGTAAAGCTGCTTTGAAACAATTTGTATTGTATAAAGCGCTATATAAATAAGGGTTACTTGACTTGACTCCTCTCTATGATTTGACTTTGATATACAGTACTATTACTTTGATAAGTTAATATTCATAATCAAATGTTAATAATCAGTAAGCCTATTGAATTAAAATAGTATTTCAGGAAATAATAACTGAGATAATATCAAACTACTTAATTTCTTTCTTTTAATTTGACTTTTCTTTTCATTACACTGTAACAAATTGCTGTAGATTCTACAGCAAAATTCTACAGAAATGTATTGTTTTATCATTGTACAAGTTATTACTGTAATTCGCAATGCATTATGGGTCAAAAAGAGTATTACAGTTATTTAAAGTATATTTCCCTGTCAACTGTAAATTGATTTACAGGTAAGAGGTGTTTTCACTGTAGTTCATACGTTTTACAACAACTTATTGTGATGTGGCATTATGGGATTGCGCGGCTGAATACAGGTTTGAAAACTGGCGAACTGGAGCATGCAGGGCAAGAAGAGTTGAAGATAAAAGGCACTATTTACTCAGTTTTTGGTAAGTTAACTTAAATTTACGTCCATATATATTACAATCTAATGTATTACTTAATGCTGTTTAAGCAATTATGAACAGAATTCATAACATATATGTCAGATATGCAAACTTGTTAACAACTGCGTGTTATCAGGACATTTAGTGGGATGTAAAAGTGTTTGATTCCAATATTTCCCCCCCTGAAACGTTACGTTTATTTAGTAAAGGAATGTGTCTTTAATTTAAAATTTCTTGTTTCAGGCGAGGCATAGAATCGCGACGGCGCGCGCCAAAACAGTGTTGAGACGAAGCTGAACTGTTACAAGGTAAAACCATCGTAAATGTTATGGATGAATGATGCAGTTTGTTACAGTTTTATTCGCATTTGCTCTCAAGACAGTATTGTTTAGAGCATTTGCAGTTTGGCAGACAAGACAAATCCACTGAAGTGTTGGTGAGACAAAACTATACGCACGTGCAGTTAGCTTTCTTGACGAAAACAAATAGACTAGGCTATGATATTAACATCGTTGGATGCTGCTATTTTCTCATTTACTTCACCAGTTTTTATTTCTTATTGAGAGCATGTAAAACCAGTGTTTAACAAAGGCCTGCGTCAAAACTAAATTTAACGCAAAGCAATTTGCTGCGAACAATGATAGTAATATGCCTATTCGCCTTTGCTCTCGAGAGAGGTTTTTTTTAGAGCATTTGCAGTTGTTTGGCAGACAAGACAAATCCACTGAAGTGTTGGTGAGACAAAACTATACGCACGTGCAGTTAGCTTTGCTGATAAAAAACATTAGAATATATGATTTTAAGATCGTTGGATGGTGCTATTTCTCATTTATTTCACTAGTTTGGATTTCTTATTGAGAGCATGTAAAACCAGTTTAACAAATCGCTGCGTCATAACTAAATTCAAATTGACTGGCAAAAGATTGAAAGTTCATTTTATTTTCTGTTCAAAGTTCCCATAGTTATCGTTTTCTTAATATAACTTGAACCTAAATCTAAATGAGAAATGTATCACTGTAAATTGTGTCAACATGAGAGCACTACCATTGTAGGTTTTACTAAGCATAATAGGTCACAGTAATGTTCCAAACTGCTGTTTTACCTGTGTTGTACCTGACTGTTCCCGTGCATTTACAAAATTTGCAGCTTTTAAGTCTCATCTATATAGAGACCATACAGGTTATCAGAAGTCACGTAAAGGTGCCAGATTTGACAAAATAGACACAACCCTGATTTGCCAGATTGGACATTGTCATTTCACATGTACAACTCTGAATAACTTAATTAGGCATTTAAAAGGCCATATTGATGAGGGCAGGGAAATAAAATGCCCCTTTAAGAGTTGTGAGAGGACATTTAGTGTAAAATCCACTTTTGCATCTCATATCTCAAGAATGTTTTTCCTTTTTTTTCTTTTTCTTGTAGATGTCAGCAACAGCAGCTGATGTGGAAAAAAGTTATATACTTCCAGACTTTCCGAGACTGATTGTCTTAGGTAATGTACGTTTCAAAATCTTTAAATTACTTCATACATTTTGCCTGTGGTATTTTAGCATGCATTTTTAGAAAGTGTTTCTTATTTTTATTATTTTTAGGTGAAATTCTCACTGCAACCCTGATGCTGAGTATTGAGGGTCAGGTCGTTATGAATCCACACCCCAATTTTATGGCTGGATTTGCTGCTTTGTTTGCAATTTACTACAACTTTAATCTGGTGTACCAGCACGAGGCATCCTACACACTTGAATTTGTTCAAAGGTAACAGTTTACTTAAATATAAATGTGTATGTTAAAGGATTAGTTCACTCAAAAATTTAATTTCTGTCATTATTTAACTATTGACCTTCGTTCATTTTCACAACACAAATTAAGATATTTTTTGAGGTCAGTAGTTAATTAATGACAGATTAATGAGTAATTAATTACAGAAATGTCATTTTGGGGTGAACTAACCCTTTTTAGTAGTGCAGCGAATGCTTATTGTAAAGTGGTATATTTTCATTAGTCTGCTTGTGTTTTTCTGACTGATTTTTGTGCAGATGTTTTGTTGGAATCAACCCATCCACTGGTACCAAGACGTGGAAAGAGCTCAGAGAAGAGGAACAACACAGTCAATCCTCATGTGTCTACTCTTCTCAGAAGGCTAATGGACTTTGAGTGGTTAAGCATGTAAGTTGTCAAATGTATATATAAAAAAAAACTACAGGAGGAGATGTCTATAAAATGACACATAAAGGGATAGTTCACCCCAAAATGAAAATTCTGTCAGTAATTACTCTCCCTCATGTTGTTCAACCCCGTAAGACTTTCGTTCATCTTCAGAACGCGAATTAAGATATTTTTGATTAGATCTGAGAGCTGGATCACTCCTCCATAGGCTTCTAAGGGATTGAAACTTGCCAGCCCTGAAAAGTTATTAAAGAAATCGTTAAAATAGTCCAAGTGACTACAGTGGCTCAATCTCGAGATATTCACGTAGTATAATTGCATACTGCTTCTGTGTTGTACGTCACATGTAGGCTCACTATTGGCCAACGCTGGTCATGTGTGTGATGTGTGTGACGTATAACACAGAAGCAGTACACAATTATACTACATGAATATCTCGAGGCCAACAGAGAAGGAAATGAATACTTGAATAAAGTCGTTATTTTTGTTGTTTTTTTGCGCTCAAAAAGTATTCTCGTCGCTTGATAAACTTAAGATTGAGCCACTGTAGTCACTTGGACTATTTTAACGATTTCTTTAATAACTTTTCGGGGCCGGCAAGTTTCAATCACTTAGAAGCGAATAGAGGAGTGATCCAGCTCTCAGATTTAATCAAAAATATCTTAATTTGTGTTCTGAAGATGAACAAAAGTCTTACGGGTTTGAACAACATGAGGGAGAGTAAATACTGACAGAGTTTATATTTTGGGGTGAACTATTTCTATATATAATCTTGTTCTCCTGCCAAAAAGTGTTCAACTTACATAAAATGTAAAAAAGTACTTTACATTAAAACAGTTTAAATGTTTTAGAGGGAATGTTGTCAATCACCAGCATTTGTGTTGTTTATCACTAACATTTATACAAAAAACAATTTAAACAAAGCAGAAATGCGAGTTTTAACAGGAGATGTGAGTTAACCATAATGCCATTCTGTAGATTGAGCTTAAAGGGTTAGTTCACCCAAAAATGGAAATTCTGTCATCATTTACTCACCCCCATGTTGTTCCAAACCTGTATGAGATATTATTTTAATAAATATTTTTCTACAACAGCTTTGACTTTGTGTTTGTTTTTTTAAATGTTTATTTTAATGCATTTACATCAATATAATGGTAAATAATGGAGTACAGTTTACTGTTAAAATGATTCTTTTCAGCTTTTTAAATGTTAAACTATTACAGCATCTTCTTGAATTTTGGGGGTATTTACAGGATTTTATTGGCAACTTTATTGCCAGGTAAATACTGTACTTTAGTGAAATTACAAAACATTGCTGTAAAATATATTTACAGCATTTTATTGGCAACTTTATTGCCAGGTAAACACTGTACTTTAGTGAAATTACAAAATATTGCTGTAAAATAAAATACAAGTTTAATTCAATGTTACTGTAAAAAAAGCTACAAATTACTGTATTTCATATGCAACAATTAACTGTAAATTGCTTTACAGTATTATACTGTAATCAATTTTACAGCAATTACCAACATTTTTACAGGACTTTATTGGCAACTTTTTTGCCAGTAAATTCCTGTAAATTCTACAGGAAATTTTTTACAGTGTATGATGTCAGGATGGCGGTATCACCCAAAATTTGTTTTACTTTAAAAAAAATGTCAAGATTCAATTTAATTCAGAAATAAATAACATGCATATGCCACATATAAGAGTTTTTCTAGTCGCAATTTCTGTTAATTGCATTTTTAATTTATTCTTGAATAAATTAATGTATAGGAAAACAAACAAGCGCAATGTCATTGACCAAGACACATGTACCATGTAGAGACAAAGCTTTGGTTAAAATGCTAACTGTCACATTGCCAGAAATGTGATTAACCTCTGATATCACTCTTGAAATATCTCTAATAATAATAAAAACTTTAACTATGCTCCTTCATGGTGCCAAACAAATCATTAAAAGCTGTAAGTTTGAGATGGAGTCTCATGTAGTGGCTGCAGGACTTTTGGGACTTCATATCCTGTACTGAAATACAGTAACATTAACATACATGTTAACACAGTTTACAAGGCAATAACCTCCCTCAAGGGAACCAGTGACCCTGCCTACAGACTAAATCTATTAAAGCTCAGGAACAAACTGCTTTTGAACACAGCACACACTCGTAAAACAGACCACAGTCCTTAGGTTCTGAATAGAGGTTATGACTTTGCCATTTTTGCATGTGGATTTGCTACAACTATGCATGACCTTTCCTCCCTCGACATATACTAACTGCTAACGCGAGAGCCTTCACAATACCTTCTACTCTTCTGTTTAGTTTCAAAATTAATACAAACTTCTTGGAGCTTGTCCTGATGTAACCCAAAAAATATTTGTGAGAGGATCATGTATCATGGGTCTATCATATGACTCGATTTCCTTTGGCTTCGGATCTGCGCCGAGGGTTTATTTGGGTGAAGGTGCAGAGAACGAGCGAACAGAGAATCAAAAACGTGTTCACACATGGACAATGAACTTGAGGTGGGAGTCATGGGAAACTCAGAGATAAAGCAGAGAGTCTTCACATTTTGTGTGAGACTGCAAAAATAGCCGCAAACAAACCAAACGCAGTGGCAGAATGCAGCTGATTCAGACATTGGATAATTCAGGCCTTATGGTGGATGTGGAGACGATTAGACACAGCGGAAATTACGAGTGTAGGAAGATTCAGCCTGTGTCATCGTTCCCTGTGTGGTTGGGACAACACAGCTAGGTAACCAAATAAAACAACAGCATGTTCAAGATCTGCATTATGTCAGACGGAAAATGAGTGACCCTCCTATAGCCCTTAACTGAAATTAAATCTTTCATTAGCGGAGCCTAGGTGCCAGAACCTGCCTCATTCTCACACAGGAGGGCAAGTCTTTGTGGTCACACAGGGAAATGCCTTTCCAATGTCTCAAATCCCCCACATGACATGAGCCAAACCTAAACCACAGCAGTGAGAAGGGAGCAGCGCTGTCTGGCGAAATCAGGCAGCTTCCAGTGCCAAGAGCTGCCATTACGCTCAGCTACTGTCGGCAAAGGCGAGACCTCGTCAAGACCGTGTGGGTGGAAGGCGAAGTACACCGAAATCACATGAGGTTTAGTACATCGCCTACACATACAGTACACACCACTGCCTGTGTTATGTCAGGCCAGATTTAGGTCCCACTCTTTTAATGTCCGTGGACATAAAGGGCCAGAGCAAGTATAGTTCTGTGAAGGCACTTAACATCTGCATTGCTTCTAATTCCAAAAAGCCAAAGGGAGGGGTGAAGCAATTCTGCTTCTCGTGTCAAGCCAAAACCATCATCATTGGGCAGAACTTAGTGGAGTCAGAGCCAGAGAAACAGGGCAGTTCTTATCCTAAAGGTCAAAGGTGACTTGTTTAAGTCAATTCTAATTTGCAGTGCATTTGTAGTGTTTTCAAATTGGTTGCTATAGCGTCACCTACCCAAACCTCAAGTCAAACCTCTGAAAATCAGCCGATGTGAGTTCTGTAGGCAACTTTCAGCTGCAATAATCCGTGGTGGTGTTGAGCTGCTCTACTTATATGCTGCGAATTACACTGCAGATCCAAATATGGAGATTTAATACATCTGCTTGGCATGTTTGTGCGTAGTCTCAAGAAAGAAAGTAACATTTATTGCCCAACATCAGCCTTCTTGTCTCAAGGCAAGGACATTTTATGTCTCCTGACTGGGTCGATAACAAATGGGATTTATTAATCCGGTCTAGGAACTGGACTTCACACAGCCAAGGTGTCTGTATCAAATCCAGACACCTGACGGTAAAAATTATTTGGGAAGCATCAAAACTCAGATTTCTCAAAGCCGAAAGCCATTACCTGTTTCAGCAACACCTGTTCTGCAGTCCTCCTCTCGTCTTTTTCATCACTCTGTTTTTCCCTCCGCCCCCTCCTGCAACAGGTCCTTATAAACAAAGTGCTGAAATCTCTCAGGGGGTTGAGTATTTTTACAAGCCAGCACATTGTGATTAATATATCAAAGCTCTACTGGAGGCTGCGCAGGCTTTTATGGGCTAATAAATTAGTTCAGGCCCTGCTGGGGAACATACTGCTGCCCAGGGCCTAACCACAGAAGAGACCTGGCACAATATGATAAGCTAAGGGGAAACAGAATAGCGGATAACCATGAGGAGTGTTGTTGGCCAGGTAGGAGAATCTTTCTCTTGTACAGGTGGGCTTTGTGCTGCTAAGGGCTGTTTGGATCTATTGAAAACTGGCAATCCACAGAAAATATAATCATAATTTTTACTGCCATTTAAACATTGCATGGTTGTAACTATAGTGGCCAAACATACTGCAATAAATAGATAAATAATTAAAAAGTTTGTATATAAACATATATTTTTTGGTTAAGTATTTTAAAATATTTTAATGGAACACTAATGTTCAGTGCTGCATTTGAAGAGTATCAATGAGTCCTCTACCACACAGCTTTTTTTTACTTCTTGTAGAAAAATTACTTCTTGTAGTTTAACTGTTCCAACAGCATATGGGCAGTAAATCTCATTCATACTGATAATAAGCACTGTTTTAGAAAATTGTACATGTGTGCCCAAGCGGTGGTTGAGTAGCATCTAATTTAAAGTGTGCTCAGAACAGAGCATACTCAACTGATGAAACACCAGCTCATTTGGCCGGCAGATGTTTGTAGGTTTCTCTCTCACATAAACTAACGCAAACAAAGCCGAACAATTAAACACAATGTACTTTCTGTTGGTCTGAAAATGGGTCAGCAATTCTCTAAACAAAAAAAAACTAAACAAAAAAACACAATCTTCTCCTTTTAAAATGTGGTGTGTTCTGCATCAGACAGAAAATAACACAGCTATGCCCTAATTAATGTCTTCTGACATCAACCAATTGTCTTCAACCAACCATTTCTTGTTAGCATTCCCCAGCTGTTGTTTTTTATGGATATACATAGTCACTTATAAACTTTGCATACGGATCGACATCATACAGAGCTGAGCAGGACCAGCCTTAACAATGCAGAATCTTTTTGGCTACAGGTGTTTATCTCAGAGTGAATTCAACAGGATTGTTTCTTTGATACTTAGCATAAACAAACAGAGCCATATTACAAAATGACTCACTGCAAATCCCAAAAGACAGAAAAAAAAAATCATTGTAGGATTCATTGTTCTATTTTAGGGCCAGTTCACACAGAATGCATTTTTGTCTTGCAATTTTTCTATAGTTTTTCTATGTTAATGTAACGTATATATCAGCTAGTACTGCAAGACCTGTGCAGGTAAACCGCACAAAAGTTCTAGTGATTGAAATAATATAAAATTGGAAAGGACAAAATCAAATTTAAAATGCTTTTATATTAATTTCCCTCGAGAAAGAACACAATGCTGCTTTTTCTTGCCTCAACGCAAATGCATTGAAAAATAAGTGTGTGTCTCAATCAGCTCCCTAGTTCCCTATAGTTCGTGAATCAGTATCGTGTGCAAAAATTCGGCCACCGGTAAGCACAGTAATTACCCTGGCTCACTACACATTAGAACAGTGATGGTGACGTGACAACATCCTTATTGTACAATGTCACTATTTGTATTTAAGAACAACAGTAGAACTAGTATTCCTCTGACATTGATTTTTTTAAATGTTATATAAAGTACATTATGATAAATACATTGATTGTTACATATATCTGCAACATTTTAGCCGTAAATTCATTTAAATATGTTTGCAAGGTCAATACCCGTCTAGTGATGTATATTTATGCTGAAATATAATTAAATAAATGACTATAATTAAAGTTTTTTAAAACGTATATTATGTGTGGTGGCTTGGCTATAGTCTGATTTTTTGTTTTGCATTTCAGAACGTCCGTTAAGGGAACATAGTGACGCATCGATGCTCTCTGGTTTTCATGGCACATTAATGGGTTAGTTCACCCAAAAATGAAAATTCTGTCAGCATTTACTCCCCCTCATGTTGTTCCAACCTCGTAAGATCTTCGTTCATCTTCGGAAAACGAATTAAGATATTTTTGATTAAATCTGAGAGCTGGATCACTCCTCCATAGGCTTCTAAGGGATTGAAACTTGCCAGCCCTGAAAAGCTATGAAAGATATCGTTAAAATAGTCCTAGTGACTACAGTGGCTAAATCTTAAGTATCAAGCGACGGGAATACTTTTTTTGCACAAAAAACAAACAAAAATAACGACTTTATTTTAACTATTCATTTCCTTCTTTGTGGGCCTCTAGTCAGTTAACGTAGTGTGATAGCGTAGAGCTACGTCACATGTAGGCTCACTATTGGCCGACGCTGGTCATGTGTGTGATGCGTGTGATGTACAACAACAGAAGAACTGCGCTACATCACTAGGGAACTGACTCAGGCCCACAGAGAAGGAAACGAATAGTTGAAATAAAGTCGTTTTTTATTTATTTTGTTGCGCACAAAAAGTATTCTGGTCGTTTGATAAACTTAAGATTGAGTCACAGTAGTCACTTGGACTATTTTAACGATATCTTTAACAACTTTTAGGGGCTGGGAAGCTTCAATCCCTTAAAAAGCCTATGGAGTAGTGATCCAGATCTCAGATTTAATCAAAAATATCATTATTTGTGTTCTGAAGATGAACGAAGGTCTTACGAGGTTGGATCAACATGAGGGTGAGTAAATACTGACAGAATTTTCATTTTTGGGTGAACTATCGCTTTAAGTGACTTTTTAGAGAGTGAGAACATTTCACTTCCCCGGAAGGATTTTGCGATTGAGCCCTTAAAATGGCCGACTCTCTGATCAGTGCTCTGACTACTGACACACCCATACATTTTCATCCCATCTCATGTTTTTTTCCCATTACCATGTCCCTTTAGGGGCTCTGTACCGACCATACTATAAACTAAACATGAGATGCTAAAAAAACAACAAGATGTGGCACAATGATCAAAGAGGTTTGTCAAGTTCATACAACTAGTAGCACGGTGGAAAGTGTCTCGGTAACCCTCGTTCCCTGAAGGAGGGAACGGGAGACGTAACATAGACGTGACAACGTAATTGGGATCACTTCAGGAGCCCCCACTTCAGGGAGATCTTCGAGTGCCTACAAAACGAGCCAATGAATGTTGGCGATCGTGAATTGCGATTCACACGCCCCACAGCACAGATATAAACAGGAAGCAGGTGCATGCACTTATTGTTTTTCACATATAGAAACACATACTTGTGTAGGCCCGGGTGCCTGCTGTGTGCCAGAGCATCCTTGCCGAGGGTCCCCTCGGTCAGGAAATAGAACAACTGGAAGTGAGACGTGTCCGGAGCGCAAACAGACCCCCGAAGCACCTGAAAATCCGCTGAACCACCTGGTGATGGAGTCGCCATTCTCCCGGTAGCACGTGTTGCAGTGAGAGCTCGTCGGCTGAACGGTTGAGCAGGCCTGGAATATAAATGCCATGAAGCGACCTCAGATGCTGAGGATCCTGAGGATAGGGGCATTGTCCGCCAGGACACGGGTTAACAGAAAGCCCCTGAAGACTGGGGGGCGCTGGGCGAACTGAATCGCATAGCCGAGTCTGATAATGCAGATGAGCCAGCGAGAAGGGCTGGAAGTGCTAGCCAGGCTCCCAGACACCGTGCAAGCAGGCCTAACGGCAACACAGACATACCTGGCGTGGTGCAGCGCGGCGGAATACAGGGACCCGACTCGGCAAGCATAGCAGCCTGGAGTGGGGTCTAAGTGTGTGTGCAACACGTACCTGCTTCCGCCGAAGGGCAGTGAGTGTGCGGAGGCATTTGTGCGTCCGAGACACAGTCACTGCTGCTCGGTGGTGATGAAAGAGGGGCTTGAGGGTGACAAGGCATAGCGTCGTCGACCACCAAGTGTGCCCTCTTGGGACCCAGGGGTTTCAGAAATTGCTCTTTTATTGAAATTGTAATCCTAGAAAGCTCCTCATGCACGTCCAGAAAGAAAGGTAACAGGGTGGCTCACTGAGAACCAGCACGGCCCATCCCGAGGAAGCAATCGTCCAACCGGGAAGGTTCAGGACATGGTGGAGTGTTCCACGCAAGCCTGATCTTCTTGGCGGCCCGGGAAAGCATAGCAGCCCATTCTGGATCGGACTCGGGCAACGCTACACAACGCAGCCGAACCCTCATCTCGAGGGGACTGAAGCTCCTCCTCCGATGCTGCGACCGACATCTGATCATCAGGTGGAGCTCCAAAGGACACGACTGGTCATCCATGAGAAGGACTGCACCTCCCTTGAGGTAAGCGAGTCTCGATCTAAGCGGTGCCATAGTCATATTCCCTCAATGGGAACATGAACTATTCACAAAGGCTGCCTCAGCATGCTGAATGCCCAAAAACAAGAGACAAGTATTGTGGCCGTCTGCTGGGGCCAGGGAACGACCGCATCCAGAAACATGTGCTTCTCTTTTGTGAAAGGAAAAAATACACCTTTAGGAAAGACTCTCACAGTGCTTAGGCACCCTGGGAATGGCCGCAGTGTACAGCAGTGCTGTAAACACTAGGGAAACTCCCACTGGACACTAGGGAACACCCACTGAACATACACTGAAATAAGCTTGCTGTGAAAACAGCAGTTGTGTGAGCTTAAGCTTGCGGCCACTCGCTGATCGCGCCGTCACATCATCACTGAAGAGAGAGTCTCGAAGGAGTCTCCAACACTGTAGCAGTCTTGCAGATTCAGAAGACAAACAGAAGCTTGGCTTTTGTTTATACCTGCGCTGTGGGGCGGGGCGTGTGACGCGATTCACGCACGCCGACGTTCATTGGCTCATTCTGTAGACATTCGAAGATGATAGGGCTCCCTGAAGTGATCCCAATTGACCCTTCGCTAAGCCACGCCCGAATACCGCCACTGGCCAATCGTGTCTTGGCAACCATAACTAGGCGCGGGAGGTCTGGCAAGCTTTCGAGTGAGGGAAACATGCCGATGCGTTGTGCGTATGGACTGTGCAAATCTGATACCCGGTATCCTAAAAGTTTGGACGGGGGAGTGGATTTTTTGTCCTTCCCTTAAATCTAAAAGCCAAGGGGAGAAATGATGTGCGTGGATCCAGCAGTGGGAGACCCCATTCACAACTACATGATTGTCCAAAGGATTAACAAAAACACCTTTTGCTTGGAAGTAGGAAATACTGACGGTTCTTTGTTCATAATGCATATATTTAAACGTAAAATAAGACGATTAAAGACAAGGAGGCTCACTGACATACTTTCAAATATATTTTAGCATTTTGTTAATCAACGCTGCTGCTTGTGCTGGGACTATAGGCTTTAGCTTCAATTTTTATGAAATTATTCTCTAATTGGTTGCATAATATGTCGTGGATATACCCCTTATGCATACTGCAGTCCCTTTTGTCTTGCTGTCTCAGATATTTCATATGTTGGCCAAAAATGACTAATTATCTCATTGGGAATGTGTGACACCGGTGCATACCCACAGTGGTGCAGATAGGATTTTTTAACCTTGGGGGGACCAAGCTGTCAGCAAATGATTTAAACTCAATTCGTTATTTTGCGTAATTTGGGCTTTAACTAATGCTCAAGTAGTTACTTTGCGTAATTTGGGCTAATGATTTGCACTAAAAAGCCATTGGGGGATTCTTATTTGAAATCATGGATAAACAACAATGAACAAAGGTAAACAAAGGCCTACCTGATCACCACTAGCAATGCATGATCAGACTGTTATTTGACTAGTATGCCAATCACCCACCAAAACTTCATGTCTCAGGCAAAGTATTTTTTGTGGCTGCCCTCCTGCAGATACTCTCTTGACTGACTAGGGAAGAGGTCTTCCCTGGAGGGCCACTGTCCTGCAGAGTTTAGTTCCAACCCTAATCAAACACCTGAAACACACTCCTCATCAAGCTCTTCAGGATCACTTGAATATACAAAGGCAGGTGTGCTGAAGCAGGTTGGAACTAAACTCTGCAGCTGTGGCCCTCCAGGAGCAGGATTGAAGACCTCTGGACTAGGGCCTGCCTTTGCCTGACTGTCATCAGAAATTGCCTGCAGGCCAGGAGGACAACATTTTAAATCTTATAATTTCAGTTAACCCTCTATACCTCTATAGAATTTCACAACAATGTGAAATACAACATATTCCTGAGAATGAATGGCTAAAACTACTATTTCTAAAATGTCTAAGAATAACTACAAATTTTTAATTTAAGTGTTAATTACAAGTTTGTTGCAATTTATAGATTAGAAATATCTTTCAAATGATGTATGACATATTAAGAAATGTTTTTCATAGCCCATAATTTAAGAATCTACAGTATATCCACCGTTGCTCCAGTCCATACAATAAAAAAACATGATTTCCTGCTATAAGAGGATGTCAAAAGTTTATGTAGGCCTTTATTTGTTATTTGCATAAACCTTGCACCACACAAATGTACTTATTATAATTATTTTTATAGTGGCTTACACGACAGTGAACATGTCTCAGTCAATTTATACAGTACAATGGGTTAAATGATAAGATAAAACATTATTTCCTGACGACGATAAATTGTTTGATTTATCCAACCATTCTTTTTGTGTTCGTTCATTATTTGCCTCTGTCCACTCACCTAAATGCATAGTTATGGTCTCCACATTTTGCTGTGTTTACTAAGTGCAAAAGCCTTCTTGCCATTATTGTCAGACTAGCCATTCCCCTTAACAAATCTAATCTGCCACATCTGGGAAAGTTCCAGGCATAGGATAATTACATTGTTTGGCTTGAACAACAAAACGAGGTGATTGTTTTTTGTCTCTTCATTGCCTTTATGTGGCATTTATACAGTCGATTTTTTTCAGTTCAGAAAATCACCGAGTCAGCTCAGTCATAGATGGTATATGATCACTACGGTTACCGGTCCGCCCCTACAGGAACGATTGAGGCAGCTACCAGCTCCTCATAGGACCCCGGCGACGTCACTCAGGAGTCGTAGCACACACACACACACACACACACACACACACACACACACACACACACACACACACACACACACACACACACACACACACACACACACACACACACACACACACACACACACACATACACACACACACACGCCAACGTTGGTGGCATGATGGCATCGTGTGTTGATGGACAACAGAACAGCGTGTAGTGAGAATGTGGGTACAAACAAAGTAATGGTGACCGGTGTAGATTATTATTGTGTGTCAGCCTGCGTCTGCCCGGACCAGATTCTGAAGCAGCCGCGGGCCGGAACACTACTTTGGCTAATCTACATAGCGAAAACACTGGTTAATCCTCTGTTTTAACGATTTTTGTCGCCTTTCGTAGGGATAGTGAGGGCGGGGGACGGATCGGGTCACTATAAATCTGTGGGGGGTCATGTCCCCTCGTCGCTAGTGCTATCTGCGCCCCTGCATACACACTGTAATAGATGTGCCAGGCGCGAAAGCTTGACAGGCGTAGCAACAGTAACTAGGGAGGGCGGGGCTTAGCGAAGGGTCAATTATGTCGTCACGTCGACGTTACGTCGAACGTGAGCGAATGATAGGGAACTCAAACTAGTAATGGGAAGTTCGGATCATTTTACTCATTCGGATCTTTGAATCACGTTCATAAAAATTAAATAATCTTTTTTCAAGTCTAAAAGTCTTAATCTTTTTCAAGATTAAAATTCCAAATTCACCAAATACATCAAATGTTGATCACATTTAGAATAAGAAAATTATTGCAATGCAAGGACAAGGACAAGGACAATTATGAGAAACAGAAACGATATTTCATTGCTTATATGGGTCTTCAGGCTATGCAGTCTGTTAGTTTACCTAACCCCCTGATCTAAGCCATTCGATCATCCCCTGTCATCCCCATAAACTAAGCTACAGTATGCAGTAGGTACTGGATACAGAATTGATTAGTTCACCTCTCGAGTCTTCGGGTTTGAGTCGTTCGGTCTTTTGTTACGTAACTTTATCAACATACAGTATATGTTATTATATGTATGATATTATATGCAGGTATCTTTGCTTTATCAAAGTGATTTTCCCCATCATATGGATAACGTTTAAAGCATTACCTACTCTTTAACACATTCAATGTTATGGAAACGAACCATCATGACAGAAATTCAAAAAATTATAAATTGTAAGAAATGAAAAAGATACAATTTGAGACTAGAAATGCATCATGTAACTGTAAGAGTTGTCTGACTAAGCGCTTGTTTGTAATGAATTTTCGGAATTATTCACTAATGTCTGTATCCAGTAGTGGTGGAGGTATGACAAAACGCAGAAGCGAGTTACCATTTTAGCACTTCTGATTCCATTGTCCTGAAGTCAATGTTTTTTTTTTTTGGATGGGGTTTTGGTTAAATGGCTGAAATAAGGTCTGCGGAGAACACAAGCTCAAGACACTTTATTCTACAATATAATACATCAATATTACCCCACTCATGATTTGTTGAAGCTGTTATGTGTCTTGAAAAAGGTGGTTGCTAAATGAGAGGCTAAATGGGAAGGTTGTCGTGGAGAGTAAACGTCATCACGCTGAAAAAGTAAGCTCAGTCTGCTTTTTTAGCCTCGTTATGCTTATAATTGTGCTCATAAACTATTCATACACTAAAATGTTCTGGGAAAATGTTTTTAGATAAAAACTGAAAACTGAAACTTAGTGTTGGTGATGTTGAATTTCGTGGGACCGTGGTGTAGTTCGTTTATAGCCCACCTTTAGCTTTTTACTTCTGGCGACTGCATTTAGGCTTCAAAATTCATAAAAGTTGTGTTCATCTGTGATAATTATCTTGAAGGACAAAACGTGCAATTATGATAAACTTTTGTTGATCACAGAGCTTGTTTTTAGCGATAATCCAAATGCCTATAGGAAAATCCCATTGGGTTTTTCTTGAGGGAAGTGGGATGCTAACTGCCGGTTGGTGTACCTGCACCACTCAATATGCTGTTACGCCACGTGACAAAAGAACGAACGACTCAAAAAGAGTCCGACCCGAAGATTTGAGAGGTATACCAATCATTTCTCTTTCCGGTACAGACAGCATAGCCTATGGGGCTATGACAGCATATGGGGCTGTCACGGGATGAACGAACAACTTGGACCCGAACCCGAAGACTTGAGAGATTAACTAATTACTTCTGTTTCCTGAACAGTACCTATAGGCACTGCCGCATTAACCATAGATATCATATAGAGACTAGATGCCATATTGGCCGCTGTGGTGCAAGAAATGCAACCGCCATCTTAAACCGGTCATACTCCTATTTGCGTTGCATAGCAGCAGTAGATACCAGAGCACTGTGCAGCATATTCTTGCTCAAATTGGCGGACCATCACTCGGGGATTACTTTCCACAAGTAAGATTTAACATTTAACACTACCGTACTATTGGTTGTATTTTGTGAACAAAATATTCAATGTGTCCTGTATCGTAGCCACGTGTATGACCTTTGCAGCAAAAAAACCTGCGTGAAAATCAGTTCGGTATTCGGTGAGATATGATTAATTAAATGCGCTGGCAGCTCATTGCACCTGCCAAACAGATTACACTGAGCGGAGCGGGTTGCCCCTTCTTGCCCGTGAATGTGTTATAACATAAAAGCAAGCAGATACTGCGTGCATGGTTTGGCATGACTGCGCGCAGAGTGCGCTACCTTAATAATTCCTAAAAAGCTGACATCAGTTCATCGCGATCTCACACATGTTATTATCAATAAAGCTGACTGCACAATTAATCTTTCATAATATATACACTTTGTTTGTTATAATTAGATGATTTGCCAGCATACAGAATTCAGCTCTGAAAAAAAGTCAGTTTTGAGCGGTGAGGGGATCTTAAATGCTTGTGATTGGCCATTGCGTTCAAGAAATCAACACATATGACTGTGATTGGCTACATCGCTCAACGCTGCAAACATGTTATAAAAAGAAACTCTGGCCTGTAAATCGATTCTATTTTGTTTTAGTTGTTCTTGTTGCTTTTCTGCAACATATGAATAAAAATCTATTAGTTTTTATATGTTTTATTCATAGATATTTCTAGTTTGCGGGAGTCCCGCGACTCGTTTTATTCTCCCGCAACGCGCACACACACAGAGTGAGTGCATTACCGCCCGCGCTCGCACAAGTGTTTGTTTGTGTGTGAGTGTGCGCGTGTGCGCACTTATTGGGATAATTGTAAACGCGCAAACACAGACAGAAAAGACATCGTGGAAATAATATAAATAACATATTAACGTTATTATATGTTAATACGGGGCGCCCCCTTATATAATGGTAGGGGAAACACATGTTAAGTGCTAATTAATTGTTCTGTACATCTCTACAGTCATATCTACTATCTCCACGGTGGTTTTATTAAGATTAGTTCAATATGCTGCATTACACGTGCTAATATGAATAAGCCTACCTAATGTTTGTGATTGTTGCTGAACATTTGCTAACGACATGTTTTAAGCATCTTCACGCAGGCGTGACAGTCAGTCAGTTTCACGAGACTAGTAATGCTCATTTGCAGTGCAACGTCTCCCTTACTTCCCGTTAAAACAGTACTTCGTTTAATTTAATACCAATAAAAGGCGTACATACCAGCAAAACGCTCTTCGTCGATCATGTGTGTGCTGCCGCGTTATGAGCCGTTTGGAGCACGAAGGAGGAGCTGCGTGTCAGCTTCAGATTCAGATTCAGATTCATTCTTTATTATCCTCAGAGGAGGAAATTTGTTTTCACAGTCTGTACACAAAGTGCCATCAACATGAATTCTACACACAAACTACACATAGTGCACATATATATAGACAATATACACACATAACATAGGAGTGACATCATTACCTTGTCTGTGAGTTTAGTGCTCTTATAGCACATGGTACAAAACTATTCCCAAAGCGTGCTTTTTTGAAGAGCATCTGTCTATATCTACGGCCAGATGGCAGAAGGCTAAAGCTTGGGTTGAGAGGGTGGCTGGGATTTTGTACTATGGTGGTCGCCCTACGAGCAGTGGCAGTGTTAATGAGGGCTAACAGGTTGGGAGTGGGAAGACCTATTATTTTAGAGGAGGTGCTAGTGATTTTAACAACCTTATTCTTATTGGTAAGAGAGAGCATGGTGAAGTAGCAGGTAGCACAGTACAGGAGGATGGGTTCAATGATACTACGGTACAGGAGAAGCAGTAGATGTGGTTTGACTGAAAGAGTCCTGAGTTTACGAATAACATAAAGTCTTTGTTGACAGCGTTTGTGAATGTCCGTGATGTGATGATCAAAACTTAGTTTATTGTCCATAGTGATGCCAAGGTACCTGAAGTTGTCGACAATTTCTACTAGCTGGCTGTTTATGGAGATGGGGCAGTGGGTGGTAGAATGTTTACGACGTGTGTCCAGGATGATTTCCTTTGTTTTGGTGACGTTGAGGAGCAGGTGACTGTCTTTACACCATTGGGTGAAGTGGGCAATGGACTGGTGATATGCTGTAACTGACTCTGTGTCAGAGAGAAGGGCGAGTATAGCTGTGTCATCAGAGTATTTAAAGTATTTTGTAATGGGAGAAGGACTAAGGCAGTCATTGGTGTAAAGAGTGTAAAGAAAGGGGCTGAGGACGCAGCCTTGGGGGGCTCCGGTGTTGACAGTAATGGTGGTGGAAGTGGTGCTTCCCACCTTCACTACCTGTGGTCTGTCGCTCAGAAAATTATGAATCCAGCGAATGAGGAGAGGTTGTACATGGAGGTGTTGGAGTTTAGTTATCATGATGTGACGTTGAATTGTGTTAAAGGCAGAGCTGAAGTCTACAAAGAGAATCCTGGCATGATGGCCGGGGGAGTCCAGGTGTTGAAGTAGAGTGTGAAGGAGGCATGCTAAAGCGTCCTCTGTTCCTCTTTTAGCCTTGTAGGCAAACTGGTAGGCATCCAGCTGTGAGAAAACAGCCGGCAGGATGGTTTTCAGTACCAGTTTCTCAAGACATTTAGCGATTATGGAGGTGAGTGCTACTGGTCTGTAATGATTTAGTTCAGAGGGGCGGGGTTTCTTTGGGACAGGGATGATGGTGGCTGTTTTCCAGAGGGTGGGGACAGTTGCAGTTAGTAGTGATTCTTTGAACAGTGAGTGCAGAACAGGAGAGAGTTCTAGGGCACAGTTCTTGAGCAGCCTACCGGAGATCCCATCGGGCCCAGGGGACTTGCCAGTTTTGCACCTCCTGAGCTGCTGATGTACGTCTTCCACTGTGGGGAAAACAAAGTGTGGCTGCTCGGGGGAGGGTAAACCCCTGAGCAATCTTTCACACTCAGTGGTGAAGTTTATGTTATCAAACCTGGCATAGAAATTATTTAGGTCTCTGGCGAATGAGTTGGAGTCAGTTGGTGCAGGAGTGCTAGCTTTTGACGTGGTGCCAGTTAGTGTTTTAACTTTCTGGAATGCCTGTCTGATGTTCATGCTGCTGAAATCCTGTTCTAGTTTGTCCTTGTATACTAGTTTAGCCTTTTTTATTTCTTTTTTCACAGAGCGGTTAATATCTCTGAGTGAGAGCCAGTCTTTGCGTTGAAAAGCCTGTTGTTTCTCTTTGAGTTTGAGTTTTATCTGGTGGGTCATCCATGGTCTGGAGTTGGGATATTTTTTAACAGTTTTGACTGGGATGGTGGTTGTCATGCAGAACTTGATGTAATCAGTTATCGCCTCTGTTTTTATATCCAGGTCACCATCAAAAACACTCCAGTCAGTGCATGCAAGGGACCCCTGCAGTTGTGCAGTTGCGTCTTCCGACCACTGTGTGATGCTGTAGGTGGCTGGTTTAACCCTCTTCAGCTTAAAGGGATACTCCAGGATTTAGCATTAAGATTTGTATTAGTAGAAAACCAGTAGTATATTCGAATTACCTTGCTTCCCCCCCCCTCATTTCCCCCTGATATGAGAGATTTATGTATTTTTAGTCTGGAAAAAATCCTCCGATGACGCAAAAATCGTCATTTTGCGTCATCGGAGGATTTTTGGGGGAGAGGCTTAAAACTACAGCCAGTACTAGTAGCTAGTTCCGCATGTTTTCACTACGCCCATATGGGGCGGGATCTCACTCACAGAAAGTAAGATATTGTCAGCCATCTTTCTGTAGAAGCTAAGCTAACAGGCTCTTGCTCTGTGTATAAAGTTTGTATAGTGGGCTAATCACGATAGCGGAAGGTAACGTTAGTTTAGAAGTTGAAATGACAGAAGGGGATTTCGAAGATCAGTTGCGCGAATCTGATGCTCGCGGCTACCTGTACGAGCCGCAATACAGCGATGAACAGTTGCGGGAGATGGAGGAACAAGATGCGGCCGGAGCAGCTGCTGCAGCAGGGGAGCAAGACCTGACTCGAGCCCGGCCAGACTCCAGCTGGGGCGGACTGGAGCTGTCAGTGCTCTCGCTGTGCGCCTATGGAAACAGATAGAGAGTCCTATTACTGTCGCGAATTTCAACGATCCCATTTTCTTCTGGACGAGATAAATTGGAAACGCCAGCCAAAGCCCGCAGGGACAAACGGACGGCTTAGTGTAAAGTGAGTAACGTTATTTGCTTTGTTTTTCTTTTTTTTACCAAGACGTAATGTACAGAGTTTGGACACCCGGCATTATCACAATGTTCTTCCCTCGTAACGTTAGTCAGCTGAGCTATTGTTGTTATATTTACATATATGATAGTATACTGTGTGCAAATAGTTCGCATTGCTAATGTTGTGCTTACTGTTTTGTAGACAATATCGCCTAACAGCCTATCGTCACTTTATGGAATGGTTCCAGCAAGGCGAGCGACTTGGTAAAGACTATCGTCTCGTTTTGCCCACCTGTGTTGTCCAGGACATCAGACGGAAATATCCAGCTCCTGACTGACTGCGAATGAATATAAGGAAACAGCCGAAGCTCTGGAAGAGCTTTGAGTGTAAAAGTGTTAATATTAATTTTACGTTAATATAAAAGTTATAACTCCCATCGGTCGTGGTTCTTTTTATAAACCTTTAAACCTTTACTGTTACTAGAGTATGTATTAGCCTAGAGAATGTGTGGAGAAATTTTTCGGATACTGCCGCCTGTAACCGGTAGGCGTGGTTTGGGAGTGGCCTGGCCTCGTAAGGGCAGCAAAGCAAGTGCATTCTGGGAGTTGTTGTCTTTCAGCCACATGAGTAAAAAATACATTTTCTGCCTTTTCTCAGTCTAGAATGCTTCAATTTAAAAAATAATTTCACATTTCTACTATATAAATGATCACTATTAAATACACATTCATCTTCCCACAGCTGGAGTATCCCTTTAACCAATGAAAAGTGTAGCAGCAACAGCACGCGCTGCACGCTTGTGCGTGCTGCGTAAGGATGCATTGAGATTTGGGAAATGTTCGTAAAAATCAAACAGTGTAATCTTTTCAGCGGGGTGGCAACAGGGGTGGCAAGGACTTCATCTGGGGTGGCAATTGCCACCCCAACTAGCCCTCTGGCTCCGCCACTGATACTATGCTCCATCTTTCTTTTAAAATATTCCTTAATTTGATCACTACATTAAATCAGAATAATAAGACAGTAGGCTGTGATCCAATCAAATTAAATAATTTACATTGAAAAATTACAACTGTAGTAAATGCCCTGATATGTTTTCCTTGATTGATTTTCTCTAAAGAGAATTACGTTGTTGAAAACGAAAGTAAAAGAGTGACGCTCATTTCGTTTTGATAAGATTTCCGTGTCTTTATTAAAATCAACACATTATTATGATTTATCTGTCATCCACCCTCGATTAATTTGAACGTAGGCTAATTTTTTTTAAATTATTTGTCTCGCCCGACCCGCGCAGCACTATCGGCAAACTTAATGGCCACAGGCCGAGTTTTGTTGAGAGCCGGAGGCGGCTGCCTCGTAATTCCATGCAGGAAAACCCTGAAAGGAGTTCGCTAAAATATTGGTGGGGGCCTACCTAGCGTCCCCCCAAATCATTTTTTTGCTAGTAGCTACTTTTGTGTATTTAAATGTCTGAAACCTAAAATAAACATTATGTGGTTAAAACACTGAATAGATATTGAGCGCATCTGTCTCTGGCTCAGCGCCAGCCAACGCGCGAAAGCACTTTTGAATTTAGCAGTTGATCACGTGAAGCAACTGACTGTTCTAATCACACCGCTATGAACGTATAGCCTACGTGCGAAAGGGTTAACAAATATGCCTCGATTATTGAAGGAAAAAGTGCTTTATTTGTAATTTAAAATGATGGTGCTGATGATTTTTAGAGCCCCCACAGGTGTAGGACTTTACTGCTTTCATGGGACCTCATACTCTCTCTATGGGAGCTCAGCTCCCACTGGCTCCGCCGTAATTCGAACCATGCCGTTTTTCAAGTTCAAGTCCACCGTTGTTGTCGGACAAAATTGCGTATTCGGCGTTATGATTGGTCAGGTCGCCTGTCAATCAAACCCCCGTGGACAGCAGGGCATGGTGGATTGAAACGTCACGTTTTAATTTGATATACCACTCAAATACATTTATTCTATATTTAACTTGTGAACGACCGACCTGCTGCTGCACGTAGGCCTATCAGATGATGGCTGCCTGCGCCTTATTAGAATATACGCATCAACCAATCAATCGCCTGTCGCCTCCACTCTTCACTTCATTTTAGACTGTCACATTTCACTTTAGACTTAAAACTGTCACGCATTATCTTTGTCTTCGATAGCATAGCTAAAAATGTCATCTTTAAAAAAAATGTTTGAGTGGGGCTCAAAAAAGGATAAAAAAAAAAAAAGCTAAACAGCAGAGGAAACATGAGCTGCTCAGTAAAATCCACAAGCTATCTGGTTATTTTACTAATATAAAAAAAATATAAAGCTGATGATCACGGAGAAGTTGTGGAACAGCAAGTAGGCCGGTGTTCTGACCATGGTTCTGAGATTCATGCTACCCATCGAGATGTGCTACTTACCCTACTGGTTATGCGCATGTGCAGACTCATGTTTCTTCTGCTTACCACGCCCATAAATCTATGCCTCCTTGCTGTGGAGACTTGTAGGAAACTTTGACAGGTCAAAGATGAATATTTGATGATAATTGTTACTTTTCACACCGTTTTAAAAATAAAAACAGTACAGTATACAGTACTCATAACTTCGAATTTTATTATAATTGTATTTCATATAATAATGTCATTTTTACTTGTTATATCAAATGTGATAATTGCTAGTTCATTTAAAATATCAAAACATGCTCCCCATACACTTACCCTGATTTAAATGAAATAACGATGTCATAATATTGTGAGATTTACACCATTATGGAAACAATAGAGAATGAATTGAAATTCTCTGTGATCGATTCACGCTTGGGTAGCATTTTTTGAGAAGGCAGCACAAATCGTCAGAACACCGGGCACATGTTGGAGCAGATAAAGACACAGCGTCATCATCGACCCCAGCAATTTTCGGTAAGTTTGATTATTAACTTGATGGATGTATGATATTGCTTTTTGTGTTTGATCAAACTCTATATTCGCCTAAAGGGCTGGCGATAATATATCCGGTAGAATATGTCAATTTTGCTGCGCCATCATGATGTAAGTTTATAATTTAAACGCGTTTTTAAGCATTGTGGTTTAGATACAAATTATTTTAAACTGCTCAGGCACAGTAAGCAGCGGGAGAGAATTCATTTTGTAAATGCTAGTTTTGAGACCATGGTGAACTTGAGACGGTTTTTGCCCAGCGCATTTGAGTTCCGACCCTGAGGTCTTAAAGTGACAGAAGCTGCTAATAAAGCTGCTGTCGCCATTTGTGTCAATAATGTTAATCAAACATCAGAAGGAAAGTAATTTACTGCCCTTGACTGAATCACTTTTGTAAAATAAATAAGAATGATTGTTGAATTTAAAGTGAAAACTATGTATTGTATATTTGTTTACTTTATACATTATATGTGGGGTTTTTTCTCTCTCTCTGTAGTTGGTGACCTAAAGTGGTGGGGGGGCCCTGCAGTAAGTCATAGCCCCGGGGCCCAGTGAGCTCTTAATGCGGCCCTGCCTATAGGGTGTTGTGCATGCGCGGTCAATACAAAATGAACGGATCAATTAATGAATCTTTCATGACCGACCCATCACTAATGCAAACCCTGTTCTTAGTGAAGCGGTTAACTTTTAAAAACTCATTTGGAGACCCTCCGTTCTTTTCCATTCCGCTGTGTTTTTGAACATGAGAGCTTGTCATGTTGTACAGGTAGAAAGCAATTTTTTTATTGATTGACATTAATGCAAATGTAAGAATCAGCCAACTTCAAACAGTTAATTCATTCCTCAACTTTAGGCTGTCTGGATCGCAGTCATTTTAAATAGGTAAGTGGTGAATCACATAATTTGCTTATAGTCTGATATCCTGTGTAGACTCGCTAAGGGAAGGGCAGTGATTTAGACTCTTAAATAAAAATACACAATGGAAAATGCAATGTTTACCTTTCAGCCAGCAGGTGCAGGGGTTCAAAATACCTCACGTTAAACAACAGCAGTGAGACTGAAGTTTCCAATGTAACTGATTATTATTAGCCACAAATCTCTCCTTATTGGACACACACACACACACACACACACACACACACACACACACACACACACACACACACACACACACACACACACACACACACACACACAGACACACACACACACACACACACACACACACACACACACACACACACGCACACACACACACACACACACACACGCACGCACGCACGCACGCACGCACGCACGCACGCACGCACACACACACCTCTGTCTAATGGAATCCACCTTTAATCAACTGCAGATGCGCATCTTATTAAACTCCACACACCATGATCTTACTCATAGGCTGTTTGCTGTTAACACCAATCTCACATATATCTTCCACCTCTGGGCCGCTCAGCTGCTCGGCTCCCTAAATCACCCGCCAAGTGGTGCCAGCTCTCCTCCAGCTAAGAGAACAGATCAACACAGACGCACCTGGTTCTCCTGAAGAGCCACAGAAGGTGTTAAAGCTGCAGGAGTCTTTGTCTGAAAGAGAGAGAGAAAAAAGAGTGGGATAGAAGAATCATTTAAAACAGAGAGAAAGACAGCCATATTAATGAACAGGTGCAAACTGAAAATTAAAGCAAGGTGTGCTGTTCCCCTTGTAAAGAGTTTTTATAGCTGGGTATCTGCTGCTTATGTCCTAGCTTCAGATATGAGAGTATATTTTCCAGTGTCTGTAACTCAGTGGTTTCTCATTTCTCTCAAATGCTGATTCTCAAATGTATCTGCTTAAACTTAAATGTATGTCAAATGTATTGTTAAATTCTACCTCACTACGGAATGAGTTGAAACACTTTTTAAATTTTGTTAATGGAATTTTCCTGCATCACCTCCCCACCTCCATTTAAATAGATTTAAAAAAAAAAAAACTTATATTCATCAAGGATGCATTAAATTGATCTAAAATTACAGTTAAGACATTTATAATGTTACAAACGATTTCTCTTTTCAAATAATCTTCTTTTTAAAGCAACACCAAGTAACTTCTCCTCTGCGGATGCCCTACAGGTTGGTAGTGGAATTGTCCATTACCGCTGTCGTAAATAATTTAGCCTACCGCAGCCTACTGTCGCACACGCACGCACTCAATCAACAATGGCCACAGACAAGGTAGAGTATGATGCATGAATTTACGAAAGTATGATGTATTGCGACATCAGAAACGAGCAATTGTAGCATTTGTAACGCTTGCTGTAAAGCAAGTCAAATTAGTAGTTTTCTTATGTTTCATTAAAACTACAGACACGCAATCCGATCTGGCAATCTTACATAGCGTGGATATATCAGATAAAGTACCGCAAAGCTGTGGCATAAGTGCATTTCACCATGTCACGACTTAATGAACCACTGAAACGATTTTGGAAACGTCTCTGGTTACGTATGTGACAACGCTTTGGGAACGCCCCTGCGTTAGTGTGTCATGAAGCACGTATGAAATCAGTCCAATGGCGAGACGGAACGTCATAGGCGGGTGACGTCATCGACCAGGAAACTATATAAGCACCCCAAAACACAGGCGCGTCAGCTTCTGATAAAACTGAAGCAAGTGCTCACGGGCATGCTGGGAGTATGGCACAGACACGTAGCGTCTCGTTCCGCTCAGGGAACTAGGGTCACATACGTAACCAGAGACTCAAGCTGCGTGACAACGCTTTGGGAACGCTAATACCAACGCCGCCATAAGAGCAAGTGTCCGCCGTGTGAAGTCAGAGCGCACATTCGGACGAAAGCACCTGCGCCCCTGGAGTGGAGCTGAGGTCAAGATGATAAAACTTTACGAATGTAAGCGGTGAGGACCATCCTGCCGCATCGTAAACGTCCTGAATTGATACTCCTGACAAAATAGCCTTAGAGGCAGCCATACTCCTGGTTGAATGAGCCCGGACAGCCAAAGGAGAAGGCTGACAGGCGGACACGTAGGCAAGTGAGATGGCCTCGACCACCCGCTTGCTCAACCTCTGCTTAGATACTGGACAGCCCTTCTTAGAGGGTCCAAAGCAAATGAATAGTTGTTCACTCTTTCTCCACAGGGCAGCTCTGTGGACATACGCATCTAGAGCCCTAACTGGGCAGAGCAGATTTAGTTTCTCTTGGTCCGGCGTCAAAAATGGAGGAGGACAGAAAGCCTGCAGTACAATAGGCCTGACCACGTTAGTAGGAACCTTGGGAACATACCCCGGTCTAGGGAGGAGGAAAGCCCTTCGTGTGAACTGCTGGCCTCAGCCTCAGAGTGCCACGAAGGAAACGGGTTACAAGTGGGTGTCTCCCGAGAGAAGCTCCACTCAAAGGGACGTGGTAGGCAGATAGGGCCGCCACATACACCTTCAGTGTGGAGTGGGATAACCCTGTGGAGAAGCGCTCCTGAAGGAATTCCAGCACTCCACCCACTGGGCAGTTAACTGGGTCCAGCTGGTGTTCTCCACACCAAGAGATGAACATTTTCCACCTCAAGGCATATCATTTCCTAGTGGCCGGAGCTCTGGAGTGGAGGATGGTCTCCACGACCTCAGCAGACCAGATTCTATGAGCTGGGCCCCCTCAGAGGCCAAGCCCACAACCTCCATAGATCTGGGCGGGGGTGAAGTATCGACCCGCTCGCCTGAGAGAGAAGGTCCCTCCTGATCGGAATCTCCAGGGGAGAGCCGTCGAGGAAAGAAATTAGGTCCGCAAACCAAACTCGGGCCGGCCAGTACGGGGCTACCAACAGTAGACTGACCCCGTTCTGACGAATACTCTCCAGAACTCCTGGGAGCAGAGCAATCGGGGGAAATGCGTACAGGCGTGACCTCGGCCACTCCTGTACCATCGTGTCCAACCCCAGAGGGGCTGGAGGACTTAGGGAAAACCACAGTTGGCAGTGTGATGTTTCCCTGGATGCAAATAGGTCTACCTCGGCACGACCGAAATGTTTCCATAGGAGCTCCATCACCTCGGGGTGGAGTCTCCATTCCCCGGGCCTCGGCCCCTGCCTCGACAGGATGTCTGCTCCCTGATTTAAATACCCCGGGACATAAATCGCCCTCAATGAAAGAAGCTTCCCCTGGGACCATAGAAGGATCTGGCGAGCCAGCTTGTATAACGGGCGCGAACGCAGACCCCCCTGATGGTTTATATAAGAGACGACCGATGTGTTGTCTGACCGGACAAGAACATGATGACCTCTAAGGTCTGGGAGGAAGTGTTTCAGAGCCTGAAACACCGCCAGCATTTCTAGAAAATGTATATTCCATTGAAGATGATGGTCCTGCCACAGGCCCTGAGCTGAGCGACCACTCATGATCACCCCCCAGCCTGTGAGAGAGGCATCCGTTACACGACGACACAGAACCCCCAACACAGGCCCTTGGAACAGGAACCAAGGTTCTTTCCACATAGCCAGGGCACGGAGACACCGTCGCGTGACCCTGATCTTGCGGAGCGGGTTTCCCCTCGGGGAGAACCCCTTGGTCCTGAGCCACCACTGCAGTGGTCTAATGTACAGCAGGCCGCAAGGTATAACGTTGGACGCTGCTGCCATCAGACCCAGAATTCTCTGATATTCTTTTACAGTGAGTGACTGGCCTAGCTTTGCCTGTTTGACGGCTAAGAGAATCGAAGCTATACGAGCAGGAGACAGACGTGCCTGCATCGTCGTCGAATCCCAAACCACGCCCAGAAAAGTGATCCTCTGTACTGGAGAAAGCCCACTCTTCTTGGTGTTGAGCCTCAACCCCAACTTTTTAATATGGGAGAGAACGACATCTCGATGCCGAATCGCCTGATGCTCCGATTGAGCCAGAATCAACCAATCGTCGATATAGTTTAAAATGCGGATGCCCTGGAGTCGCAGCGGAGCCAGAGCTGCATCCATACATTTCGTGAAAGTTCGGGGAGACAGTGCTAGGCCGAACAGGAGAACCCGATATTGGTACGCTCTGCCCCCGAAAGCGAACCTCAGGAACTTCCTGTGTTGTGTAAGGATGGAAATGTGGAAGTATGCGTCCTTTAGATCTATCGTGACAAACCAGTCCTCGGACCTGATCTGTGACACAATCTGCTTGAGAGTCAGCATCTTGAACTTGAGCGTCCCTACTGAGCGATTTAATAGGCGCAGATCTGATATTGGACGCAACCCCCCATCCTTCTTTGGAACGATGAAATATCAGCTGTATCAACCCAACTCTCTGCTGGGAGGAAGAACTCATTCTATAGCCCCCTTCAGCAGAAGAGTTTTCACCTCCTGTTCCAATACCAGAGCCTGCTCGGGGTCCACCACTTTGCCCACCAAAGCCGAGGTGTTTCTTAGTGGTTTGGTGGGCAACGCCGATGTCTTAAAAGACGATGCCGAGACCGGAGAAAGGTGGCTCGCCAACAGTTCCTCAGCCTTAGGCATCACCCCGTTACCATAAGTTTTAGCCTCAGAAATATTTGAATAGACAGATGTTTGTTGTGTAAATATTCTAGAGGAAACCGGCTTTTTCCATGATCTCGACACCTCAGTGTGGAGATCAGGAAAGAACGGCAGACACCGGCGCGGAGGTGCAGCGCGAGATGGCAAAAATCTCTCATCCAACTTGCTCTTAGATCTAGACTCCTGCCTATCAGCTGGCCACTCAATGCTTAATTTTTGAACTGCACGAGTCAGCACCTCTATTAGTTCCTCACTAGCAGGAGACTAAAGTGACGAGTCCCCAGTCTCTGCAGTATCCACACTCTCAACGTCCAGTTCTTCAGAACTGGATAGCTGAAGTGATGGTGCCTCAGCCCGGGCGTAAGAAACCGCAGCGGGTGCTTCCAGACCCGGATCTGAGGCGCTGGATCTACCAGGTAAGGGCTGAGATAGGGCAGAGCCCGTCTCAATCCCCGCTGATAGATCCATCTGCGAACCCCACGATTGAAGCCTCCGCTGTGCCTCGGCAGCAGCGGGACCTGAACCGCGGGGAACGTGCACCGAACCACTCTCCTCGAAGAGGGCTCGGCGGGAGCGGAGCGTTTTCATGGATAAACGCTCGCAATGCTCACAGCCAGCTCCCTCGAGAGCTGACTGGGCATGCTGCACTCCCATACAAACAACACACAGATCGTGAGTATCCCCACCCGTGATATAACGTGGGCAGAGATAAGCACACTTTCTGAAATGCTGCTCGCCCATATTATATATATATAATATATATATATATATATATATTTATATATATATATGTGTGTATCGTCTCTTTTATCGTTTTTTTATATGTGAAAAACTCCTGCCTAGCAACTTCTAAGGACAGACAAAAACACTTTGAGACACAGACTGATATATTCACACACAGAGCGCTTGCTGAAGACTCAGAAGACTGCGGCAAGGGCAGTGTTGTGCAAGTTACTTCCAAACTGTAATACATTATATATTACTTGTTACTGTTATTTAAAAGTAATTCATTACCTTACAATATTACTGTCTCAGAATTGTAATGCGTTACATTACTCCTGTATTACTTTTGAGTTACTTTCACCAAAATAACTATACAGAAGTAGAACTTAACATTCTAAAATGACTAGGGCTGTAACGATATGCGATATGAAACCGAAATCGCGACACTCAGATCCACAAACCTGCAGAATCGCGACACACCCCTTCCAACTCCCAGCGTTATCCATACCGTCCAGATCCAATGCTACCACATCTTTAAATTACTATTAGTATTATTTGAAGTTAACTTAACATTATAAAATACGTAGACCTAAACCACAAACTAGTTGAGGATAAATTATTTAAAATTTCGGAATTCCAGCGTTATGGACATGACATTTGCAGTCAAAACTTGAAATATAAATTCTCAGAAAATGCATTAATACCAAAATATTGAAACGTCTGTTTATCCATAGGCTCCTCCCTGAAAGGAGTCCAGACATTAGAAAAATATTAGTCTACACATGCGTTTTATATTTAATATTAGGGAAATAGACAGTCATGCGTGACAAAAAAAAATCTTTAACTTTTAGGAGGCAACGATTTTTTTGTTGGATGAAGAAGGGTTGGCTCTCCACAGAACATAAAATATTCATTATTTTTCGTGTTCGCATTTATGAGGAAAAAACAATGTTACAGTGACAGTTCTCCATTACGGACGCGACCGCTCTGAAGCGGCACTTAAAGACTGCTTTAAAACTTTCACAGAGGCCTTACACAGAAGACACAAAGCCTTTCTTTAAAGTGAATTTCGTTTTGTATTAATTGTATCTTAATTTTAATCAATGTTTCATCAACCAATTGCATGGATTTAATAAATAAGACGTAGGCTAAATATAGCAGACAATTATAGATAATCACGACACGGAGGCGCCAGCGCGTGAACTGGAGCTCGTCTCATAAATGAACCGAAACTCAGCGTATAAGGTAGCTTATTCACGGACCTGAAAAAATATATATATTTTGAAATGTCTACTTGTAAACAGAACAATTCAAAACGAAAGAAAACAGACTGCTCTCTGCTTATGAAATGAAATGTGCATTTCTCTCTGGTGCATTCATTAGGCTAATGCGAAGATCGCGAGTCAGCATCGTCAACTTCTTCTTGACTTTATTAATAAACAATTAAAATGTCTCCTTCTCCTATATTTGACATATTCATAATCATTGCTTTTGCTGGTTCTTTGTGACAGCTTTTAGGTGCTTTATCGGCAGCGCCGCCGCCCTTAGGCCTACATGAACGCGTCACCACCGCATCAAAAACATGATTGCGTGATGAAAACATGAAAAATACCACATAAACATAGCATAACTGTTTAGAAAGAAAACACAGAACGAATAGCCTAATGCACATACGTCCATCTCGCGAATGTATAGTCTTCATGCCATCTTCACCATTAGCAGCTTTTCCACTGGCCAGCGCGAGCAGAGAGGCCGAAATCATACCTCACGGCACTCCTGTAAAAAATAAATCGCTATACAAATATATCAGACGCTGCCATTTAGTCTTTATTTACAGACTTGGACACCACACACGGCTATTGACTGACCACGAACAGGTAATTTAGCCTACTTGCATTTTTCATTCGTTATTGTATCGTGGTCTTGCTGTTTTTTTTTTTTTTTTTTTTTACAATTAAAACTAAAAGTCTGTTGTAACGCAAGCCTTACTGAACATGTACCGAGTAAAATATTACTGAAAATTGATTAGTAATGCCTTACACTACTGCGTTACAGCAAAAAGTAATATGTTACTGTAATGCATTACTTTTGTAACGCGTTACTCCCAACACTGGTTTTGGGGTGCTTATATAGTTTCCTGGTCGATGACGTCACCCGCCTATGACGTTCCGTCTCGCCATTGGACTGATTTCATACGTGCTTCATGACGCACTCAAGCAGGGGCGTTCCCAAAGCGTTGTCACGCAGCTAGAGTTCCCTGATAGGGAACATTATTTTAAGGTAAAAAATGTTACTTAGTGTTGCTTTAACTTCCTATTCAAAGAAGCCTGATAAAAATCAGTTTCCACAAAAATATTAAGCAACACAATTTTTTAAACATTAATGAATAAAAAAATATTTATTGAAGCTTTGGCATCACAGGAATACATTATATTTTAAAATAGAGATTAAAATAGAAAACAGTTATTTCAAATTGTAATAATATTCACAATATAATTTTTCTTTTTACGGTATTCTTTTTTAATCAAATACATGCATTCTTGGTGAACAAAAGACATATTTCAAAAACATTTAAAAATCTTAACTGACCCAAAACTTCTGAATGGTATAGTGGAAACTTAATTAAAAACAACAAAAAGAATTGTTAAGAAATACATAACACACAGGCTTCCATTGGTTTTACATACTTTATTATTATTATTATTATTATTATTATTATTTTGTAGGTGAAAAACCTGTTTGATGTTTTATCAAATTAAGGAAAGATAACGACTCGGTTACTAACGTAACCTCGGTTCCCTGAGAGGAGGGAACGAGTATTGCGTAATGCTTACGCTATGGGAAAACTCCTTTTCTCGAGAAATATTGAAGTCTTTATGTAAAACGCATTGCAGCTGCACAGCATACAGCAATGAGCGAGGCAGCTCGGTCATTGGCTGTGCTGCGGCAACTTGCACGAACCAATGACGGGGCGACTCTGAACCCGCTTCCAATGCGCGTGCTTCGCGTCCACGCGCGTCAGAGCCCGCCAGGATGGGCGTGGCCAAAGGCTATATATTGGGCGCCCCGTCGTCTGAGTTCTTTAGGTTCAATCGACTGAAGCAAATTGACCAAGCACAAGCACGGCAGATTACGCAATACTCGTTCCCTCCTCTCAGGGAACTGAGGTTACGTTAGTAACCGAGTCGTTCCCTTTCGAGAGGTCTCTCCTATTGCGTAATGCTTACGCTATGGGAACGCCATGTAAAACGCCGTGCGTGCTGACTTCGCATCTATTAAGCCGGAGGCCGGTGCCTGAGTTTTTTTTTTTTTTTTTTTTTTTTTTTTTTTTTTTGCGAAGTAATTATCCAACGAGCCAGCCGAAGGCGGGCTTTATAAAGGGACAACGTGGAACGGCCCAAAGGGCGTCCAAATATACACACAAGCACATTTCTATGTACTGTTATGTATGAAAAATCCTCCATATCAGATGCAAAGATGTGATTTTATGAGGGAGGAGATAATGCTCAGTATGTACACACCTCAGCCTATGCATAGTTAGACCGACAGTATGTTAGAGTGCAATGAGGGGACCTGTAGGTTATAAAACCTGATAAATGTGGACGGTGAGGCCCAGCCTGCAGCCGCACAAATATCTTGAATGGGTATCCCACTCGACCACGCCCACGAGGAGGCCATGCCTCTCGTAGAGTGAGCTCTGATGCCCAAGGGGCACTGAAGGCCCTTGGCCTCATAAGCCAGTGCTATAGCATCAACTATCCAGCGCGATATTCTCTGCTTTGATACAGCCAGACCCTTAGTGCGGCCGCCAAAGCATACGAACAACTGCTCTGTCTGTCTGAACGGGGCAGAACGTTCCAAATATACTCTGAGTGCCCTGACCGGGCAGAGTAAATTGGCGTCACTTTCGTCTGCTGGGGACGATAGCGCGGCCAAAGATATCACCTGTGCTCTGAAAGGAGTAGAGAGCACTTTAGGAATATACCCGTGTCTTGGCCTGAGGACAACCCTGTTGTCGTTAGGTCCAAACTCCAGGCAGGTAGCGCTTGATGACAGCGCGTGCAGGTCGCCCACTCTCTTGACCGAGGCGAGAGCCAGCAAGAGAGCAGTTTTGAGCGAGAGCTGTTTAAGGTGCACAGTTCGGAGGGGTTCGAACGGGGCACGCTTAAGTGCGTCCAGGACCGTGGTCAGGTCCCAAATCGGCACCGAGGGGGGGCGTGGGGGATTTATCCTCCTGGCGCCCCTCAGGAAACGAACAACTAGGTAGTTTTTCCCTAGTGTGCGTCCTTCGACCGGCTCATGTGATGCCGCTATGGCAGCCACATATACTTTGAGCGTGGAGGGGGTGCGGCCTGCCTCCAACAGCTCTTGTAAGAAAACGAGCACACTCGGTACTTCGCATGTGTCAGGATTCAGGTTCCTGGGCTTGCACCAGTCACTGAACACCTTCCATTTCTGGGCATATAAGCGCCTCGTAATGCATCCATACATTTCGTAAATGTACGGGGTGCCAGTGACAGGCCGAATGGTAGTACTGTGTACTGGTATGACTGTCCCTCGAAAGCGAATCTCAGAAACGGCCTGTGATGAGGCGCTATTGGAATGTGAAAGTAAGCGTCTTTCAGATCCACTGACAGAAACCAATCCCTCGGGCGAACTTGCGCGAGGATATGCTTGGTAGTTATCATTCTGAACGAACGAATCATTAAAGCTTTGTTCAGATGTCTGAGATCTAGAATGGGGCGGAGACCGCCATCCTTTTTCGGGACGAGAAAATAGCGGCTGTAAAAACCTGCCTCGCTCATAGAGGGGGGGACTGTTTCTATAGCGCCTTTCTCTATCAGTTTGAGCATCTCGGTGCGTAGAACATGTGAAACATCTTTTCTCACTTTCGTCTCTACCACCGCTGTGAAGCGGGGCAGTCTGCGAGCGAATTGAAGCGAGTAACCGTGTTTTATTATGTTCAAAACCCACTTCGGCATGTCGGGGATATTTTCCCAAGCTTTCGCTCGCACAGATATGGGCTGACTGCTGGCTGGGGGCGTGTCGTAGTGACGTATGGCTCCCGTCAGCGAATCGTTCTGTGTTAACACCGAGCTTACAGCTCTCAGCGGCGCGGACGCGCGCTGAGCAGCTCTGTTGAATGCCGAGTGCAGGGGTGCGTGTGAGATTACAGGCACGCTCGCTGTAATGCTCACAGAGTGAGATGGGGCAATGTTTGACACTGTGTGTATAGTGCTTATGGGTGGGGGTGCATATACTGTGGTAGGCACGTGCGCCACTTTCATAAAACTTCCCGCTCGTGGCGGGGTTTTTTTGGCCATATAAACAGTGTTTGTGAGTTGGGGTGCGTGCATAACAGCGGGCACACGCGCTACTCTTATACAACTTCCCGCTTTTACTGGGGAAGTGTTTATAACTGTGGGAACAGTGCTTGTGTGTAGTGGTGCATACGTAACAGTTGGCACACAATCTACATTTATGGGGCGTCCAGCCTGAGCTGGGACAACATTTGGCACTGCGTTGACAGTTTTGAAAAGTGGGAATGCGCACTTTGGTGTGGACACGTGACCCTTTATTGACACAGGCAGAAAATAGCTCTTTATGTGATTTCTGTGTGTCGCCGTAAAAACGGCGTTTGTTTGCAGGTGGGCGAGCTGTGTGGCTGGCACATTGACTGCTGTATAGACATTTCCAGCCGCCTGTAAGGGAACTGGGTAATGCTTTAGGCGTTTTGGAGAGAACGGTCCGGCTTTTTCGAGACACGCGCTCTCCCTTTTCCTCCCTGTGGCTAGGAGGACTTACGAGGCTCTGGGTTCAGCACAATCCTGGGCCGAGGTCCCCGTCGCTGGGGCGGTTGCTTCCTGTTGGCCGAGCGCGAGCGGCGTCGAAAATCCGTTTCAGGTTTGGGCTGAGAAACGGGGGGCGCCGTCTTAACTCGCTGCTGTTGAGGCGGCCGTTGGCGGCTCTGCGATGAGCTAGATCGCTTAGGCAGGAAGTGACGCATAGCCTGTGAGTCCTTACGGGCTTCGGTGAAGCGCTCGGCGAACTCCTTCACTGCTGGTCCAAACAGGCCGTCTTGGGAGATCGGCGCATCGAGGAAAGACGCCTTATCTGCATCCTTCATATCAGTTAGCGTCAGCCACAGATGGCGCTCAAGGACAGTCAGGTTAGCCATAGCACGGCCGATGGATTGGGCGGTGGCTTTTGTGGCTCGCAGCGCTATGTCAGTGGCGCTGCGCAGGTCCTTAAATGCCTCAGGCTCGGGTCCAGACTCGTCCATACTGCGGAGAAGTTTGGCTTGAAACACCTGTAGGACAGCCATAGAGTGAAGCGCTGATGCAGCTTGGCCGGCGGCGGCGTATGCGCGACCGGCGAGAGCTGACGTGGACCGGCAAGGCTTCGAGGGATGAGAAGCCTTAGCTTTCCATCCAGCGTTGGAGGGTGGACACAGGTGGTTGGCCACGGCCTCCTCGAGGGGTGGAGTCCCCTCATAGCCTCTTTCTTTTGCGCCGTCCACGGAGGAGAGCGACAAAGAAAAAGAGGGCTTCAGGCGAGCGGAGTGCGGGGCTTTCCACGACTTCGTGAGTTCGTCGTGAACTTCCGGGAAGAAGGGGGAGGGTCTTTGTCGAGGGGCCTGTCGGCGCCCCTGCAGGAACCACTCGTCCAGTCGGCTGCGGGTGGGTTCTTCCGGGGAAGACCAATCGAGCCCGAGGTCTTCCACGGCCTTGGAGAGAACGCGGACGATCTCTGAGTCCATGCTGGAGCCCGCGCTCGTGCCCGCTAGTGTCGACGGCGCGGGGTCGAAAGACGAGCCCGGCCAGTCATCGGATGCAGCATCGCAGGAAAAGCTGTCATCCTTGTCATTGTCATCCCCTGATGCGCCAAACGAGACGAGCCCCATCGCTCTGCTGGAGGGGCGTTGGTCCGCCTGTGTGAACTGGACTGGCGGCGGGGAATCTTCGGGTGGCGGTGAAGCACGCGGGGATTGACCCGGCGTGACATCACTGCAAACCACGTGCTCAGGCAGCCTCTGTGAGCGGCGTTTTTTCTTTCGCGGCTCGACCAGAGGAGATGGCAGCACGGAAGAGGTGGGCTCTTTCGCGGTGAAGACGGCGAAGCGAGCGCGCAGCTCGGTGAGGCCTAGGGCGTCACACTCGGGGCATCCGCCTCGAGTAAGGGCAGCCTCTGCGTGGTCCGGTCCCAGGCAGCGGGCGCAGATGATGTGGCGATCCCCGTCTTGAAGAGGGCCTCGACACGAAGCGCAGGAAGGCATTTGACGCCTTGAAAATTGCTCTTTTAGAATAAAAGTGTCGCGGGGGCGAACACTGATTAGCTTTGCAAAAAGGATATAGCGATGCGCGCCGGATGGCTTAGCAGAAGGGTGATCGAAGGCGGCTGAAGGCGCCGGCGTCCTCGAAGCAGTCCTGCTGTAGGCTTGTCGACGGCGGCGGCGGCGAAAGACTCCAACAATCCGGAGGATCAGCGAAGAGAAGGTTCTTTGCTGAAGGAGATTAAATCTAAAGAACTCAGACGACGGTGCGCCCAATATATAGCCTTTGGCCACGCCCATCCTGGCGGGCTCTGACGCGCGTGGACGCGAAGCACGCTCATTGGAAGCGGGTTCAGAGTCGCCCCGTCATTGGTTCGTGCAAGTTGCCGCAGCACAGCCAATGACCGAGCTGCCTCGCTCATTGCTGTATGCTGTGCAGCTGCAATGCGTTTTACATAAAGACTTCAATATTTCTCGAGAAAAGGAGTTTTCCCATAGCGTAAGCATTACGCAATAGGAGAGACCTCTCGAAAGGGAACCCCCGGATTCATTTATACCAGTTCTGTCATTTAACATCATTTTACATGATAGCAAATCAAATTATAATTCAGCCGTGGAATTGCCTTACTTCAAAATTCACCTCAGGAGGTTGCTCATGTTTGTGATTTCACACCTGTAGCTCATTTCTAATGGGTTGAAATTATGGTGTTACAATTCGCCATGTGTTACAACACTCCTCACTTTTAAGTAGGGGAAGAATGAATCAGCCACAGAGCTGAAGATGATCTCTCTTAGGCCTCATCTGCAACAGTCTAATCAAGAATTTGAGAACAATGCTGTGAGGATGTTAATTAGATAAACATCCTTGAGAAGAAATGGAGAGGTCCAGCTGGAGTCCTGACACACTGGATTTGCTTTCTATTCCACTGTAGAAAAGATGGAGTTGTTTCCACAGGGTCATACACCCTAAATCATAACACATATTTTCACTAAATAAGACATAGTCAATATGCAACCTTATACCCAGTCAATCAACAACATACTATTTCCTATCTGTTAAGAATTCAATCTCCGTCCACAAATGATTTTTTGTGGGGAAAAAACAAACATTAGGCACTAATGTTAAACTCAAATAAGCACAGCAGAATGTTCTGCAGAAATGACAGGAAATGCGCTTACTGGAAATAAAATAATAAATGAGGTTTACTGTGAAGAGATGACTAGGGGTTTACCTGTGTCACCACCCGCTAAGAGCCCATGCAGAGAAGAAGAAAAGACCCTGGTCCAAATGCACTCTTTCTCTCTCTCTCTTCAGCTCTGCTTGTGGAAAATGGACCATTCGTCACGCTCATTGCTGCATTTGGAAATAACAGGGAATTTTCCCTCTCGTTGCTACTGTTGGATGAAATCTTTTGGGCATGTTGAACATTGGCTGCACCCCATGGGTGTTTGGATTTTTTATGCCTCCTTAAATTCTGGAGACTGACTGACTTTCTTCCCCAAGCCAACTATATATATTACACAAAAGATAGATTGATTTTTTTCTTCATTTTTCCAAAAGATTGTTTTAATTGATATTTTGATTCATTTGATTATCTACTTTGTACATTAATTATTAATAAGGATTATTCAAAAATAATTTACTGAGCAGTCCAAGTCATACCAGCAGAAAAAAATACCACCCATATCAAATAACTATCCCATCAAACAACTGACACACATGCAAAGCTCTGGCAGGGTTACAAATCAGCTGTCATTCAATCCAAGCCATTTGGAATTCCGATCGAATCCACTAAGCATGCTTTGGAAAAGATGACAGACTGTCACACGACATTGGAGGAATTAAAACCCAACTGAAGCGTTCGACTAACTGCACAGTACTGACCAACTGGCATAAGTGATTTACCACAGTCTCTCAGTCTGATTTGGACATGTGTATCAAATCAAGACATTTAATACCTCAAAATGCTATTGATCATTGGGCAACTTGAGTAGAATAACTTGGCCTGCTCCTTTCTTCTGATTTAATAATAGCTATTGACTGTAATTAATACCAGGCTGGGATGAGATGGCGCTGCAGGACAGAAGAAGATGAAAAGATGTTTTAATGACGACTCATACAAAAACTGTATCTCACACTCACATCACATCTAAAGATCTAACCCTGATCTAATCCTCCTGGATTAAAGATTTGATTTTATCCACTAGGGGGCGCTGGGATATTGCTCAGGCCTCAGAAGAACATCCTTATGCCCATCACTACACATGACACATCCATTTCCACTAAAACCACTGAGACGCAGACAGAGGGAGTGAGGGAGATGTCTTAGAGAGCCATAAATGCAACACTGCGCGTAAAAATGCGAAACACCTGCGAGCAACATGCTTAGCGCTGCGACCTGCCAGGATGTGATCAAACATGGCAGACCATGAGCTAACTGTAAGATGTAAGAGGCGAGTGAAAGCGCCCTGCCCCTCCTCACTCTCTTTTTTATGAAGGCAGAAATGAGGGGTGTCCAAAAACATTAAACCGGCAGAAATACTTGCACAGCAAGCAGGTTATTTATATGTCTGATGTGATGTCATGAATGAACATCACTTTCTTTCAGTTTATACTGTAATCCGTTTCCCAGAGGATTCGAGCTACATGCCAGAGATGTTTAAAAGTAGCACTCAAAACTGCTTCAGATGAAGGATAGTAATAATAATCACATGCTATTTTGGAAGTAACAAGCATAAATAAATTTGATTCCTTCCAAAAGGCTCTGAAGGATGTTGAATTCATATTTCTTCTGTCTCACCTCAAGAAACCCTCCCATTTTTGTGACTTCAATGCAAGAAAGAGAGAATGAACGAAAGAAAGAGAGCTCGTAACTCACAGAGAGAGACGAAGAGATTACTCTAACATGTGTCTTCCCTTCATCTCTCCATTCCTCAGAATACTGCTGTTTCCCATCCAAGCACAGCTGCACACATTTACAGTTATATATATAGAGAGAGAGTGAGATGGGGAAGTACCACGCTCGTTTAGTGATCCAATCTTTCCTCTCACTTGTGCCGTCTCTGTTGAGGGACTTCCCAAAAGAATTTTTAGGAGAAGTGGACACATGACGGTCAACAGAGTAGAGGAAAATGTCTAACTTGCTTTTGATTTACTTGTTCTGTTCGTGTTTAAAATGATCATTCACATACAAAGTAAGTACATATGATGGCATCGGATCTGTATACAGTGCGTGTGTGTTACTAAACCATTCTGTCTCCAAGCAGCTGTAGCCAATAGACACTTTTCAAAGAGACTTTTGTTTTACATATCTGCTTTTCTTTTAACTATTGCATTTTAAAGGAACAGTTCAACCAAATAATGTTGTTCCAAACCCAAATGACTTTCACTTTTTTTCCATTCAACTACAATTTTTAAACACTTCTTTCCACACAAAAAATGTAATGTATCGAGACTTTCAAGCTTGAAAAAGGACACAAAACTCCATAAAAGTATCATAACAGTATAGTCCACATGACTTCATTTTGAAGCCATTTGATTATTTTGTGTGTAGAACAAAAAATGTGTAAATCTTCACTAAAAGTCTTGACATCCATCTTTACACATTCATTAGAGTTCATGAAATGTCCGATTCGTGAATGAATCTTTCTTTTCAATCAGATTTCACCCAACATTTAAACTTCCGCCATCATTTACTCACCCTCATTTCATTTCTTCTGTGGAACATAAAATGTATACATTTTATTGTCCATATAAAGAAAGTTAATGGTCACCAAAACGGTTGGTTTGGTTACCAACATTCTTTAAAATATCTCTTTTTGTGTTCAACAGAAGAAACAAAATCAAACTGGTCTGGAACAAAATCAGGGTGAGTAAATGATGTCAGAAGTTTCATTTTGGGGTGAACGTTGAGGTTAACTTACTGATTCAATTATCCGGTCACAGTATTTCTTACTTTAAGCTATTGTGTGACTTGAATACTTGAAAAATATATAGTGCACAAGCTGTATGCATTACTTTCATGTTACTTCTATAATACTTTTATGGTGCTTTTGCATCTGCGGCTTCAGTTAAAATTTGTAATTGAATGAAATACAATTTTCTTTAACATTTCTCCTATAGTGCTCCACAGAAAAAAACAGTTACATTGGTTTGGAATGACAACACACCTTAATTATCTCTGTTTATCACTTTCTCGCCATAACAACCCAAATAATAAGAGCATCAGCGCCTCTCATATCGTCCTTGAAACTAAAGGTGACATCACGGCAGAGTCTGTTGTGTGTTGATTACAGTGACTCATGGCTGTCCTCTGAACCCCCTGCAGTGAATCCTGTCTTTGTGACAGCACTCTATTGGTCTTCTCTGAAGAAAGAAGCATGAGATCATGCTTGTTTTTAAAGGATAATGCCAGTATCATAAAATAGGCCAATTTTAATATATGGTGATCAGGTTTTGTCAAGCCTCAGAAATGTCAGAATAGTTCTACAATCAGAATAGTGTTGTTATTGTTAAAATATAAACATTAGATGAAAACCTTACAGTTGAGAAAAATGTATAAAAAACAACTTTGCCTTGGCCTCTCAAACAGCTCACGAGTAACAAATTTTGTTCTTTTTCGTGGCTTATTGCGCTTAAACAGTCAAATACACAATATTATGTCAAAATGCCCGTCTTGGCAAGTATTTAGGTAAACACAGTTTTGGAACATAAATTTGTGAGAAAGAAAACACATTTTGTGGAACAGTATATTGGATCTGTGCAAGCTCTTAATAAATGACCTGATGTCATTCTGTCTGTCAGAGAACAAAAGACAAAGAGAAAGTCAATATTTGATCTTTACTGAATAAATTATTATTAACAACTATCCAGTGTTATTTCACATTTGATTAATTTATATTTCTTACATCAACAATATAAAATGTTGAAAAACATGAACTTGAACTTGGCATCTTAAAAATGTGTCAGTCATGGCGCAAGATGCTAAAAACAGCAAGATGAGACTCAATGGCCAAAGGTGTCTTTCTGATGCATGTGTACATTAATAGTAAAAAAAAAATTACACAGACAAAACACATGACATCATATCTTCAAAACACATCTGTACTAAAAGCCAGAGCTTTAGTTTAGCGGTGTTAACCCACAGCGAGCCATGCTGCTCATATGGACAATATGAATCCAGTCTGATAATAGTTATACATTGCAAGTTCTTAGCAACACCATCCGGCGGCCTGGTGTGCGGCCGCTGCCCGCTGGTCAAACTGTACAGCAGCTCTGCTCAACCCGTAAATAAATGCATCGATCCACAAATTCAGTTTCAGTTCTTAAATGCCCAAGTGGTAGATCTTTTGCCAAGCGTGTCAGAGGTTACGGGTTCTAATCGGCACCCATAGTTTTTTTTCTCTCATCAAAACTGAATATGTTCATCAGTGGTTACAGTCTATTATCAAGCAGGCACACGTTTGTGTACATTATTTTATTTTGTGATTTCACCGGAATGAATCGATAGTCTTCGCAACAGCGATAGATTGAAGTGCAAAACGGGTAAAGACTGCGCACGCCGCACGCCACAAGAACACTATCGTCGCGGCAACGAGCGCTCAGCTTGATAAAAAAAACAACTAAATGAACTAAATGAATGCTCTGCTAGTTAACTGGAGATGTTTTATTTATTTGTATCAGTACATTAGTGCCTCAATGTTTCAAAAATTGGTGGGGGACAATATCGATCCTGAGAAAAAGTGGTGGGACAAGACTTCACTCGATCTAAACAAATCAATCTAACTATAGATGTAACCAGTAGTGGTGGCTTTCTTAAGCTATTTAAAATAATTTTGCAAGGGTTCTTGCAAAAAATTGTTTTGTTTTTTTTTACCAAAAAATACCCCCCTAGGCCGGTGGTCTACGAAATTTCCCGGTAGATTTTTTGGTCCCACTCTGCCCCTGATCTGACTCATAACATTTCCTGATCTTATTTCCCTCTCTTCTCCATATCTTGCCCTTAAATGTCCAGTTGTAAAATAAGAAATGTTCAAACAAGACCTTCACCCTCAGGTGCAGTTCTAGAGAAGAAAATCACATGTGTTGACTTACTTAGAGTCAGGCTTTTGTCAGAGAGACCTGGAATCTTTACACTTTTTACTGAAAGGTAGTGGATGTAGCATTAGCGCCAGCCAGCTTCAATAGCGATAAACCACCTCTGTTCAGACAGCTGCACTTAAAGGATCAATTCTAATCTCTACATAAACTCTTTTCTCTCCTATTCGCATCCAGCTTCGATTTGACACAACAAAAACGTCGCTTTTCATTAGCACTGAGGTGCCAAACCTGGTTTTACAAGGTGAGCAAAGAGATTATGTGAATTTTCCAACAGCTTAAAACAACTCTATTGAGGCATTTCACAACCTCTTCACCCACATTCTCTGGTTTAGGATCTGGATATCCATGGATTCGGTCACTCCCCAGAGATCTGTGGGCGATTCTGAACTGTTATTTTCCTCATTCCACCACCAGAAGAGAACGCAGAGCTGCCGTAACCACTTGGGCTTTGGTCGGAGGCCTGGGTGGGATAGAGATGTCAGGACAAGAGATGCAGAGCAGTCCAGGGACCTGCTTGTTCCTGTGGTTTTGGGAAGTGTAGTGAGAACTGCCTGGCTCTACTGCTTGTGGATTTGGCAAATTGATTGTTGAAATATTTCGAACAGCAAAGCATCACAGATGCTGTTATCGTTTTTCTCTAGAAGTTTAGCAGAAGGTCAGAACCTCGTATGACCTTGAATGTTATTTTTATATGTCAACATGTCGGATGAATGAACTGTTTAGTTTTGGAGTTTACAAACTCATTTTCTGTCATTTCTAAAAAAAAAAAAAGTGTGTCATAAATCGGATGAGGGATGTCAGTTGTTTTTAACTTGTCCAAAACCAGGCCGATTTCAATCGGACTACAACATTCACATTTTTAAAAAGGCTATTAATTGCTTTAGCTGGACTGAAATCAAACTTTTAAAGTTTATGTAGTTTGAGAGTGTGAGCGAGCATATGAGAGACTAATTTTCAATCATTTCTCTATTGAAAAATAATGTGTGGCATAAATCGGATGAGGTATCTCTGGTTTTTCAATCAAAAACAGGACCAATTTTAGTAGGACTAAAGCATTTACATTCTTAAAAAGACGATAAAAGACGATTAATTGCTTTAGTCTGCAGTAAAATCGAACTTTTAACGTGCGTGATAACACACTTAATTTGAAAGTGCAAGTGTATGACATGCTGTTGTACAATGCCTCTTGTTTTTGACCATTACTCACCGTTTACAGGCTTACACCATCTTCCGAAACACATCATAGACACACACACACACACACACACACACACACACACACACACACACACACACACACACACACACACGCACACACACACACACACACACACACACACACACACACACACACACACACACACACACACACACACACACACACACACACACACACACACACACACAGCACTCTCAAACCTGTCTCAAACTAGAGATGTCTCACTGTTCTAATGCATGTTAAATACACATGTCCACTGAGCCCGAGGGAGCTGACAGCAGATCTTAGTGATGTAATGTAAAGGATTTCCGGTCTCCTTAGAATTAATGGACATGCTAATTTTTCTAGGACTGCATCACACTAATATTAGGTTACCAACACAGTCACACTCATAAACAAATAACTATCACCCTAACATGGCTTACATTAACTACTCTGCATGCTCCACTGAGTCCTTTTCTCTCTCTCAGAAGTCAAACTGCTTTGGGGAATCACGCCCACACTGTTACAAAACAACAACAGCAATCCCTGTACTAGCCCCCAGAGGCCTGTGCCAGAGTCTCTCATAAACGTGAACCTGCCTTTGAGGATGGGGCCAAATAATTCCTCCAAAGCGAATGCAGAGATCAACTGCACCTCCAGCTTTTTTATTACGATGCAATTTAGACACTCAATGCCACAATCATTCTACCAGGGGGTGGAAAGAGACTGATTTAAACTAGAGGAAAGGAAGCACTACAAAGACGCTGGTAAAGCTGAGTCAAGTGCATCAGATCTATCAAAAGCATTTCGCTGTATTTTACAGGCATGAGTGATCAGTGTTGGAGCATTAAACGATGTGTACTTTTATTTTTACACTTGTCTGAGGACTAACGAGGTCCTAACACTCAGCAGGCAAATGCAAAATCACCTCTTGCATCAGGAGACTGGAGTTTTGATCTCACAGAGGCAATCCATTTTCCCTCCATGCAGGCAGGCTGGCGCTTTTCATGTGGGATTGCTCAGCATAGTCGATGTCATTCTGCACTCTTTTTGTTCTTGGCACGGCTTTGCTTTTCCCCTCAGGTCAGATCTGGAGTCCTTACTTTCTCCGCCTATTCACAGTTGACTTTGCCGTGGCGTCTATTCACAGGATCTGTCATTTAAAATGAAAACACTTAATAATAGCTTATGGCTCACCCAGACCCCTCTGTAGTGTCACAATTGGCATTAGGGTTCCCCAGCAGAATTATTAATTAATTAGCTCTTTTTCTTGTTTTCAATTATTACAGCTTCTGGAAAATAATGTCAAAGTAAAAGGATAAAAGAAATGGCAGCTATTAAAAGAGCCAAATGTAAAAGTTTATGTGGATCAGAGCTGCTGTGATGTTATTAATAGGCAGAAGAGAAGAAAGAAAAGGAGAAGCATAGAATGAATCCTGCTGTTGGGTCTGTGTTCAATGCCAAACAGTGAAATAAAATGGAAAATAAATAAATAAAAAGCTACACAGGCAAAATACAACCCTATTAAATCATAATGAATGAGCCTATAGACGTGTACTGGAGCTCTTCGGTAAACAAAATATTATTTTAGATTCACCTGTTCATGTTTATTACAGGACTTTGAAATATTTCCGCAAGTCAAAAGGTCAGTTTGGCTTGTTAGTATGCTGGTAGATGCTGTAACTGTCCCATTAGGGTCCAAACATTTTTCTCCACCATTGAAGGATTTGAAATCAGCGAGAATTTAAGGCAATATGTAAACATTTGGTGTCAGTAAGAATTTAAAAACATTACAATATTTTCATTCAGCAAGGATGCATTATATTTATCAAAAGTTACATTAAAGACTTCACTGCTAAAAAAAATATATATTTTTTTTTCAATTAAACATTGTTCTTTATTTACCAAAGAATCCTGAAAAAGTAATGGTTTCCACAAAAACTAAATATATCTTAAAAAATATTTATCTTACAGATCCAAAACATTTAAACTGTAGTGTACATACAGTAAGAAAAATTAATGTGATTAATAACAACTCTGTCATGGAACCGAAGAGAAGACTCACGGGGATAATGCAACAGGTTTATTTGATAGCGAAGTTCAAAAACAAACAGAGCAGATGAGTCGATCAGAGACAACTGAGCATAGAAACTTAATTCACGAGTTCACACTTACATATAATTAGAGTAAAGGATATGCGTATTTGGCATGCTGTCCGAGGGGAGGGCTCCAAGCTCGAAATTTGGCCCAAACCCAGAACACTCCCCCATCCCAGGTTTGTGATAGGACTAGTAAATGAGGAGATGTGGTGTAGGGATGCTGGAAAACTGTCATAGAACAGCAGTAAAAACTTCAAACAGTAAAAAAAAATTGACAGAAATTTCAAACAGTAAAAATCTTGTTGGGCAGGTTGGCGATGGGCTGAATATCAGGCTCGGGGCTGAGGAAGGTGAAGAATCGAAGATGGAGGATTACCGTATTTAAATTCAATGTAGCAAGGTAGTTGGGCAGTAACACACCGTAGTGGTTGACAAGACCAGACGCTGAATGAACGTGTGTATGGGTGTTTATGTGTGGCCGTGATGATAGTCCACTTTAGACATTCTACTAACTATAAGAACATTGCAGCAACATGTCAACTGACTGTCATTAGAGTATTAATAGATTGTCTGCTTAATATTTTCTAACACTTCATTTTGTTGGTCCCCCAACAGACATTCTACTGACTATAAGTAATTTAGCAACAAGTCAACTTATTCTACTAACCCAAACCCTAACACCTAACCATAACCTACCAGACTACTGACAATCTACTAATACTCTAATGAGAGTTAGTTGACATGTAGTTGAAAAGTTACTTATAGTCAGCAGAATGTCTAAAGTGGACTATCGAAATAAAGTGTAACCCAATATTTTAATCAATATATATATACGACTAACAGCAGGGAGATGTACACACACACACACACACACACACACACACACACACACACACACACACACACACACACACACACACACACACACACACACACACACACACACACACACACACCTTTTATATATATATATATATATATATAATATATATATATATGCTCTTAATCGTCATCAGGAGTGATGGGATTTAAATACATCTCGTCATCGCACTCCACCCTGTTCAACATTTCTTCCTTTGACCACAAGTTGTTCAGATTAAGAAACACAGTACCACACATCACATATTTCTGTAATTACAGAAGATTACAAAGGTTTAAATCATGGTTCAGGAACAAAGTTTAGCAACTCCCCAACGAACGGAAGAATAACACCTTTTTAAACACACGCAAAGACACACCTCCTGTGAGAGCTGAGGAATAACACCTCAAGGTTTCTTCACTCTAAACTCCCAGCGGAGGAATCAGAGTTCATCACCGTGGTTACACACACACTCACACACACACAGAGTTAAGGGCGACAGAAAACACACTTCTCCACAGCTTGGAGATGGACGACCCTCAGGAGTGCTGTTATGACGGTCAGGCATCTAGCACTGATGTGAGATTGGTGGTGATAAGGACAAGTGTAAGGCAATACAAGCATGCACGCACACACACACACACACACACACACACACACACACACACACACACACACACACACACACACACACACACACACACACACACACACACACACACACACACACACACCTCTGTTTAATGGAATCCACCTTTAATCAACTGCAGATGCGCATCTTATTAAACTCCATACACCATGATCAGACCCAGAGATGATTATTTGGTCATTGAAAGGGGGAAGATTGCAAGATCTCTGGTGGATATATAAACACACATCATGAAGAGCTGTACCCATAATGTGATTGATTGATTTTTTCCCAAGAATACATTACTTACACTTACTTGACTTCATTTAACTGACAAATGACCAGAAACATGGAGCACATCTAACCACTGTCAACAATGTGTAACGGAATACAAATGAGAAATTATTTAAATGACAGATGTGGGAGAAAGTCAAATTGCCAGAATACGAACGGTTGCATCACAATTTTCTCATTCCCATATCACCCACACAAAGACACTTCAAGTCTTATTACAATTGGTAAAACCTGAAAACCAAAGAAAGAAAACATCAATATTGTTTATTTTCTTCAGACAATATACAATATCACTCAATATTACTCAATGCCTATTATTAAATACTACATTTGCAGGTGGTGGTAATGCCGTAAATGAGTCCTACCTGTTGCAACATTCCCTACACTGCCTTCTCTTAAAGGCCCACTGAAGTGCCTTGAAATGCGCAGCATTATTTAATGTGTTGACGTAATTTCCTCTGAAACAGGAAGACAGAGCATGGACATTTCAATCACCTCCATCCCTTTTTTTAAATAGCCAATAGCGTTTAGTTTATATCACTGCTCAGCATTGGCCATTTATAGTTTTTTTCGATCACTAAACGACAATGAGCACAACTGGAGCTACATGTGCAAAACTCTAAAGTCTGCACAGCAGCAGTTCATGTGGACCAAACTCTAGTTCGTTTTTCATTGCTTGAACACAGTTTTCAAAACTCTACACACTTATCCCATGACTTTAACCACAACCTGCACAACACTGTGGATTCACAGCACTTTGTTCAAATGCTAACACACTGCTGTCAAAACTGTGAACCCCACATTCAAAACAGAATAGATTTCAGCCATCTGCCTTTCAAACACTGTTGATTGCGATTTCAGCTGAAAGGCTAAGCAGGTCTTGTTTGTTATTTGTTCAAATTACAGTATGTACTTTTAGTTTCTACATTTTTTTTCTCATTACTGTAATTCCATAAATTACTACAGATTGAAGATTGAAGGAAACTGCTAATTTTCATTTACCTTAAATAATTGTTATGTTCTAAAAATGGAAATAAATCATGCGAAAGAATGTCACTCTTTTCTTTGAAGAAAATATTACTTTGTATGAAGTCACTGAAATTGTTCAAACTGTAAAGATGAAAAGTTTGTATTTTCTGTATTGGTGTTTGATGCTAGTGTTTTTACTCTCAGTGTGTTCTGAGTGACAGTGTGTGTTATCTCAGTGAGGGTTGTGCATAGTGTTTGGGTGCACTGAGCCTATTTTGAGCCATGTGTTAAGAGTTGTGTTGCTTGGACTGAGTTTTGTAGGTGATGTGAACTGTTTAGCTCAGGTGACTGTTGGAAGTGCAGACTGTAGTTAGAGTTTTGCACATGTAGCTCCAGTTGTGCTCACTGTCGTTTAGCAATCGAAAAAAAAACTGTAACTATATTTAAAATCTACAACGAAATGATTGTTTAATGTAAAACATGTTGAAGATTAGCGAACAGGCTGTTGATTCAATAAATGATAACCTATTTCCTCACAAAAGCTGTTTATTCAGCGTAGTGAAGCCTCCCCTCCATTGATATCCATTAAAAAACGGCCACTTGTCTCCTTCCCCGCATACCAGCAAAGCTTTAGATTTAGCCATTATGCTTTTTTGGCTAGCAGGCTTGACTTCCAGTGGCTTAGCATGAAGGTAAGATCTTACGGATTTATGAATGAACTGCTTGTTTTAAAATCTTCCCGGACTATGCCATAGAAATATTCAAAGCTCATCATCATCATCATCTTCGTCCGCTTATCAGGGGCGAGGTTGCGGGGGCAGCAGTCTAAGCATAGATGCCCAGACTTCCCTCTCCCCAGACACTTCCTCCAGCTCTTCCGGGGGGACACCGAGGCGTTCCCAGGCCAGCCGGGAGACATAATCCCTCCAGCGTGTCCTAGGTCTTCCCTGGGGTCTCCTCCCGGTGGGACGCGCCCGGAAAACCTTCCCAGGAAGGTGTCCAGAAGGCATCCGAAACAGATGCCCGAGCCACCTCAGCCGACCCTTCTCGATGTGGAGGAGCAGCGGCTCTACTCTGAGCTCCTCCCGAGAGACAGAGCTCCTCACCCTATCTCTAAGGGATCGCCCAGCCACCTTATGGAGAAAACTCATTTCGGCCGCCTGCATCCGGGATCTCGTCCTTTCGGTCATGACCCACAGCTCATGACCATAGGTGAGAGTAGGAACGTACTGTAGATTGACCGGTAAATCGAGCTCAGCTCTTTCTTAACCACGACAGACCAATACATCGACTGCATTACTGCAGAAGCTGCACCGATCCGTCTGTCAATCTCCCGTTCCATCCTTCCCTCACTCGTGAACAAGACCCCAAGATACTTGAACTCCACTTGAGGCAGGAACTCTCCACCAACCTGAGGTGGGCAAGCCAGCCTTTTCCGACTGTTCAAAGCTACCGCAAAAAATAGAGGTTGAAACACAAAATTCTGAAGATGGCTGCATGCTTAGTTCTTTGGTACATAAAGCCTAAATAAAGGTCATTCAGTAGGACTAGTCAGACTGTACCTCGTTTTTTTTTTGGGCCAAGAGATCCGGACCATAAGTAATTTGTTTGCGAATCACTTGTTGCAGTGTATATCTGATACACTGATACACTAAAAGAACCGACTCAAAGAGCCATTTGTTCGTGCTGTATTTGATTTTTGTTTGTTTGCCCATGCAGCCCACGAGGGCAATTCAGTAGAAAGATGTATTCTCTTACCATTTATTTTCTGTACACGGTCTTTTGTCCATATCACATTCAATTAGGACTACAAACTATTATAGACTGGAAAGAAAATTATGTAAAATATCCTACTTGTGAATATGGGTTCATGAAAACTCAGCAAGGGCTGAATTCATTCCAGGATGTCCCATATGCCAGTCAGAAAGAAAAAAAGATCAAAAGAACCCTTTTTTATAGCCTTCAAATCTAATGAAATAATCACATTCCCATGGGATTTTTTGAATGCAGAATATTATTTGAATGAGAGAGGGCGTGTGGAAATTTGTTTGGTAAAAAAAAAAACGTTGTCAAGGATGTTTGTGTTGCGTTGCTCAGCTTTGGTTCACTGCAGAGTGATTGTAGTGTAACATTATGTTTGATTGGGGGCTTTAATCATTAAATGAACTACTTCACCTTTTTAGCTTGCCAGTGTTTGTAAATTGTGCCAATGCATTTTGATTGGAAATACTAACCATGCAAGCGCTTAGAATGTGTTTCTGCAAGCTGAGAGTGATTTGTGTGCCGTATTGGAATTTGATTAGTAGATCTGCTAAGAACTTAAATGCAATGTAAATGTATGGGTGTTTCTTCAACTATGGGCACTTTTGGCCCAGTAGACTCTTATCAGAAAATCTTAAAACACAATTTTCAAACTTATAGTTTATTTATCCTCCAACAATAGATGTACATACAGTTTCTGATATTCTCATTTATCCTTCTCTATTTGAAAAGTAGCTGGAGGACACAGCTGTTACACTGGTTAAAATAGCAGATTTCTCTGGATTTAAACATTGTTGGAAGCATTAGGGATAATGTAAGTACACTCTCAGAAAAAAAGGTAAATTTTTGTACCAAAGAAGGTACAAAGCCTTGTCACTGGGGCGGTACCTTTTACTGGTACAAAACGTCTCAGGTTACGACTGTAACCCTAGTTCCCTGAGAAGGGAACGAGACGATGCGTCGATGACGCTTTGGGAATGCCTTTGCGTGACTGAGTCTGAAGCACTACTGTCAACTAGTCCAATGGAATGAATGAAGCGTCACGGGCGGGTGACGTCATGACCAGGAAGATATAAAAGCACATCCGGTGCAATGCTCGCGTTAGCTTATAGTGCCAAAGCAAAGTTGATCGCAGGGATGCAGGAAGTATGGCAGGGAGACGCATCGTCTCGTTCCCTTTTTAGGGAACTAGGGTTACAGTCGTAACCTGAGACGTTCCCTTTCGAGGGAACTCGCGATGCGTCGATGACGCTTTGGGAACGATAATACCCAATACGCCATAATTACAAAATGCCAGATGATAAAACTGTCGGCAAATTAAGTAAAAAGCACCTGGGATCCTGGGGCAGCTTCCAGGTCCAGGCTATAAAACCTCACAAATGTTAGCGGCGAGGACCAACCCGCTGCATCACAAACCTCCTGAAGGGAAACTCCTGATAAGAGGGCTTTAGAGGCCGCCATACTTCGGGTAGAGTGAGCTCTGACCACCAAAGGATATGGCTGGCCAGAGGACTCATATGCAAGAGAAATAGCCTCGACTATCCACTTACTGATTGTCTGTTTAGAAGCAGGAAGACCTTTCTTAGGTGAGCCAAAACAGACAAACAACTGATCAGATCTCCTCCACGGGGCAGCCCTGTGGACATAAGTGTCCAGTGCTCGCAAGGTGCCACGAAGGAAACGAATAATCAGGGGGTCTCGACCCAAAGATGTAATACCCACAGGGGCGTGGAAAGCCGCAATGGCCGCCACGTAAACCTTTAAGGTAGAATGACATAAACCTGACGTGAAACGAGACTGGAGAAACTCAAGTACTGTGTTGACTGAACAGTTAACTGGATCTCGCCGCTGTTGGTGACACCAAGACGTGAAAACTTTCCACTTAAGTAGGAGCTAAGAATAGTCTCAACGACCTCAGTCGAGAGACCACTCTCTAAAAGTTGGGCCCCCTCAGAGGCCAAACCCATAGGTTCCAAATCTCCGGTCGGGGGTGAAATATTGTGCCCCCTGCCTGAGACAGAAGGTCTCTCCTGACAGGAATCTCGAAAGGAGGGCCGTCTGGGAGATGAATTAGGTCCGCAAACAAAAAAACGACTCGGCCAGCATGGAGCTACTAATAATAGACCTGGCGGACTCCGTCCTGGCGGACTCTCTCCAGAACTCCTGGGAGCAGAGCAACAGGGGGAAATGCGTACAGACGTAGCCTCGGCCACGTCTGTACCATAGCGTCCAACCCCAAGGGGGCTGGTTGCGTGAGGGAGAACCAAAGTGGACAGTGCGTCGTATGCTGAGACGCAAACAGATCCACTTCTGCTTGGCCGTAACATTCCCAAATGAGCTCCACCGCCTCGGGGTGGAGTCTCCATTCCCCTGGCCTCAGCCCCTGCCTCGACAGGGTGTCTGCTACTACATTCTGGTACCCTGGGATAAACACTGCGCTCAGGGAGAGTATCTTCCCTAGGGACCACAAGAGGATCTGGTGCGCCAGTTTGCAGAGTGGACGCGAGCGCAGACCCCCCTGTCGATTTAAATAAGAGACCACCGAAGTGTTGTCTGTACGGACGAGCACATGATGGCCCCTCAGGTCTGGGAGGAAATGTCTCAACGCATTTAAGACGGCCATCATCTCCAGGCAATTTATGTGCCAAGAGAGATAATGGTTCCCCCACAGACCCTGAGCTGAGCGGCCTTCCATTACCGCTCCCCAGCCGGTGAGAGAAGCGTCTGTCGAGATAGCAACTCGATGGCAAAGAGCTCCCAACACCGGACCCTGGAACAGGAACCAATGTTTCCTCCATATAATCAAGGCGCGGATGCACCGCCGCGTGATCTTGATCATACGAAGTGGGTTTCCCCTCGGGGAGAACCCTCTGGTCCTGAGCCACCACTGCAAAGGTCTCATGTACAGCAGGCCAAAGGGGTTCACATTGGACGCCGCTGCCATGAGGCCTAACAGTCTCTCAAACTGTTTTGCAGTGCTTGACTGGCCTAGCTTCAACTCTTTTGTGGCTGTGATGATAGCAGCTACACGAACGGGCGATAGTGTGGCCCGCATCGTGACTGAATCCCATACCACACCAAGGAAAGTGGTTCTCTGTAGTGGAGAAAGCACACTCTTCTTGGCATTGAGTCTCAACCCCAATTTCTTCATACGAGCGAGAACGACATCTCGATGCCGAACCGCTGACTGTTCTGATTCCGCCAGAATCAGCCAGTCGTCGATGTAGTTCAGAATACGTATGCCCTGCAGCCTGAGCGGGGCCAGAGCTGCATCTACGCACTTCGTGAACGTGCGGGGTGACAGAGCTAGACCGAATGGAAGCACCCGATATTGGGTTTCTCTTTGCCCCTGAAAGAAAACCTCAGGAACTTCCTGTGTTGAGGGAGGATGGAGATATGGAAGTAAGCGTCCTTCAGATCTATCGTGACAAACCAGTCCTCGCATCTGATTTGAGTCACTATCTGTTTGAGTGTGAGCATCTTGAATTTCAATTTCATGACCGCACGATTCAGCAAACGAAGATCTAAAATTGGACGCAACCCCCCGTCCTTTTTTGGAACAATGAAGTATCGGCTGTAAAACCCTGATTCTCTGTCGGGGGAGTACACCTGTTCTATAGCTCCCTTTGCTAAGAGAGAATGAACTTCTTGCTCCATTACCAGAGCCTGCTCGGGATGTACTACCGTGAGTAACACCCCGTTGTAACGAGGCGGAGGAGAACCGAATTGGTTTCTTTAACCTTTCTCTATTATCTGCAGGACCCAAGGAGATATATTCGACAGATTCTTCCACTCTGTTAGAAAATCTACTAAGGGTACCAGTCTCTCGAGACTGGCGTCTGGTGTTAAAGGAACAGCCACTTCGGCGACCTGAAGGATATTGGCAGGAAACAACCAAACTGACTGTTTTTGAACCCCCTTCAGAGGGCTCACGTCCGACGCAATGTCGAGTCGACACTGCGCCGAACTTTCGCTGGATACCACTGCGCCCCGAAGCACCAAGGGTGGCGGGGTTGGCAGACCGGTCCCATGAGGACCCCGAAGTGGAGCGGGCACCGTATTCTGAGGTGTACACCGCTCCACCCCGGTTGGGGCTGTCCTCGATGGTCTGACGTACATAGCGTCAGGACCTTTTCTGAGCCGAAGCCTTCCTAGCCATAAGTACGGTCCTCAGATCCGGCTTAGACTTAGCCGACTTTGGCTGAGAATGTTGGCTCGGTCCCCAAGATTTATCCGGGGGAGCACGAGACGCAACACTTATTTTTTGTTGCCACGGTGCGAGGAGCTTGGCTGGGGGTTCTCACGCCCAGCATCCCCAGGGGGATGGACTCGGCGAGGAAGGAATTTTTTAAAAGCCTCAGATTGTTTTTATTTTCTTGAAATCTTTCAACAACCGAATTCAATACCCTCGCATTTATTTAACTTTAAAATCACCATCCTCTTCCCCAACTGCTCGGCAATTTCAGATCCCTCCATTTTTACACTGCTGAAGATTCTCCTCTCACTGAAGACACGTCCAGTCAAGACGTTCCCAAAATCTGCACAGTGGGTTGTGATGTAGCCGGTTCTTCCTGAACAAAATTAAGAATCAGTGTTAGAAATGACAGAAGTTAATTGATAAAATTTATACTCCCAATGACAAGCTAAAATTTTACCTCTAGACTTAAAAATTCCCCCTCGAACTGAAAATTCTGTAATTTACATTTATTAATGCAAGTTGTTCCAAACATGTGTGAGTTTTTTTCTTCGTTTGATCACAAAAGAAGATATTTTGAGAATTGAAACAGTTGATGGGCCCCATTGACTTCCATAGTATTTTTTTCATACTATGGAAGTCAATGGGGCCCCATCAATTGTTTAACTTTTTGGGTGAACTAAATCCGGCAACATCTCATCTGGCATCCATGCGATGTGCTTCTATAACGGATTTCAGCTTAGCCAACCTCAAAACTTTGGACAATTTTGAAAAAAATTTAAATGAAAATTCTTTTGTTAATTACTCACCCTCATGTCATTCCACACCTATAAGACCTTCATTCATCTTTGGAACACAAATGGAGATATTTTTAATGACATTCTGAGAGCTTTCTTTCCCTCCAATGGGAGCAACGCAACTAACACATTCAAGGCCCAGAACGATAGGAAAGACATCATTGAAGTAATAAAAGTGACTTGTGACATGTTTAACCAATTTTATGAAGCGGTGCTTTGTTTGTTTTTGCAAAAGAAAAAAACAACAACAACAATTTACCACTTTATTTAGGAAGATACTGACCAGCAATCCTGTAAGGGAGCACTATGACGCATGCTTATTATGTTGACTCAAGACCGGAATTTGTACCGTGAATGTGCTTTAGATGATATTATTTTCTAAATATAGAGGTAAATATGTTGTTGTTTTTTCTCCGCAAAACAAAGCACTTGCATCGCTTCATAAAATTAAGGTAAAACCACTGGAGTAACAAGGATTACTTTAATGGTGTCTTGACTACCTTTCTGGGGCTTGAATGTATTAGTTGCGAAAGCTCCCAATGGAGGAACAGAAAGCTCTTGGAGTTCATCAAAAATATCTTAATTTGTGTTCTAAAGATAAACAAAGGTCTTACGGGTTTGGAACGACATGAGGGTGAGTAATTAATGACAGAATTTTAATTTTAATGTGAACTATACCTTTAAGGAATCCTGTAAAGCCCTTAAATCAGCCACAGCATGCATTCGGTCCATTTCCTGTAATAACGGAAATCCAGATAAAAAATAAAAAACAGTTTCACAAAAAAGAAAAACCTTCCTGCATTTTTACGTTTTTCACATGCAAAAAAAAAAGAATAGCAGTTTTAAATGATTCACTTAAAGTAAAAAAAAGAAAGAAAGAAAAAAAAAAGAAAATATCATAAGATTAAGAAACTCAAATAACTCATTGTACTGACACTTGCCTCAGCTGAGGATGCAGTCAGACTTTCAGATATGTGATCAGTGAAACCAGTACTGACAGTTTACCCCATCATCTTCATGATCTAAAAAACAAAGACACATTTGCTGAGTTTCAACAAAATTCTCTGTTAAAATGAATGGCATCTATATGGGTGACCAACTATTTTTATCTGTGCACTGTTCTGTGGCGTTGTTCAACAACTGGATACAGTATTGTGGACTAATGTAAAGTACACCACCATGGCACCTCTGGTTAAGCATTCATTTACAATAATTACGTATTAAATGTGCACTTACGACACAGAAACTCAATTTCTTTAAAATATATTTGCAGACGCTAATAGCACTGACTGGATTCGTACCTAATTAAGCTATTTATACGCTAATGTCATGTTGAGTGGCTGTAACGTTAAATATTTTTTTTATTTGGTTAAACATTAAACTCACCTTTGAATTTCCTCTTACAATTCGAGTCCAGCTTCTAAAGTTCTTCTGACGATGAAGCGGGCGAAGCCATGTTTGTAGTGGTGCTCGTGCTCGTCGTAAATCTGCTTCCCGCTCCGTTCTATTTGAAAATGCAGTAACGGCTGCAGCGACCTTGGGCAATCAGTTTCATGTTGTTGTGCCTAATAGCAGAGTTAACAGTAATAGTGGACAATGGAGAACAAACGCCATAGTATTTACACGCGATGACTTAATACTAGTCAATAATTGCATTAAAAAGTGTAACATTATACAAGTCAAATGGCTAACAGCATTTGGTGCAAAGCTAATTTAACTCGCTAAATTTACGTTAAGTGGCTGAAACATTTATAGTTTGGACTTGTGAACTAAATATAAACATAAATTATCAGAACTCACCTTTTAACTTTGTCTTCTTCAAGTTTTATATTTAAAATAAAACGTGCAGTCGTGTAGCCTGCTGCCCGCTGTCAGTTCGGAAAATTCCTTCCTAAACGGCTGAAGCGATTTCGACCAATCAGCGTCTTGTTGCTATGCCAAATACTCAACACAGCAACCAATCACGAATTTAACAGTAGTTTGGCCTATCATTGTACCCTTGATGTGAGAACAATTATGTACCCTAATTTCAATTGTAACTTAAAAGGTACCAAACCATATCATCAGAGGTCTTTCCTGTATCATTAAAATGCCCTGGAAGCCTTGTTATATACAGGTCCTTCTCAAAAAATTAGCATATTGTGATAAAGTTCATTATTTTCCATAATGTAATGATAAAAATTAAACTTTCATATATTTTAGATTCATTGCACAGCAACTGAAATATTTCAGGTCTTTTATTGTTTTAATACTGATGATTTTGGCATACAGCTCATGAAAACCCAAAATTCCTATCTCAAAAAATTAGCATATCATGAAAAGGGTCTCTAAACGAGCTATTAACCTAATCATCTGAATCAACTAATTAACACTAAACACCTGCAAAAGATTCCTGAGGCTTTTAAAAACTCCCAGCCTGTTTCATTACTCAAAACCGCAATCATGGGTAAGACTGCCGACCTGACTGCTGTCCAGAAGGCCATCATTCACACCCTCAAGCAAGAGGGTAAGACACAGAAAGAAATTTCTGAACAAATAGGCTGTTCCCAGAGTGCTGTATCAAGGCACCTCAGTGGGAAGTCTGTGGGAAGGAAAACGTGTGGCAAAAAACGCTGCACAACGAGAAGAGGTGACCGGACCCTGAGGAAGATTGTGGAGAAGGACGCTTCCAGACCTTGGGGGACCTGCGGAAGCAGTGGACTGAGTCTGGGGTAGAAACATCCAGAGCCACCGTGCACTGGCTTGTGCAGGAAATGGGCTACAGGTGCCGCATTCCCCAGGTCAAGCCACTTTTGAACCAGAAACAGCGGCAGAAGCGCCTGACCTGGGCTACAGAGAAGCAGCACTGGAGTACCCACAGTCAGTGATGGTCTGGGGTGCCATGTCAGCTGCTGGTGTTGGTCCACTGTGTTTTATCAAGGGCAGGGTCAATGCAGCTAGCTATAAGGAGATTTTGGAGCACTTCATGCTTCCATCTGCTGAAAAGCTTTATGGAGATGAAGATTTCATTTTTCAGCACGACCTGGCACCTGCTCACAGTGCCAAAACCACTGGTAAATGGTTTACTGACCATGGTATTACTGTGCTCAATTGGCCTGCCAACTCTCCTGACCTGAACCCCATAGAGAATCTGTGGGATATTGTGAAGAGAAAGTTGAGAGACGCAAGACCCAAAACTCTGGATGAGCTTAAGGCCGCTATCGAAGCATCCTGGGCCTCCATAACACCTCAGCAGTGCCACAGGCTGATTGGCTCCATGCCACGCCGCAATTTCTTTCTGTGTCTTACCCTCTTGCTTGAGGGTGTCAATGATGGCCTTCTGGACAGCAGTCAGGTCGGCAGTCTTACCCATGATTGCAGTTTTGAGTAATGAAACAGGCTGGGAGTTTTTAAAAGCCTAAGGAATCTTTTGCAGGTGTTTAGAGTTAATTAGTTGATTCAGATGATTAGGTTAATAGCTCGTTTAGAGAACCTTTTCATGATATGCTAATTTTTTGAGATAGGAATTTTGGGTTTTCATGAGCTGTATGCCAAAATCATCAGTATTAAAACAATAAAAGACTTGAAATATTTCAGTTGGTGTGCAATGAATCTAAAATATATGAAAGTTTAATTTTTATCATTACATTATGGAAAATAATGAACTTTATCACAATATGCTAATTTTTTGAGAAGGACCTGTATTCTGTTGTATACAACAGAATATATAGCATTGTTTTCGTGAGTTTTAAATATTTTAAACCAAAATCTTACATATTGTGCCTTAAATGTAGATTGTGCAAAGACTACTTGGAAAGACTGGGTTGCAAAAGAATACCGTCCTGGGTTGTGAAAATAGGAGTGAAATCTACTGGGACTTTTAATATGAGCTGTAAAGTAAACATGAGTATCAACGATCAAAATGAAAATAAGCTGTTTGGTGTTTTTTTTCCCTAATTGGTGAATCTGCAGGCAGGCCCTACCGACTGCAAATATTTGGTTCCTGGTAGTTTGGTTCCAAAATCATGCAGTGCTGGAACGGCCGCCAAACAGTGTTATGAAGGGTCGTTGCTTTTTCACCCAGGAAACGCTGATGGAAACACTTACCGCCTGGCTGATCACGGCTCTAGTTTACAGTTTGTGACAAAAAGGGCCAAGAGGAAAAACAACTCTAAACACTTCATCACAGTTGCGTCCCAACAATAACTAGACCTCCTCTCGCGTGCCTCTCCCCCGAGAGCTTTCGACCCGGGTGTTCCTCTCTCGCTTATCCTGAAATGAACAAATGTGCCTTTTGGGAAACCAACGTTTCAGCGCACTTCTAATTTAGGGAGCACACCGTAAATTACAGCCTCTGCGAAGAGAGAAAGAGGGTGCAAAGCTTCAGCCTTATCTTTCAGGCATTTTGAAATACTATCAGAAGCAGGTCCAGAGTATTGTTCTCAGGGTAGGTGAATCCCGCAGAGGGACGCTGCTCCACGCCTACAGAGCCAGCGCAGTGCACAGATTGTTCAAGATCCCTGAATAAAAACAGATGTGTGTCTGCTCTGTGGCCTGACGGGCAATCCAAATAATTCTCCGTAATCTGTACGTCCAACATCCTTCACGCAGGGCCTTGACATCTGGCTTGGCAGCTGAGCCACAGACTCCATTCAAATGCACGGACACATTGCTTTCCAACGCAGATTAGCTTTACGTCTAAAGCATAAACTTTTATTCGTCTATTTGTCTTGCGGGGATATCCCTAAAGTGTCATTACTTTAGTTGTAAAGTTTCTGCTTGACAAGTTCTTCTTTTCCAATGAGAAATGAGGAAAATTGTTCTTGAATGAGACTTATCAAAATGAGGCTTCCAGGGCATTTTGGCACAAACTCAAGCAACTTGTTTACCCGCCTGCCATCCGCTTGGCCCAGCCTGACACAGGGCAGCAAGGGAAGGAAAGTACATAGCATAGGTTTCCCTGGTCCCCAGAGGAATAATTATCCAACAGCGGTGGTATTACCAGTATGATTGGTTAGAGATTTGTGCAGAAACAGCCACCACATAGGGGGACGGGTGGAGTGGGTCAGTCAAAAAACAAATGTCTTCGATTAACTCTTGCTAAGCACAGACAGAATGAGGTCACAAGTGCATCATGAAGTCCCTTGTTCAAGGGGGAATTCTCATCTTACTGGTGGCGATCACTCTTCAGCTAGACCTCTGTTTCACACTCTTCAACTTTAGTTAAGGAAGGTCCTCCAGAACTTGAGTTCAAGCCAGAGGTAAACCTAAAATAAATTTCCTGGCAGCCAATATCAGTGTTTTGTCTTAGAGCAGATACAAGCAAGCATTATAATGATTTCCTTATTTGGAATGGCACAGTGATTCAGTGCTTTTCCCAAATGCATACATTTTTATGGACATCCAATAGCATGCTTTAGAATACATGGTGCGAGTAGGAGCCTGGAGATGTAATTAAAAATTACAGAAAAATGTCAGCTGTGTTACATCACTTTTTACATCAGAATATGCATGCTTCCCTATTATATAGTAGGTTAGAAAACAGTAGGCTATGTGGAAATAGTATGTTATTAGTATTAGTATTCATAAAATAGTAGGCCAAAAGTACCCAATGAGATTCTGAAGTGCACATTCATTGGACACTTTACAATCCCATGAGGTTACAGGAGAGGATTTAGCGAATGACAGTCACGACATTCATTTTATATAGAGCACACAATTTTAATGGTCGCAAAGTACTTACTCGTAGTACCTTCTCAGAGAGTATGCGATTTTGGATGCAGTCATCATTTATTAGTGAGTCAAGTCAATCATTCACTCTGCTGTGGTGTTGCCTGGAACTATTTTTGTTGGCGAAGCAAAAACAGACAATGGCAATATTATGCTTAAAACGTAAATTACTCAATATTAATCTCCTCTATATTGAATTGTTGTATAAAAGCAATGCCATATTCGCAATCCTCCTTTTTCCCCTCCAAACATCAGCACTCTTGCTTGTGTGATATTGCTTAAATATCATGTTACATTTTGAACCGTTAATGTTTTAAACCTTATTAACCCCTAATATTCAAAGCTTCCAAGAACCTCTTGAGCTCCTTTTTCTTCTTTAAGGCTTGTAGTAATTTTATGAATCACTTCTGGTTTAATCCCTGCCCACATCCTATTCTATCCGAACACAGATACAGATCATTTTGTGATTGCAACAGGTACAGATTCACAAAGAGATAACGGCTCGGCTGCACAGCCCTTGTATTTATTTCACAGTGTCTGTATACTGACATAATCAGGGTTTTCTCGCCGCAAGGCAGCGCTGTCCTCTGTTGGCCAGAGTGAGTCATCAAGCAGAGGTCAGCCATGTCAGTTTGGAGAGGACAGGCCGAGCATGGGGAGCACATGTTAGAGGTCCGTTCCACCCTTGGCAGGCCGCAGTGCGCCACCACAGAGCTGGCTACAACTCCAGCTCATTTCCTCATAACTGAGCAACATTAATACACATTTCAGCACCTTCCCTTTGCCTGTCAGGCCTGATGAATTACTAAAGCTAGCTTATCAGATAACATGAAAAATGAAAAACAGTCACATTAGCGGTGTTTTCTTTGAGATTTACTATTTTTCTCAGACCCAGAAATGCTATAATGAGCCATTATGAAAGTTTTCCCCTCAGGAGGAAAGCAATTCCTTATTGGGGATAAAACTTAGTGACCTAACAGGTTTCTAACCATGCTATGTGCCTACAGCAGATATAATATCCATAAGAAAAACTGTCATTGTCCTAAAATTGCAATACTTTTAGGTTGTTTTCGTGATAAATTTGACATTTGTTCCCTAAACTTTCATGATGACCCCTTTTGTGTTCTGCATGAGCTACAGTAAAACACACACCTCGAGTTGACCCAGGTGTAGCATTTTTAGGGCAACGGTTGGCTGCTGTACAAATCAGGTGGATGGCTAACCGTCGGGCTGACTGATTGGATGAGACAGGTGGCATCTGCTACAAATTTTCCCAGCTTGAAAACGTTCATGCAAAGGTAGCTTGGAAGCACAGACTCTGACAGAATGGGCTGTGTGTTTTGAACGCGATCCAAGGAAACAGAAACTTTGCGTTCTGGTTTTGGGGTTACAACTGTGCTTGGGATGATTTGCCCCCACAGCTGAGCACAAGTCAAAGTATGTATAAAACATCTTTTATAACCTGATCATTAAGGAGCCAAGTCACATTCTGGCTCATATTCAGACGTGTGCTGTGCATTTCTCAAATTGCACTACAAATTGCACCTAAAATGAGGTTAGAATGCACTAATAAAACAATGTTAATATCCAGAACTGTGCAGAAATCAGACAATTAAAAGATTATTGAAACAATGTTTTTGAGTGTCTGCAGGTGTCTCACTTTAAACATCCTGCACCTGATCTAACCAGACCCAGTCTGCCAGAACGGACCTGATTTAGAATTCACGGACACAGAGCTCAAACTCAAGTAAAACACCAGAGATTTTCCATGGAATTGCAGGAGTCTGACGACTCTCTGTGAGAAACCCAGGTGTCTGTTCTCTGCGTCCACACAGTGCCTACTGTATGTTGAGGGAGCGGTGACACAGAACAGGGGCCACAGGAAACACTAGGACATGGCTGAGGGATACTGTTAACTGCATGTGTATCCAAACTGACTGACACAGATCGTAATTTTTTGTGCGCGGCCCAAAAATGTTTGTTTTACAAATGTAAATTCTTGCTTCTTTTGGCTACATTCATTATAGTTCCATCATTTAGAATCTGTTGCAAACTCTTTTCTTTCTACATACATTTTTAAATACACAATCTATTAATTCTTTATCTACACTATAAACAGTCAATAATCAACCTGCTTTTGGTATCTTTAGTCAACAAATCCACGGTAAACAGAGGTTTAGTCACAAATCCCACTCACAAATCATTTTGTTTTTCAAATTCATTTAAATTTAGTTTTAATTAATATGTGGCCAAAACTGGTTCACATTGCACAATTGCACAGTCTGAACAGCTGGACAGTTTAACATGCAAAATTTCGGTTTCAAATTGTATCTCTTCAATCGTTTTTGACACTCTGTCCAGCATTCACATCATGTGAAATCCAGAGGTGATTTCACATTGAAAACTATTAAGGAATTGCCTGCAGGGGAAGGTCTCACTGTATAACAGCATTTTAATGGCATTCGCCCCCCTTGAAATTGACTGCACACAATTCTACTCAGTAAATACGCTTCCTGGACTCTGGCTAATTTCATAATTGGTGGAAATGATGCATGTCACAAGATGCAATATTTGCCTCCTACATAAAGCTTTTAACATAAACATGATTTGTTGATGAACTGCCCTACAGTACATTTTTTTTAATGAGTTCATGTGATCTCAGTGGTAGCCACATTTATTTTAAACAGACAAAATGGTCTCAGCTGCACCCAGTTAAGTGAATTGATGCTTTTCCCAAATGCATACATTTTTTTATAGACCTCCAACAGCATACTGTAGGATAAATAGTTCAATGAGTATGTTAGGAGCCTGGAGATGTCATTAAAAAGCACTTTTTTTTTTTTTAAATAACAATGAAAAAGTAAAATGTTTTTATTGCTCAATTCACTGAAAAATGTTCTTGATAAATGAAAGATCTGCTAGGATATGTTGCTTAAAAAAGGCCCTGCTGATCGTTATAAATTTAGGGGCTGTTTACACAACTCCGTTTTCAACTAAAAACGTTTTATACGTTTTGGCCGTTCAGTTACACGACAATTTAATTTACACAACAACAGCGTTTTGGGTGGCTGAAAACATAAACTTTTGAAAACGGGTTTCATAGTGCAAGTTTTTGAAAACGGTCTCTGTGTAAACAACCAAAATACAAATCTCTGAAAATGATGACGTCATGCACATGTGTATTACGTTCAATCTATAGTGTTCCATCGCCATCGATTGATACAGAAAAATACAGCGTTTTTAGTCGTTTTCGCAGATGCGTGTGAATGGGAATCGTTTTGATAATGGTGTCGTCCGTACGCGGTAAACTCAAAGGAAAAACTTCTCCGTTTTAAGCGTATCATCGTCGTCATGTAAATGTAGGTCTACCCTCAGTGGACTTTTAGAAAAATTCCCCACTTTCTTAAAAAAACAAAAACATTTACAAACTGGCTTTGAAGTGATACTTCACCTAAATATTAAAATTCTGTCATCATTCATTGAACCTCATTCCAAACCAATATGACTTTCTTCTTTAGAACACAGAAGAGAAAATATTCTATACTTTTCATTGTATTGTAAATTGAGAAAATGATGACAGAATGGTCATTTTGGGGTGAAATACTCCTTTAAGACCTGATTGGAGGGCGGTGCTGTGTTTGCACATGGTGTGGATTCACCTATATGTTCAATTACTTGGTATTGTGTCCTCCTTGCCTCTCATTTTTAAATCAGCCAGCCAAAATCTGCAATCAATTTCAGTCCTCTGTGATTGGCGTCTGGGTGAAGTAGCTGGAATTAGGCCACAGTTTAAATGATTAATGTTTTTCTAAGGCCCTGTGTGTATATGTGCGCATGTATTTTTGTGGATGCATGTGTAGCGCAGCCAGGCAGAGTGGGAGGCATCTGCTCTGATATTGGGAATGTCCGCATTACACAAAGACGCCCAGAGAGTCTTACTGAACTCTAATAAAGTCTCAGGAGAGACTCATTATTACCTGCACTCACCCCGAACTGCCCTTCACTGGAGAATGAGAGAGCCAGCTTCAGAAAAACAATTGACCATACACCACACACACACACACACACACACACACACACACACATGCGCATGCCAACACAAATACACACACAGAGACAAACATGTTAAATTTACCTCTCACGAGTGGGATGTACGTCATTATACGCTTGAAGCATATTTATTGATTTACAGTGGTTTTACCAGCCATGTATAATTTTGAAGTAAGTGATGTACTCCTCGCTACGTGTTTGTCTGAATATGATAAAGCTGCCAGTGGTCTATAAAGAATATTTGCTATTTGTACTAAAACGGTACACAAACATAAACTTAAAAATAAGCATTGTGTTGCAAATAAGACCAAAAATGAAATCAAAAACATCAGCTGTAACCGAATATGCATGATACCTTACCTGACAACAGTATTCCTGAATTTTACGGGAAAGCCTGCAGTGAGTTTGTGACATTTTGCTTCCATGTGTAAACATTAATCCCATCAGCTCCTGCCCACAGGTGCAGCTGGACAGTTTCCTGGCGGGTGGAAGAATAAGGTAATGTTTCTATGGAGAGTGTTAAGATGACAGCGCTGAGCTGTAAAACATTTACGCTTGATTAGCTTGCAGAACTGGAAACTTGATACAACGGTTTCTCTGGAGCTGTTTGTATACAAAAACATTTATGCAAGTCAGATTTCCCAGTTGTATCATTATTCAAATGGAGTCACAGTCCCTTTTTAGCATTCTATGCTCACACATTATCAGCCCGGGGGCATTTCTGTAAAGGTGTAAAGGGTCAGGTTTTTGTTGCCCTTAAACATTATTTTACTTTTACAGGAGAGTTCGCACATGCAAAAACGGTGCTTTAAATATGGACAAACTAAAAGACGTAAAGGACATTTGTATGTCTTCTAAATAGAAAATACTGATTACTGAATGTCAGATTGCTTATTTGGCTCAAGATAATGATTTATTAAGCCCACATGTTATAAAAACAAGAAACTCTGCTTCTAACCACAGGTCGAGAGCTGTCGTTCCAACCACACAACTTTACAATGCTTTTTGCGAATGTTCGTTGGAACGATGGTTTCGGGAAACACGGACTCGTTGAACTATGATAATAACGACGGAACTTGCGACCATAGTTGGCTAACAATGCTTTTGGGAAACCTCTATCTATTTCAGAAAGAAGAAAGTCATATACACCTAGGATGGCTTGAGGGTGAGTAAATTATTCATGGGATCATTTTTATTTTTGGGTGAACTAACAAGGACCATAACCATAAGAAGTGTTTTCGTCGACCGGTTCACAAATGAACAATGCTAAATACAGGCATAAAACATTTTGAGCTTGTCCACTTTCAACCACTTCCAGAGATAGTTGAAAACACATTAGTCCGGTTGCTTTCATAGTGTAAACGCTCATGTGGATGAATGTGTTCGAACAGCCACAGAACACCGCCTACTCTCTACCTACTGACGTAACATTAAACATTACGGGAAGCGCGCTAGCCAGACACGATTTAAACTTTGTTGACTGAAGACCCATGTTTGAATTTGAAGACGAAAAAAGTATTAAGGAGAATGTTCTCTCACCATTCCTGATTTCGAACACGCACTCACAGCGTTCAGCATGGTCTTGTGGCTATCGGCGCAGAAACTAAAGATACAATTACCCCCATAGACCCTGCCCTTGAAGAAATCAGTACAGGTTGAAAGTGGACAAAAGAGATAGATTAAAACACCAGGTGTCAATATGTGTCTCCCTCGTCTACTTGTGATCCGATCGAACAAAGCGTTGCATCTTAATACCAGGTCCTAAATCAACTACTGACTCCACGGTGTGCAGGTTAACAGATGTCTGCAAAGGAATAGTGCATTTTTTCCATGAATAATCAATGTTTGTCTTAGAAAAAAGTGATCAGTGTTGACTCTTACTGTGTGAGACCAGAGTTGGCATGTTTTAATGGGGAAATGAGGTCACACTTGGGTCGTGTGGGACAAAGATCTGGCCTCTCTCTCTGCCTCAGATACTTTACACATACAGAAGCCTATGACTTCCAAGTGGGCACTTTATAAGCCTAATAAGGTTTTATATGAATTTACAGACCAAAATCTATTTCTTTGAATCACCATAATAACAACGAACAAATCATCCAAAAATAATTAGCATGCTTCTCTGAACCACGGAACATGTAGGACATTGTCCCTGTGAGGTTTATTTATCATGCAAACATTTTGTTGCTCACTTCTAACGGTGGCCTGACATCAATTATAGAGCGCTCCACAACATTGACTTTAAGAGCTCATATCACTGCTCATGACCGTATTTCATATCTCAAATAGCTGCCATGATATTTAATGAATAAGACTTGGAGTAGTCCAACAGTTAGGCCTATTTTATTAACGTCATTATTTGTAAACCTGAAATTGGTCCCAGTTTCTGATCTTGTTTTACTGTGCTGATTTGTTACTGAAACTGATACTGTTTCAGCCCCTGCAGACATAATGCCCGTTCCCATAATCCAACCCACAAATAAAACCAGAATCACAAACACACACAAGGTTATAAATACACATCAGAATGTGTGGGTAATTTACAGAGTTTGTTTAATGCAACATTTGATCTCCACATTTTTTGTAAGGCAGTCTTGCATTAAAAATGGGAAATGAATACTGTACACAAGCTGTATCATGACTCACAGGGTCTCTATTCAATGCTCACTGTACTTTATAACGTGATGACAAATATTTAATAGAAATTTAAATGGATATATGTAAATTAATCTAAATTATGAACACTTAAATTATTGGGTTTGCATGTTTTTGATGGGGACATTCCATAGACATAATGATTTTTATACTGTACAACAGGGTTCCTCAAACCCAACCCTAGATAGCCACAGTACTGCAGAGTTTAGCTCAAACCATGATCAAACTCACTTACTTGAAATTTTCTAGTAACTCAGAAGACCTTGACTAGCTTGTTTAAGTGTATTTGATTAGGGTTGGAACTAAACCCTCCAGGACCAGATTCCCTCCAGGACCAGATTCGAAGAACCCTGCTGTACAAACTGTATATTCTATCCCCTAACCATAAACCTGTCCCAATTACATAGGGTATTCCTGAACCACACACAAACTAACACACACACGCAAACACGCACGCAGGCGTACACGCGTACACACACACACACACACACACACACACACACACACACACACACACACACACACACACACACACACACACACACACACACACACACACACACACACACACACACACACACACACGTCTGCATGCTAAACTTGACACTTTAATCTATGGTTTTAGCTATAATTTCACCGGAGGCTATTGGTCTCATTCACTAATGAAACTATTGAAATGTTAATAATTATATCGTTATTTTAGTTTTTTTAAATTGTTATATTATTTCATAATAAAAATCTTAATGACCCCAAACGTTTGAACAGTAGTGATAAAGCATAAACATAATCCATAAATGAATTAGCTATTATTTGTATATAAATATTAGTGTTAACATTCTCCCCCCCTCTATTTGCGCCAATGCAACACAATTCTACTGGAGACAGACGATGTTGATATTATGATAACTAGGCTGTTAATTATATGACCTCACCGGTTCATGAATTAGGGAGGGTTTTTTAAGACAAGGACCTCCATTTTTCTGTTATCATAGTCTTAGATTGCTCTGAAACAGGAGAGGATCTTATCAAGAATATATTACCGGACTGGGACACAACCTCCCAGGTCAAAGGAGATATGTTTGTAGCCCAGGAGTGCATGTGTGTGTGTGTGTGTGTGTGTGCGCATGTGCACGTGTTTCGATTTGGGTCCGCTGGTCAGTTTAATGCATCTGGATGTAATCTTGCCCTTTGCTATAGGTTTACTCTTCACAGGTTAAAGTGAAACCAGTGTTTCACCTCATAAAACGTTATGGCGTTTCAAACAACTCGCCTCATAAAACGCTACAGGGTCTCCCAAGGACACCTTTCTGCCTGGCGCTCGTTTTTCAACCTCTCTCACCCGAGATCTATGCCCATCTCGCCTTTCGCAGATCAAGACCTAGGAATCAGAGAAGAAGGGAAGGGGCAAAAAAGAGTGGCTATCAATCAAGGGGTTGGAAATCAGGAAATAGGTAGGTCGGTTCTTTGGGAGAGAAACACAAACCACATGTTGCAGCAGCAGAAGCAGGAGCAAAGCAACAGGATTAATGCTGTTGGTGAAAATGAGATCAGGTCACTCAAAGCTTCTGGTTCGATGGGAACCTACTGAACATACACTCGTGACGTCCTCACCCCAAACCCACGCACATGAACAAATCTAAATCAAAACAACCTCACGGGCATTCTCACACCGTGACTAACTAACACGAAGATCAGTCATCATCTCCTGCACAGACACATTTGAACACACGCACTTAATGTTTTGAGTGACCTCGTGATCCTGTTGTCCCTCTTCGTAGTATTTATTAGGTGCTTGGGCTTGGATGTATGTGTAGAGTTGATAAAAGCATCTGGACTCATATTGGGGTTAAGACCCGAGGGAGTGAAGTGGGTGTTTTCAGCTGGACCGCTCTGAATTGTTCTTTTAGTGTCTGCGCAGTAATGTTGTACCTCCCCACCCAAGCGCGCTTCGGCCAGCCAAACTACTGTCTTGTGAAATGTGTAGCATATTTTGTGAGCTTACGTAAACCATAGGAGAGATACTTTTTGGAAATAACATGCAATTTACTGCAGGTGAAAAAATTATTTAAGAAAAGGACAAAGAATGTATAAGCATTCCAGATTTGATCTGCCAAGCTCCAGGGAATGCAGTCATTCGGAAAGCAAGCTCAGCTTCCAACTCGCACACCATTCTGATGAACTGACAAACACGACACCGGGAGCTTAGTGTGACGAAATTAACCATCAGGCCGCGACGAGCTTCTCTAACAGGACTGAAACCGGCAAAGAGCGTGTGATTCCATCCGTTGAGCGCAGTGGCAGAAATCAGCACTATTTCTTCACAACCGAGTCTTGTTTGTTTTACATGCATCTGTGTTTGTTTAGTGAGTTTCCGTTGTATGTGCGGACAGAGGGACAATCAGCTAGGGGCATTTTCTTGGCCGTTTTTCTGAAATGGACGATGGAGAACTTCACTCTCACTCACTGTCTCTCTCTTCCTCAAAAAAAAAAAAACTGTCAGGAGTCTTAACAATTGGGATAGAAACACTATAAAGCCTTGTTTATAAATGGTATTAAAAGCTGTCTTTTGTGATCTGATCGCATGTGGTCAAACAAGACACATTGCTGCTTACAACATGTCTCAAATGTGTCTCCTGTGACCACTTGGGAGGGGAAGGACTTTTATAAAATAATAATAATAATAAAAAAATATACAATAGACTCTTGTGGTCACAGAGGCTTCATTTAAAAAAAAGTTGAACAAGTAATATATTGTGAAATATTATACTTTAAAATAACCAATTTCTATTGTAAAATTTTCAGTCACACATTTGGAGTCTTCAGTGTCACATGATCCTTCAGAAATGATTCTAATATGCTGATTTGGTGCTCAGGAAAAAATTATTATCATTAGCCTGTGGGCTACATGTTACAAATAGTTGTGTTTAATAATTTTGTGAAAAAGTGCTAAATCTTTTTCAGAATTCTTTGAAAAGGTTCAAAAGAACATTTGTCACATTATACATATCTTTAATGTAACATCTGATTAATGTAGTGTATCCTTTTACTGACTCCAAACTTTTGAATGGTAGTGTACATGTACACATACTGAATAAAGTCTGTATTGTTACAAGTCCCCCCCCCCCACACACACATTTAACCCAATAAGGGTCATGCTACTACTCCATGGGCAAAACTGTTAAATGCAAATGTAATTAAATTACTCATTTTAAATCTGAACTGTTGCTCTAATGCAATTAACCAAAAATAACCATCATAAAGTTATTTCATTCCTCATTAGCTCAAGTTCATCGGGAGTTACTGATGCTGCTGATGGCAAACAGAGAAATTAAGACTACAACTCACCATACTTTGTTTTTAAGAAATGCATTCAAACTTAAATGAACTATTAGTGAATACATATACAGATTAATCATATTGGATTTTATTTTGGCCCAGCTGAGTGAGATTTACAAGTTCACTGTCAGACTGATTGTGCTTGTTCTCAGAGCATCTGGCTAAAATTAAATACCATGAGACAATGCTATGAACATTTAACCTGCATTTATTTATTTACTCATTTGATGTCTGAATGACACTTCCATTACAATTTAGATAATCAAAATTTGTTTTTCAAGTCCCTTAGGGTATGAAAACAAAGAATAAAATCCATAAAATTTGGCAATCCCAAAGTCTTGAAACTTGCACAAAAAAAAAGAAGTTGAACTTGTCTGAGACCGTATGAACAATACCTATGCAATTTTGTTTGGAACTTTCCAATGAAAACACCTACTTGTGCTTCATTCTTCCTTCTTTTCTTAACCAGAGTGCACTGCATTTCCCAGCATTCCTCAGAGGGGTGTTCATCCTGAACCACAGCCCAGTTGCATTATTGGGTGAAAACAGCCCTCTGGAGAAATTTAAGCGACTGATTGCTAAATCACGCCTTTTACATTTGATCTTAAAGCAATATATGTGCATATGGTTTGATTTAAGAGGCTAGGGTGGTCCGGCAGATATATTTTTATTCTAATTTACTGTAAGTAATTGTACATTAAAGTATTGCTGGGTGTCTATTCACTCCAGGTGGCTGTAGGGGCTTTGGAATCGTTCAGAATAAAATAATAAGGTTTCATAATCATATAAGCTTTCAACACCTGCAATTTGCACAACTGAACTGGAAGATTTAAATAATGACATTTAATATTTTTATAGAACGGTTTCTAATGCCCATTGCAATAAAGTCTAGCCTAATTACATTTCAATTTGAACCACCTGCGAATCTCAAACAATTTGGATGCTATTTCTATCAACTTTGCAATTCCCAACCAGTTGTTGAGTCCATACTGGCATGAAACAAAAGCATGGCTGGAGGTTTGTAGTCGTCTGACTTAAAAGTGCTGACGTAATAAACACTTCATTGCATAAGACTACAGATGGCAGGCGATTATGTAAAATCACCTGTTATTTGGAAGCCCGTTTGCACTTTACACACTTAAATATGAGAGCTGTTTTCCAACAGAGTGTGGCATTAATTTATACATGGACATGCTGATGAAGGTGATGGGGTTTCAAATAAAAGTTATTTTAAAGGGATAGTTTACTAAATTTAAACTTTCATCATTTACTGTCATACATGATGAAATGTCGAGGAATGTTTTTGTCCATATAGTGAAAGTCAAAGGAGTATAGTGTTGTTTTGGACCTCACTGACTTTCATTATATGGACAAAAACAGTTGAAACATTCATCACAATGCATTATGTTTGTTCCAATAAGTCAAAAATGACTCCATGATAAGCAGATGGCCCTTTTCATACTGCTTAAACCTCAAACCATCTTCAAACTATAGTCAAGTCAATTCAAGTATATGACTTTTCACAATACCAGTGTTTCAAAGCAGCTTTACAAAAATATATTGTAACAAAAAGTCATAGTGTAGGATCTATTGTCTTTAATGTCATTAAACATCCAAAAGTAATGTGTAGTCATTAAATCATACAGAGTGAAATTTGAATCTGTTGTTAAACTGCGCAGTCCTGTACATCTTCTGTAACAATTACCAGTCGTTGTTTTGCACAATTTTACCCTCAATATGCAAACCTATTTTTTATTTTACATGTTTGTGTTTAGGTGAAAATAGTCCTACACCAGTCAATTTACAGCTGTCAATCAAACACTGGTTCTTTACTGTACTGAAAATCTGATATGGAACACATCAATTGTCTTGTCTACGCCAGCAATGATTCCACAATTAGATTATTTGCTTAAATGCATGTTTGTTGTGCAACAGAGTTTAAGATGATGTCATTTTGTCTGTGATTGGCAGTCAGAGAAATTCCGATATGGAACCCATTAAATCGCTGGCGTCTTTTGTGCTCAGTGGACTCCCGTATGTTTCAGCGTTTCATTTCGCTCTTTTTTTCTGCTACTCATTTTTAGCCTTTGTAGTGGTTGTCTTTCTCAAGGACAGGAATAAAACTCTTGGAAAAATATATTTTGGCAGTTTAGGAATAGTCAAGACAGAAAAAAAGAGCATAATGTGACGCACTGAATTTGCAATGGGATTCTCGCCAAACGCATTGTTGCAAATGCATTTAGTCTTCAAATGTACATTTGCTTTTTATGGATATAATATAGACTTTTATGCTATCATTGGGATTATCATTCTGTCCGCTTTTAGAGTGGGTAATACGACGATCATTTCATCATCTGTGGATGCTCACACAGGAAATGATGTAATAGTGAAAGGCTTAAGTCCACATGAGCTTGTGCTTCCCTGGCAGCTACAGTAACCAATATCATCAGAAACCACAGGATATTAAATCAGGATAATTAAGTGTCATGAGTTGTAATAATTTTGTTATAGGTTATAAAGTGTCAAGATGAAGATATACAGATACAAACACTGCACATGTTGCCTTCAGACCAGAGAAAACGCTTCCGCAGATCCCACTGAGAAACTTGCAAACAGCCTTAATCCTGGAATCTGCTATATCAAATCACTTAACGTCCCGAGAGCAGGAAATATCTGTCAGTACGATCAACAGGAGTTTGATCGATCGCTCTGTTTCTCTCCTTCCAAACTCATAGAGAAGCAATTGATGGCTGTCCATTTCTAGAGAGCCCTCTTAGATCTGTTGCACTTTCCCTATGCAACGCTTTTGGGTTTTAACACCAAACGTCGGCCCTTGAATAAAAGAGAGATTTATAACCTTGCGCTTCACTATGTGGACTGCATAGCACGCACTTTCCTCTTGCTGTTTCCCTCTAAGTGGTAATAGTTTTTCCTCCATGCTGATGTGTTTGATGGGGACAGCAGGAGACCAGAAAACCCAAAACACTCGATCTGGACAAAACATTACAGCAGTGCAGCCCTCGTTGATGGATGCGCGCTAGACAAGCATTATTTTTAAAGCACAGACATTGTACGTAGGTCTGCAGGAAGATGAAAAGTCACGCTTGGATGCCAGCATGCTGGAGGGACCAATCAAAACAAACGCACGCGTCCAAACATAATCACTAACCATGATTTGTTCATGTTCAGGATGCTTAGCGATATCTGACTCGGAATATCTGTAGGTCATTTTAATGATGAAGTGTCTTTAAAGATGCTAATACAATAGACACATGTAGCAGCATGGAAATATAATGCGGACTTAAACGCTTGCAAATCTAAAGCAGGTTATGGTGCGTGTTAGAAGGGCTGCGGGTAGGTATGTTTATGTAGGGGTCTTTCAGAATTCTTAAAAGCAAAGTGGCATGTTTATGTACAAGTTTCATGCGTATTTACATATGCTCAGACACACGCAGAGTTTTGAGCGTTCCTGTTGTGCTGTGGTCTGTCAGACCTGTGATTTACATTAAAGTCAATCACTCACTCTGAAGGGCTTCTGCCTGTAGCTCCCTGCTGATGTTCAACAGTGGCAGTATTACATTCTTTATGATGGAGGCCCCCTCTTTCTCTGTCTTCTGTCTGTCTCTCTCTCTCTCTCTCTCTCTCTCTCTCCCTCACTCTTCTTCGAGCCAGCCTCCTCGTCTTCTCCGTTTGCAACGCTGTAAGATGGAGGGATGGAAACGATTATAGAAGAGAGAAGAAAAAAGACAGGCAGATGGGGATTCCAGCGATCTCTTTGGAATAGATAAATAGATTTTGAAATCATTCACAAATGATGTGCAAAATGTGCTCACCATCTGCTCCAACCAGCGCTGAGAAAACCCTGCTCTCCCATCACACACTTTTTTTCTGCTCTTTCTTTCATTCTCGCTTTTTCTCCTTCCCCTCTTCGAATTTGTCATTTTATAGCCATCGCGGCTGTGTCGCAGGTGTCATTTCCAGTGACTGTTCCAGGAGGCAGACTCACAGAAAGAGGGCTGGATTTCTGACTAGTAGTTTAGAAACATGCTTTAATGCAAGGAGAGAGAGAGAGAGAGAGAGAGAGAGAGAGAGGGAGAGAGAGAGAGAGAGAGAGAGAGAGAGAGAGAGAGAAGAGAGAGAGAGAGAGAGAAGAGAGAGAAAAAAAAGTAATGTATGACATAAATTCAATTGCATGAACAGTGTCAAATGAACATCCTGATTGTGTGGGTGTCCTGCAAACCGCATTTCCCAGGGAGCATTGAGGGAAGCAAATGAAACACCTGATGGTTGCTGGAACACTGGAATGGGATGTACGTAGCACAAGACCAGTGGGGCAATTAGAATAAATAAATTCAGTCTTTCCAGTTATTCTCCATCCATTCTATAGAGAGAGATATAATAGAAGAAACAGGGTGACCAGATTAATCTAAATAAATAAATAAATGTGAAATGTCAAGTGGCAGTTTGTGTCATTATTATACATGCAGTTTTAGACTAAAATAATTCATTTTAATTCATTCAACGGCAAAAAAAGGTAAAGATCTACTGTGTTTATGTTTGTGTGTGTATTAAGGTGTGTTCACACCATGTTGTATTTACTGTATTATATGACCTGGCGATTTATGTATGCCACCACTGAAATGTTGTCCGACCGGACCAAGACGTGGTGGCCTTTTAACTGAGGACAAAAGCACCGTAGCGCGTTGTCGACTGCCAACAGTTCTAGACAGTTTATGTGTAGAAGCTTCTCCTGTTCTGACCACTGGCCAAAGAACGGTCTGCCCTCGAGCAGCGCTTCCCATCCCGAGATGGAGGCATCCGTGGACACCACCTTCACACTCGAGGGAGTCCCCAAACTCATCCCTGACTGATACCAGTCGGCTATTTTCCAAGGTTCCAGAGCCGAAACGCATTCCATTTCGACCTTGAGGCGAAACAGACCAGAGGTCCATGCCCGGGGTGGAACTGGCGCTTTCAGCCATAACTGCAGTGGGCACATGCGAAGGAGGCCCAGCTGAAGTACCGAAGATGCTGAGGCCATGAGGCCCGGCATTTTCTGAAACCTTTTGAGCGGGACTATAGAGCCGCGGTGGAAGGATTTCACGGCGCGCTGAATGTCCAGTCCGCGTTCCGGGACGGACGTGCTGTCATAGACAGCGAGTCCAGCACTGTTCCCAGATAATAAATTTTCTGGCTGGGAAACAGCGAACTCTTCGCCCAATTGACGGTGAGACCCAGATTCTCGAGATGCTCGAGTAATGTGGTTCTGTGTTCTATGAGCTCTGAGTGTGATCGAGCTAGAATCAGCCAGTCGTCCAAGTAGTTTAAGACTCGCATGCCCTGAAGTCTCAGGGGTGCGAGAGCCGCGTCCATGCACTTCGTAAATCCACTGGACACTTCGCGTCCACCTGGCCCTCGAAAGCGAATCTCAAGAATTGCCTGTGACATTACGCTATTTGTATTTGGAAACAGGCGTCTTTCATAACTATTGACATAAACCAGTCTCCCTGGCGTACTTGCGCGAGGATTTTCCTGGTTGTCAGCATTCTGAACTGGCGCTTCACAAGCGCACTGTTCAGCTGCCGTAGATCTAGAATGGGTCTGAGACCCCGTCTTTCTGCGGTACCAAAAAATATCTGCTGTATAGCCCCCCTTCGCTCTGAGATAAAGGTTCTATGGCCCATTTGCTCAGTAGTTTCGCTATTTTTGCTCGAAGTAGATGAGATACTTCGTTGTTTACCTCGGTTTCGACTTGCACCGTGTAACGGCGGGGACGTCAAGTGAACTGCAGCGAATAGCCTCTTTTTATAGTGTTCAACACCCATTCTGATACAATGGGAAGCTTTGCCCACGCATCTGCTTGAATAGCTAGAGGTAGAATGAAATCCGGGCTCTGGCCGCGGCATAGCGGCGGCCGCAGAGCTTCGGTGTGCTGAGACATAAACACTGTGTGTACAGTGTGCGAGGCGTGGGGCGCGCCGATCACGGCGGGCAGCCTGGTCGCGCTCGATTTCTCTATGACAGATTGTGGAGAGAGAGCGAGCGGGACAAACCCCGTGGGGTTGAGCGTGTCTGTGAGGGAATGTGGGCACGGGACAGCGGGCACACTCACTGCACTGAGAACACCGTCGCCTTGTGCTGACTGAATGTGTGTTGGTTTCGTTTTTACAGAAATCGTGGGACACGCATTGTGTAGTGTTTGTGGGCACTGTGTCGTGGGCACCTTCACTACATTTTTTTTTTTTTTTTTTTTTTTTTGCACAATCGACATGAGTCGATTTTATTTGTGCTAGCCCTGAACTGTGGCGGGTTGTGTCTGGGAATGGGCACTGGGACGTGGGCACTCTTACAACACTCATAACACCATCGGCCGTGGCCGGAATTCCAGAAAATACACTCTTTTGGGATTTATCTGGGTCGCCGTAAAAATGGATTTTTGTGTGCATCCAAGCGGGCTGTGGTACCAGCAGAAAACTTGGCACATGCAGTGTGTAGTGTTTGTGGGCACTGGGTTGTGGGCACATTCACTACATTTAATGCACAATTGACATGAGTCGATCTCATTTGTGCGAGCCCTGCACTGTGGCAGGCTGTGTTTGTGTGTAGAAATGAACACTGGGCTGTGGGCATTTTTATTACACTCATAACACTATCGGCTGTGGCCGGAATACCAGAAAATACACTGCTTATATGATTTTTCTGGGTCGCCGTGGAAACGGCATTTGTGTGCAGGCAAGCGGGCCATGGTACCAGCTTGTTTACTGCAAAATACACTTTTCTTGGAACTGAACGAGCGGATAGGGGGGCGTAATCACAGTTTTGTGTGTGTCGGCGTTTGTTTGCAGGCGTGCGTGTTATACAACAGGCTCATTGCTGCAATATTGACATTTTCAGCCGCTCAAACTAAGAGGAGCTGAGAAATGTTTGAGAAATGGAGATTGGTCCGGCCTCGGCGGGACTAAAACACACTCTTTCCTCATTTCGCCGGTGACGCACGACCACGGGGGGCGGGGTAGCTTTCTTATAACGTAAAGAAAGCGAGCCGCGGTTTTGATGCTGGCCGTTTCCCTGACGACTCGTGGGCAGAAGGGGGGGAGGTTCACAGAACTCGCCCAATCCTCACTGTCCGACGCCAGGAAAGAGCAGCTGGCCTTCTCTACAGATGCAGCTATCTCGTCGTCATAATGGCGGAGGCGGAGGCGGCGGCGTGCGGCGGCCGTTGTCCGTCAGTGAGCGACTCGATTGAAGCTGGTGAATCTGGCGGGCGAACCGGCGAGCTTTCACGGGCTGGAGAAGGGTCGGGGACCTGCTGAGTGTGGCGCTTTACGGCTCGACACTACGGCGGGCGGGAGTGCAGACTCTGAGAAAAAATGCCAGACGAGTCCTCAGAGTCACCATGGCAATAGCTCGCTCAGCGAGCGCGAGAGCTGCATGATCCTTACCCAGGCGGGAAACGCAGATGAAATGGCGGTCCCCGTCACTGAGTGCGGCTCGGCACGAGCCACAGGAACGAAGTATCTTTAAAAAGACGCTGCTTTGTTAGATAAAGAGAGAGAGAGTGTGAGTTGCGATGGCGAACACACACTCTCAGCAGAGTAAAAGGATATTGACGCCGGAAAGCGTAGCAGGTACGGCGGCTGAAGGCGGCGAGGTGAAGGCCAGCGGCTTCAGACTCGAAGGCTCGTCCCGCTTAAGGCTTACTATCAGACGGCTCGGCTTCTCACTCCGGATCCAGCGATGCAGTTGTTCTTCGCTGAAGCGATGAAAATCAGTTTGTATCAGCCTGTAGAGCGTATTTATAGGCCAAGGCCACGCCTGTTCTGGCGGGATGTGACGAAATGGGCGCGAAGCGCCCCCATTGGGTATCACGTCACGCAGGGCCTCTCTCGATAGGCTGCTGCTGTTGCCAAAGGGCAGCCAATAGGCGCGCGAGCCGTGTTGCCTATGTCTGCATGCTGCCGCACAGCGTTTTACATTAATTCAAAATTAAGGATAATTTTTGGCTTCAGTATCTCGTGGAAAAGAGGTATTCCCCATAGCGTAAGATATTACGCAGTAGGAGAGATACTCTCATAAGAGGAGTCTCATGGTGCTGCGTTCATCACAATAGACCATGGCATACTCTTAGATCGATTACAAAATTACACTGGTATTCAGAGACAGAAATTAAGATGGTTTAAATTGTACATATCTGACCGTTACCATTTTATTCCACAGTGCCATAAGGGTCTGTTTTAGGCCCTCTGCTATTTTCAATATACATGCTGCCCCTTGGTAATATTACGGACCCCTTACAGTTGAGAAGATAAATAAATATGTTTTTTTTACCATTTTAAATTAACATTTAGATTTCTTTTTTCTTTTCTTGTTTTTTTTTACAGTTTTTTTGCAGCTCAAATGACTTGTCAGAATTAATTTATTTTAAAACCGGATGTCATAAAACTGTATTTCACATTTACATGCATATTCATTGTTAAAAACATTTCATTATTTCAGTTTCATCAGATAACTTTAACACAAAATGTTAATAATCACACAGAAACGTATAGGCTACACATTCATCAGCTGCAATAGGTGATATATTATTATCATTATTATTAATAATATTATAATTATCAGGACAAACCTTGTGAAACCAGAACTGTGCCAGGAAGCCAGTCATCCTATTAAGAAAACACTGTGAATGGCTGTTCCAGCAAATGACAGGGATTCTGGGACACATGAGTGTCCCAAGGCCTATTTAATACACCCAACTCAAAGAAAATCAGAAAAACACACAGAAATGTGGACAGGCTTTTCTAGGTTAACAAAAAAGGTTGATTTGGTGCGAGACCCCTCTTTTCCCACTCACTCGAACCCACAATTGCCCTTTTTACCAGCTCTGACTGGGCCGAATAAACTCAATATCCTTAGCCATTTAATGAGCTTTTCCTGGTCTGCTTCGCTCCCATAGATGATCCGACATGGTGAGAGGAAAAGGAAGCTGGCATCATCCCACCAAAATCGAGGAGAAAAAAACGAGAGAGGAAAGGAAGAAGAAAAGAAAAACAAAAGTAGTCAGGATCTGATTAGTAACACTTACATGGCTAAATGAATCCAAGTAACATATCTGCCTCAACCACACATGCTTTCCATAACCCGCATAAACGTGCTGAGAAAGAAATGGACGGGAAGATAAAAATAAGTTGTTATCTTTTACTAAAAATAACATCAACGTCCGAATCATATGGGCACAGCAGAGATCACTCAACCTAATTTCTTAGTTTGAAAGGTTGTTGTATATTTATTTATCCGCATTTATAAAATTGCCCTTTCCGTTTCTTAGATATTCTAATGAAACACATCTTTCCTTCAGATTTTAGAAAAAGGTGTGACTTCATATAGAAACAAAAAACGATGTAATTGCTCAAACCATGTACTAATGCAAAACCATAAGCTAGCGAGAGCCTTTTCTTACACCAACATCACCTTGAAACAAAAACAGGACACATCTGCCACATCTCCACATGTCTGAGTAGAAACAAGATGGAAACAAGACATTTTACCCACACACACGCAGAACTCTGGTACTTGTGTGATTGACATTTTTAACCCTAACAATAACAGATGACTGTAACTTGAAAAATGGCAATTAGAAGAAAATGTAGAACAGATGAGGAGGAAAAGAAAGAGAGAGAGAGAGAGAGAGAGAGAGAGAGAGAGAGAGAGAGAGAGAGAGAGAGAGAGAGAAATACACACATCCAGTGAGAGAAAAAGAGAATTCCTCCTTTGAATATAGACTCTGAGATGAATGTGAAGGACACAGAGATTATCCTGTGCTATTGTTCCAGAAAATAACTCAATCATGCTGTTGAAGCCTCGCAGGACACAGCCAAATACGGAGAAGAGCTGTCACCAGCCTGTGCTTCGGATCCCTGCAATGTTTTTTACAGAGGCAACCCTCCTCAAAAATGTGTGTGGTCATATTCGTGATTCAGAGAAGTGACAACCGAGGCCGCATAAACTAAATAAACCTAAATCAAAGAGTTAAACGCTGCTGTTGGTTTCGGCACCTTATGCATCCAGCAGTCTGAGCTTTAGAGATGAGAGATGTGCTCTAAACACGATTAAATAACGCCCACTGTTTATGACCACACATTATATTGTTTACTCTTTTGAACAGTACACCCGCTCACACCTGCGGCCTTCAGCACAGGGACTCCAGCGTACGATAATGCATATCAGATGTGCCATGAACACTTTCTGAATTAACCGGACTGTGAACGCTTCCAAAAGCTGTCTGGTGCACCTTGTTACTGCTTCAAATTAGAAAAGAAACACGTCCTGTTATTTCCTTCCTTAAAATAAAACATTTGCTGCTGCTCTTGGATCTATGGTGAAGTCAATGTACGAAAATACTTTTCCAGTGAGATCTATCCAAAGCCTGTTGACATACCGGATGAAACTGTGGACGAAATAATGGGCACAGAGTGTTGTGTGAATGTTTTTAGAGGGAATGTTTGGAATGAGTGTGTGTACAGAATGTACAACAAACAGATTTTGTATGTTTGTGTAGCCTACATCAAACTGTGAACAGAATTTTGCATGTAAGTGTGCGTTCGAGTATGTGTGCGCACACTCTAGCTCTTTTAACACTGTAATGCTGATTGGTGTTGAAAGTAGCCCAGCAGAATCAGTTCAGTAAAATGCTTCCATTTGGAGACCGGCCTGTAACACAAACCTTCCTTACCATGCCTCCTTCTCTCCATCCTTTCGTCCTGTTTTCCTTAATATGTAAATATAATCCCTCTACAGCTGCTGCTTGGACATTTTAAATGAAGGGAAAGTACTTTTCTTTACTGTTGATCAAAGTATCAAGCTAACTGCATCTGACCCCCAGGTAGGCAGAATGGATTTTTCACCACTTTCTTTCTTGGCAAAATCCCAGTCATCTTGTCAAGGGACTGTTTCGCTCTCTGCTCTTATTTTAAAAGCCATTGCTACTGGCACAAAGAGAGCAAAAAAAGTTTCCATCTTTATTTCATTGAGGTAAAATTAGATGAAAGTCATCTTTTTCCCGCCCGAATAAGGAGAGTTACAGCATGTAATTTATGACTTCATTATGTTGGTGTTGTACCACTTTGAGCTGAAAAGAATTATAATAATATTCTATGAAAGCGAAACTGATCTAAATAATGATGAAATGCGTGCTTCCTCCCCACACACATTCTCGGTGAAGTGGAATCTGGATCCTTTTTCCCACGAAAAGCGCAAGAGAAAAGCTGTTTCTCATAAAGAGGGACTTCACACAAGAAAAACATACGGGAATTGTCATCAGCACTACCAAGCTAGACTCTGCAGGGTTGACCTGCCCTGGGTGGCAAGTGTCACCAAATGCCAATCAGAGGGACTTTCCCTGCATCTGCGGTCACCAGCGTCAATGGTGTTTATAAGTGTATTTTGAGGAGAAATGTATAAAGAGTATAATTCATTCATTCAAGTTTCTTCACTGTCTGTTTCATATTCGAGTCTTCCACAACTATACCAGCTGGCTAAGCAAAGACTTTTGCAAAAACTACACTAGCTCTCAGTACCAGACTATAAAAATCATACCACTAACTAGTTGTAGTTCGATCTTCCATTTTCATTAGATAATAAACATTTCGATTATTTGTTTCCTTCATGTAAAATCAAAAACATCAATATGTATCACTATACAAAATGTCTATTAGAAGGTGATTTTGCTAAACAACTGCACCAGTTTTCCACGTTGTATTTTCAATGTAAAAATCTGCATATTACTCACTAAAACAAAATCCAGTTTAAACATACACTACTGTTCAAAAGTTTTTTTAAAATAAAGATTTCTATTCCGAATAAATGTTCTTTTGAGCTGTCTATTCATCAAAGATTATTTTTTTACAAAAACATTACTGTTTTCAATGTTGATAGTGATAATAAAAAAAAAAAAATTTTTTTGAGTACCAAATCCACATAATGATTTCTGAAGGATCATGTGACACTGAAGACTGGAGTAATGATGCTGAAAATTCAGCTTTGCCTTTTCACAGGAATACATTACAATTTAAATTATTTTAAAATAGAAAACAGCAATTTGAAATTGTTACAGATTTGACAATAACACTGTTTTTACTGTATTTTTTATCAAGTAAATGCAGCCTTGGTGAACATAAGAGACTTCTTTCAAAAGAATAAAAAATCGTGACTTCCAAAACTTTTAAATAAGTAATATTCATTATTTTTCAGCATACAAAATTATCCCTCAATAGATTGTGCCTTATTCACAAAAAGTTTTATTTGAGTGCTGCAATCAGTGCACCTTAACTGTCTTTGGAAAGAATAAAAAAGAAATTTCAACTAAAATATGTTTGTGTCAATTTCCTATTGATCCTGGAATCAATAATAAAATAATGATCAAATAATGGAGAATACCGTTCAAATCAGGCATATATCCCAGTACAGAACGCAAATAATATATCTCTTCACATTAGTCACTCACTGTATAATTTAGGATATAATTGGCCCTTGTATACAGCCAGTCCCAATATCTATTTTTGATTACAGAAAAACAGAAAGGGAAACATATAACATGTAACACCTATGAGTTTTGTTTCAATCATTGAAGTCAGTTGCATGTGCTGCTTATCATACAGATGAGCTGATTACAGTCCTAAACACAGTATATGTTTAGTCCTTTCTGAAATGAGAAATTACCAGCTCTCAATTCCCCCATCTGAAAGCATGATTAATACTGTCCCATGCGAATGACATGCTATAAAAAAAGAAAAAGGAAAAATGACAAGAACAAAGAAAGAAAGAAAGAAAAGAGGAAGGGGGTTTGTAAAAAAAAGCACAGAGAGCAGAAAAGACAGTGAAAAAAGGGTAGAGAAGGGAAAAAAAACACAAAGCAAAAGAGGAGAAACTTGGCACCTCAGCCACACACTGTCATGTAGGCAGGCTGACATCATCATTGTAAAATTGGGAGGCCGGTTTCGTCTTTCCTGCAGATGTGGAGGCCTGATCACATTCCGTGGGCCTGTGCCACTTTTCATCAACATCCCTCCTTCACCCCTCCCTCGCAAACCCTCTCTCCTGTGAGGAGACAACAGCAGAGGGTTGTGGGTATGTCTTTGTATGTTTGGGGGATAAGTTGTTGAAAGAAGTATGTATGGGTACATCAATGGGAATGAAACAAAATAACAAAAAATGTGTGTTTGTGTGTATGGAAGAGTAAAAGGGAAACTTAAGTTTAGTACCGGATGTGATGGAACTTCCCCAAGATCTTTCAGCGTGTTGGCATCCCTAAGTGATCCAGCTTGGGTCCTCTGCACTTTTTCCAGGACTGGCCCTTTAGTCTCTTCTGGTGTCCAGCACAGAGCTTGTATTCCCTAGGCCTGGCCCCCGAGCTGCCCCCTGGGCCTCCACCTGGGCCTGATTGGATCCTGCTGCTGCAGAAAGCCTTGATTTACGAGAGCGGAGCGCCAAGCCTCAGACACGCAGCTGTGTGTCGGCAGGAAAGGGAAGTTGTGCATCACACGGTGTGTATTTTACGGGGGAGAGTCACGCCCTGATGAACCAGAGAGCACAAAATCAGACTCCATGATTGACAGGTGTCAGGGTGGCATCTGATATGAGCTGAGTTGCAATGTGGGACACAGTTTTCAGCAAAAGACTGACTTTTCTTATGTCAGCAAAATGGATAATATTAATATCAATGGATAATATCAAGATTTTTATGGATGAAAGTATCATGAAAACATACTGCTACTTTTGAACTCTGATCTCAAAACAACCTTTCTAAACAACCCAAATAAAAAAGCATTTACTGAAAATAAGCTAAAAAAAAACACTTATTTAGCATTGATTCAGTGACTCACTCATAAAGACAAAACTTGTGCTGTTCCCTGGCAGCAAACTACTGTATTTCAGTTCACATGCATCTCAAAGGCACAACAGCACAAAACAGCTTGTTTAATTATAAGCATATTAGTAAAGGTTGAAAAAATGAATTGACCTTTTATAGTACATACGCACCAACAACTTTAAAAACTTTTTTTGGGGGGGTCCATATGACATTTAAATCAAACTGTTTGGGTAGTTTTAATGATCAAACAAATGTATGCTTTACAATTAAACCAAATTTAAAATCATTATGATCCATATGAGAACATAATGTACATTCATTCCTTGAATTAAAGAATGTATAGTCAGACACACATTTCATTTTTACAGTTTCATTTATAAAGCCCTGTAAACTTCTTGGACACAAATACAGCCACAGGCAGTATTTTGCGGTGACATACAGGTTTCTTCTGATACACTGAGCTGTACAGCATCTGCTCCTTCGGACCAGGAGCAAGTGGGACGCACGTCCAGCAGAACCAATCCATTCGGTCAGGCCCTTTCAAATCCATTTCCTAATCGCATATCCCACAATGTCAACACATTGTCCACGTGCAGTTTCTGAGACAAGGGCTTCTTTAGCACAGCTAAACCTGCACGGATCATCATCCCCATATTTCACCGTGAGTTATGAGCCATGCTCTTCTTAACGTATTTCAAATATTCCACATGGATCTCAGTACTACGGTATGGCAAATTTAAAATTCATTCAATTTGGTGTGGTATTTTTGAGTCCCCGTTGAGAGCTTCAGAAGCTCTGACTGATTCAGAGAATTAGCACAAACATGTCACTGCCAGTAAAAGTGTGTTCATGTCAAGACCGGGTTATGCATTAAACATATGCATGTGAGCAGTTTTTCCTCTTTCCTGCTATAAAATCAATTAGCCATACGTAATAAATCTAAAGATTGACACACGATGCAGAAATAAACGTTCCATGTACAGGGACCCTTAAAGTCAAAAATCTAGCCTGTGCTCGAGACACATGTTTCAGTACTTCTCTGAGTGTCAGATAAAGAGTTTGTCTGGAATACTCTTTGGATGACTTACTAGCTCAGCAGTTTCCTTTCCTCCATCAGAGCTGTTGGCAAAATTTGCCCCGTGTTGCTAATCTGAAGCCAGTTTGTCACTTATAACTGCTCAGATTAAGATTTGGTAGGGGAAGTTTGATCCAAGCCAGCACGCAGGAACAATGGGCCTTCAAAGTTTCCTCCCTCGGTCTCTCTTCCACAGTATTTATGATGCTCAAATGTGAAGTAATTGGATAGGCAGAAGAAATATGATGTGCTCTGTCAATAGAAAAGTACGATGCAATGAAAGCTGTTGGAAAACTTCAGGATTCTATCTTTTAGCCCGGTGTGATAATGTGTTTCATCGTCCCCATTCTGATCCACACATCCTTCATGTGGTGAACCAGAGAACACCCCCATGAGCCCCCAAAAGATTAAGTCAGAGTCAAAGTAAGTCTTAAGTGGAGATGAGTCTAGTCGACATGAACCGTCCTCCAGAGTCAAATTCAAGAATATCATACTGCAATAATTCCTGGCTCCACACTTATTTGACTAATTCATAAAACTGCTGGATTCTCAGTAGAGCAGTGCCGGGCTGTGAAGAAGGGCCTGCATCTTGGGGGTTTCAGTTAAAATTTGGCTTTTTGCATTCTGCCTAACCGTAGGATAGGCCCATCAGTGAGAGAAAAGCAGCCGAATCCACTGTGGACTTCCCGTGGGAGATGGGAAAAAAGTTCAAGATTGCGTCGTGAGCGGCGCTCGCTTCTCTTCACGAATCACTGCTGTTGTCGTTCAGGTCGTTTCTCAGGAAGCGCTATCCAGATGGGAGCTGGAAAATCACCTCTGTTATTATACTCTGAGTCTCTCCATGTTGTTCTCAGTATAAATACCGCTCTGTAAGAATAACACAAATCTTAAGAGGAAACTTACCTGTCTAAGAGTTTCGATCCACATTTGCAATAAAGAAGTCCTACTTAGTGCTGTCTGCGGTGCTGAAACCTAATATGTATCAATGGCCATTGGCCTTTTTTTTGGCCTGAGACACAAATGCTTCTATACACATTTATTTTACTTATTTTAATGTTTTGTACTTTATGCCCACCACCAAGGATTGTTTTAACATCTCATGCACATACAATATGATTACAAAATTTGGGGTCAGTATGATTTTATGAGACTGGTGTAATGGCTGCTGAAAATTCCGCTTTGCCATCAAAGGAATAATTTACATTTTAAAATATATTCAAGTAGAATATTCTAAATGGTGAGTAACAGAGTTGGTGAGCATAAATTACTTCTATTCATAAATAAATGAAAACATTAAAAATCTGTTACAATACAATAAAATAAAAACTTAAAAATACAACTTTTAAATGGAGCCTAAATTCTCTCAATCTATGTTCAACAGTGGTAAAGACCTGCAGTTTCATTTAAATTCCTAAATCTATGCTGTAATTTCTTAAACTTTCTTAAAATTTAAGAACATAGTTGCATAGTTTTTTCTTTATGATATGCCAGTTCACCCCACAATCGCTTTGAAACATAAAACAAACACATTAAAACAATCTAATGTAATGTAGCCTAAACAACATAAATAAATAAGCTAAATTATAAATTACATTTATGGCCTATATATACAGTATAAATGTACTAAAGGTAGACTTTATACAATTAATGGAAATCATATTTAACTCTCATACTTGAAATAGCAGGTACTGATAAGAGAAGCGTCTATTTATACCATACAATTGGAACAAATATTTTGTCAACAGTTCCTTTAAAAATGGCCGTGTCTAACCTATTTGCAAATTGCTCATTTATTTTTACTAGCTAGCACAATTCACACACACACACACACACACACACACACACACACACACACACACACACACACACACACACACACACACACACACACACACACACACACACACACACACACACACACACACACACACACACACACACACACACAGTCTGTTTTTTTCCCCTATAGGAGAAATCTGACAGCCTTAAAAAGGAAAAGGGAAAAATGTAAGCAATTTCAATCAGGTCCCACAGCAAACACACTCATTTTAGAATAAAGCCTCACAAGCTCCACCCACGGACAGCACAGCGTTTCTTTCCACACTGGGATGGAGACTAAAGCAGCAGACAGCTGGTGCGGTGGGCTGGCCACATTCTCCAGCAGATTATTTTCACACGCATGCTTCAGCCTTTACGTTAACTGAGCCCAGCATCTCAGAGCCATGCCAAGAGGGGCCAACCACCTGCAGCGGCCAAGCAAGCGCAGGCAAGATGATAATCAACAAAAAACAAATGCAAACGCTTTCCACAGAACGTCCGTAGGGATTCCACGCTGACATCAGCTAGTGATGCAATAGCTATCTGTCCTTTCTCATTCATCACATTTAGAAATGAGTTTAGAAATATTTGCCCACAAAAACCTTTTGGTTTTGTGTAAAACCTTTTATATCCTTAAACATCACAGTGATTTAGCTTATAGGGTTTCTATGTAGGGCTGCAACAAACTGATTTTTATCGATTAATCTACCAGTACCCGGTTTTGACTCCCGGTTTCACAGATAAGGCCAAAGCTAGTCCCAGACTAAAATGCATGTTTGAGCTGTTTTAACTGAAAGCAACTTGCACTGACATTTCTTAAAATACTATTGTTGTCTCATGATGTACACCAGTTATGTTTTTTTAAGGCATGTTAACAAAAGCTACTTAAATGCCTTAATTAAACTAAGGCCTAATCCTGGCTTAATCTAAGCCCTGTCTGTGGAATCAGGTTTTTAAATAAAGTTCAGCTGGCCATATATTTTAATATTACAAATAAATGTATCACAATGGTCCGGTTTCACAGAAAAGGCTTTAGATTAAGCCAGGATTAGGCCTTAGTTCAATTAGGATATTTAAGTAGCTTTTATAAACATGCCTTAGAAAAAAAAAAAAACATTACTGGTGTGCATCTTGAGACAAAACAATGGCACTGAAATATTTTAAGATAGTGGAAATTGCTTTCAGTTAAAAACAGCTTAAACATGCATTTTAGTCCAGGACTAGGCTTAAGCCTTGTCTGTGAAACCGGGGTCAGTGTGAGAAAATAAATCCCTCAATTTGACAGTTCTAATAAATTGTGTATAAACATCAGAAAACTGGAGTGTTTGCTTGGATTAAAAAAATAATAAATAAAATCACAGACTGATTGCCCTCTCTTTCCATCTGAACTCTTTCGTGCTTCCTGGGATGGGATCTTAATTCTTATTCATTTCCATGCGGCTGCCTGCAGCTGTCTGTTCTCACAACATGCAGCCTTGCTAATTTTCCTACAGGGTGTGAGATTGATTGTGAACTGAAGAATGTCCGGTGAATGGAGCACGCTGTCTGTGAGAGCTCTGAGCATGCCTTAGGGTGATGAAGCTTCTGTTTTGGCCGGACAACTTGTGTTTGTCTCTCCCTAAAGCTTATGGCCCAAAGTCAGACCAAGGTGCCCTACATAGCACAGTTTGCTATGTCTAATGAATTCATTTATCTCATTTGCGGGACAGGACGGCAAATCATTTACACTAGCAGATTCCTCTGACCACAGCTGGGCCAGAGTCTTAGAGGAAAACCCCCCAACGGTTTAATTCACTCATCCCTATTCTCTCATATTATTACTCAGGGTGTCAAGTAGCAGTTAAGCTGCTTCTAGTTTTGAGAGTAGACCTACTTTAAGGGTCATGGAGCAGTATTTTCAGGCTAGAAAAGTTTTCAAACATTTCTTTCTTTGAAAAAGGGAAGATCAAGACGGCTATTAGAACTCTTTAGAGTTCAAAAGAGGAGAAATGCATACCTCATGAAAAACAGCACAGTAGAGAAAAGGCGGCATGTTGCTGAGGGCACTTTTGAGTCCATGTTCTCACGGTCTTATTCATGTTCAATACAAACTGTTGGACACATTAGCCACATTCATAAGTGTATGAATCTCCTTGCGTTGTTTAACAATTATTCAACCAGTGGCATTCATTAAATAAATATATCATAAGCATGTAATATAATTAAATAAAAGATTTTCAAGAAAACTATTTCACAAAAAGAAATTTGTTAGCCTTCAATATATCATTCCAAATGAAGACACTTTATGATTGTCAGACGTTAATGGAACATGTTCAAAGTTACTGTGATGAACAACTCCGGCGGTTATTTTGCTAGAACACCTGTGTGAACTCGAGAGGAACTGACTTCATACATCCACTGAAATGGGACCTTGGGACCAGCTGATTAAAAGTGATTGCAAAAATGGCTCAGAAAAGTGAGTCATTTTTTTTCCTTTTCTTTTTGCAAATTCCATATGGTTTGATATTTTATTAATTTAATGCAAGGAAGTTTTTTTTAAGCATGACGTAAGTGTCCAGAAATGTATCAAAATACCTTTTGGGGGCACTGTTTGTTCTAAACAAGCTGTACATAGACATTTTAGGCTGTAAATATACTCATGGTGTTCTTCTAGAGTATAAATTCATGAATTCAGCTCTGTTTGAAATTATGGAGCGGATCTTCACTCAAAGTAGAAGAGAAGCACAGCGGCGTTTCACATGTTTCCCCAGAATGACATAAATCAGCAAGCACTTCGTTATGAAACAGTCATAATGAAAACTGTAGGAACGCCTTGAATTTAACCAGTGAATCTTCAGTGGGATCGACAGTCAAATTAAGGCCGCATGGGGAAGAAGGACACCACCTTGATACAAGATGCATCGGTGAAACTGTATATCCGCGAAAATTTAAAGACTGATTTCAGGTAACATGACCACCTGAGGACCTCTATGAACAGCTCTAGTGAGCGCTAACAAGTGTTCATCAAAAGCCCATGAGCTGAGTTTGACAGATGGCATGAATTATTACCACAACTGTCATCTAAAATATTTCACCCTTTGTTTTGGTTACAACCATTTCATGCACATAAAAAGAAAAAAAAAACTAGCTTTTTTTTTTACCAACTAGCTATCAATGCAAGAGGTCAATTAACAATTAATGAATGAATAAATGAATAACTAATTAACACAACATGTACGTTACTGCAATGTGCATTGCCAAACCACACTTACAAAGTCTCAAAACATGTTTTTGAACAAAAGAACTGTTTTCCTCTTCCCTGCGACCCTACAGAGATTAATTGGTTTGGAGAATGGATGTAAGGATTTTTTCATCCTAAACATTATGTCTTTTAAGTACCTCAAAAGTAAAAAAAAAAAAAAAAAAATCAAAGTATTGGCCAAAAATAAAAAAAATATTTGCATTTATCAATCAGCACATTATGTAATTAATTAAATAATAAAAATAATTAATTCCGAGTCCAATTTCTTACATACAATGTAAACCTATAGCATGTACTCCTCTACAGTCTACAATTTAAAATGATAGTGTTTAACATTAAGCGTTTCCCACCAAACTGCTACCAGCTCTGGAATCCTCGAGTGTCAGATTATTTTACACACTGCGGATGAGTCCAGTCCAACCACAGATCCCTGGCAATTCCTGTGGTAAAATCACTACAAACTGAATTTCCCGATCAGAGGATCTCAGAAGCAGACCGCTGTTGGAGCCCTGAACATCAAGGATACATGCACATTTTAACAGGTGATGTGAACTGGAATGCAAACTCAAACTACTGATCAACAAGCAGAAATTATATCTTGTGCGCTTGTGGGTTTGTGGTGTGATTTAACACTTGCATAATCCAATCACTGCTTTCTCTTACTTTTGTTTTTTTTGGGAGTCTAATCCCTCAGAGGGTGTACAAGAGAACGGCTTCACCTTCAGCCAACACCACTGAAAGATCCAATCAGTCATCTGAGCTTCAGGGATCTGTAACGAATGAATAGTGAAGGCAGCCAAAATATTATAAAAACAAATATAACAGGTATACAGAAAGACGGTGTAGTTAAAGACAGCCGTTGGGAGATTGGATCAAGAACTCCAAGTAGTCAACATTTAAACTTGACTCTTTCCCTCGAAACGGATGAAAAGGACCGTGGGGATGCTAAGCACCCACTCCATCTGTCTCATGTTACCACAATTTCTTTAATTGGCCCAATTGAAGCGCAGTCATTGATTGGGGCTATTTGCAGACAGGGCAAACATCTCAACCTCCTCAATTACCTCATTGATTACAACAATGCGCAAAATTGCCTGCGGAGAGCTGGACAGTAAGTCAAACACCTGGCCAGAGCATCAAACTCCACCGTTTAGATGCAGAAGTGTGGAGATTAAAAGAGCGCAGCTGTCAAACCATGTTGAAGAAATGAAATCCGAACAATTCATCACTTCTTCTCACCGATTGGAAGAGCTTATTCTCGATTGCACAGGAAACATCATCTGTTTATCTCACTGTTGCATTTTGTTGAGTTTCCAAAGCGCTCATTGGTTTTGTATTCAAATATTTAATGGAAGAATGCTGCTTCGTTTCCATTACAAACAGCTCTGTTTTGAACCGTTACCAGACTGACATTTTTGTTCAATTAGAACAGATAGTTTAGTAGGAAAAGGATGACAGCAAAATGACCATGTGGTGATCTGAGTATTCATCGGTTGCTAAGCTCGGCGAGGGTCAATGTTTTATTCTATCAGAGATAAACTGCAACATCAGATGGAAGAATTTAGGCATTGTTTACATTAGCTGTGCCCTCCTAATCCCCATTACCATTGAGGAATTCACAAGATGGCTTCCAAGCACAACTCAAAACACATGGATCCGACAGGAGGAGCTCATAAATTAAGAAATGACTTCATTTTGTGCTTCTCAGAGCTGCTAAACTTAGAAAAGAGGTGGGGCTGTAGGCACGGACACTGTAATTTCAATATGTTTTATTCAAAACGAGACATGAGGGATGCATTGTTGTCTGGTCTTGTTCGAAATGAAAGAGAACGAAAGAATGTGACCCTTTATCCGCATATGAAATCTGGTCTAAAGGACCGCTTTAACAAAACCATTGTATTTTGTCAAGATTTCCAGAAGAAGCTTAAAGTATCTCTACAGAGACAGTCACAAAATGTCTTCAAGATGTCTTCCATCAATCCACAACAAAACAACATTGGCTCAACTTAAAGGAAAGAAAATGCACAAATAAGATCTTAAAATATTGCGAAAAAGAAGATTTTTTTGTACTTAGGCATTTTGTCTTGTTTTCCAGTTCAAATATCTAAACAATCTAAAATCAAGATAGAAAAAGTAAATGACTTAAGTCAAATTAAGTCTTGTTTTCCGAAAAATGCATTCAAATTCAGTTTATTCTTAAAATATGACACAATACTTTATATGCCAACAGCATAAGAAAAATAAACTTAATTCAAAAGGAAAACAAGATTATTTGTCTTACCCCATTGGCATTATATTTTTTCTTGTTTTAAGCAAAAACTCACTTAATTTTGATATTCGTTTCAGAAAACAAGACTTAATATGAAAATGTATCTTGATTTAAGAATGTTTACATATTTGTGCTGGAAACAAGACAAAACAAATGAGTAGGAAAATCATTATGTGTATATCAGTTTTATCTCCAAGACCACATCATGTGTTAAACTCCTCTCCTGGAGGACCATTGTCCTGGAGATTGCAGCTCCAACCAGCTCTAAAACACCTGCCAGGGAGTTTCTATTAATCCTGAAGACTTTGATTTGCTGGTTCGTGTGTTCTATTAGGGTTGGAGCTAAACTCTACAGGACAGTGGCTCCCAAGAACTAAATTTGACACCTCTGTTGTATAGACCAATGAGATTATGGGGAGAATGGAGACTTGTGTCTCCTCTAGATTTTCAGAAGAGACCTTAACAATGCCAAACTCAAATATTTCTCAACATTTTCCAAGATCATATTACACATGCAATCTACATGAATCTCTATACTCTTACTGTGTCAACAGTTGTCTCATATCAGCGGTGTTTTCTCCTTATAGGTGAAACACCTGAGACAAGTCGATACTGAAATGAAATATAATCGAGACTCCATTAAGTCTCCTTAAATATGAAAGCAGGAAACATCTAAGCAATAAAATTTTCCTCAAGGCTCATTTTACAAATGATTTTAGTATAACAACCGCATATGCCATGTGCAGAAGCAAAACCACAAAATGCGATTGGCTAAAGAATGTGTTACACACCAATCAGAGAGCATGTTACTGGGCAGGCAGCAGTGAGAGCATTCACATGTGTTAAAGATTTTAAAGACGCTGGCTCTGTGTATGTTTACAAAAGAGTAGGTCCTCATTAATGGATCATTAGTCATATACACAGTAGTTTGATTTGAATGTCCTCCATTTATCTGTGTCAACACTTTTTACTCTGAGAGGGCTCATGAGAACACAGGCATGTCATGTGTTGTATGTTACTTTAGTGTGTACCTTGCATCTTTGTGTCTGGTAAAGATTTTAAAGACTCTGGCACATGTCATGTTTTTGTAGGTCATTCATCTGATCATTTGTTATGTTAAGAGGTTTAAGTGATGTTTGAACCAGTTGGTCTTTCCATTCGCACAGCAAGAGACGAAAAGTCAGTGTAAATATTTAAATGTCTTTAAATATTACTGTATTGCATCAATGCACTCTTATATAACAGAATTTAATTTGTGTTCTACAAGACACTGATTCAATTCATCATCATTAGGGGAGCACAAATATTTTGAGAAATGTTTTTATTCAATACAATGATGGTGAAAAGTCCAATGTTGTTTTCAGTGTTGACTTACATTGCATGGACAAAAACCATTGAAACATTCTTTAAAATATCTTCTTTTGTGTTCCGCAGAAGAAAGAAAGGTATATAAGTATCGAATAGCATGAGGTTACGTAAATTATTTTTGGGGTGATTAACTCTTTTAATCAGACGTGAATTTTTCATGAATTTTAGCCCAGATGTTCTTAATTGTGGATAATATATGCCTATGCAATGAATTACACACACAATTTGATATATTTCTTTACTATCTGAGATGCATCCACTCTCCGGCCACCACAGCATGTGTGCATTCATAATCGCTGCAATGTGCATGTCACTATGTGTTTAGAAATGCCTGCACTGGTCACTGAGTTCTCAATATACAATAAGAGTGCTCTGAATCGACCACACACACACACACACACGCACACACACACGCACGCACGCACGCACGCACGCACACACACACACACACACACACACACACACACACGCACGCACACACACTTGTATACAGGCTGTTATATTCCTCAGACAGGAAAAGCATACACAGCTTTATGATACTTGTGATGTCAGCCTGACCCCAAACTTCAGCTGCTACTGCCTGGGAATAAGCAGAGTGAGCCAGAGTTCACCACAGGTCAGAACAACAGCACTGACACTCCTTAACACGCAATAACAAACCAAGACAATGCAGCAATTAGCTGTGATGGTCACAAAATGAGAGATGAATATCACATCAAAGTGATCAGAGTGTAATACTAATCTGAGTAATACATATTGCAGAAAAGTGTATTTTATTTTAATGTTTATAATAATGTTTGATGTTTATCTAATTAAAAATCATTTTTAAACGGTTATATGCTGTTCAAAAGTTTGGGGTGTGTAAGATTTATGCTTACCAATTGGCTGAATATATATTATAACTTGTATTAAAATGTATTTTACATTTATTCCTGTGATGGCAAAGCTGAATTGTCAGCGTCATCATCCAGTCGTCAGTGTCACATGATCATCCAGAAATCATTCTAATATGTTGGTTTGGTGGTCAAAAAACATTAATTAGTACTATCATCAGTTGGGCTGCTTAATATTTTGTGAAAACCTTATTTTTTCAGGATTCTTTCTTAATAAAAGAATTCTGAAAAACATATTTACTTTCCTGAAAAAACAACTCTACTGTCACGTTTGATCAATTTAACGCATCCTTGCTTAATTTCTTTTGTGTATTTTTATATTAATATATACATGCCTGAAGAGAACACATTTCTTTTCCATTAAGTTCTTCTTTAAAGATTCAAATCAACACAATGAGACTTTGAAATGCTTCACACCATGTGGGGAAGCGATCCTCACACTGAATTACCTTTCATGCTCTGAAGGTCTCAAACATTCTGGCTATGGAACCATCTTTGCTGACAATTATTCTTGTTTCTGTGAAGGAGTTTGCATTCGCATGTCTAGCCACATGAGGGATTTGGATGGAGAGGTTTTCTGTCTCGTCACTGTAGGAACTTCAAAACCTAAAATTCTCAAATATTAAAATCAGTAAAGAACAATTGGATTGCTTAACATATCCATTATGTAAACACTGAATCTGGATTGACAGATGCACCCAGTAACTTTTCGTTTACAAACATATGTGTGAATTCACCTCAGAACACTACGGTTCTGAAATGAGGGCTGCAACCTGAAAGTGGATCACAGGTCCAATTCCTGATAGCAAAGGGGAAAAAAAGCTAAATGTAAGTCATAAAATGCAATTAAGCATATAATAAGGAAAGGGTACGATAAGCAGGCAACATAAATAGACTTTTCAACTTTTAAGAGGGAGGAGAAAACTCTTTCCACATCTTTTATTGTTGACTACAAAGGTTGTGCATCCAAACAAACCCTGCAGTATTTTGGCGCAATTTCATTCAGCCAGTTAAATTAGGCAGATGCCAGCATGGAAAGCTTACATAATGGGTCCTAATGCTTAAAACATTAACAAAACCATGAAACAAGATAATAAATATGGTTTGTGATGACCACACAATTATTATTGGTAGCTAAAAGTATAAAACAATTCGAAATTCAAGAGACATCTTGAAACCTTGTTTAAAATTGTCAATTCTCATATTCAGCATATGTCAAGTTAAATATTTTGTATACTGTTCATGGTAATATTAATACATTTCATTCTTTGATTTTAAAGACATGTTTGTTTACTGTGTTTGGATATGTCCTCCTGTGCATGAGAATTCCTTACTCTCTTGTTTTCAATTTGTATCTCTCCTTCCAAATCTCTAGCTCATCTTCTGTTTGCGTGTATAGGCATGTCTCTGTGTTGGTTAGGTACACGCTGTTCTCTCTTTGAAGCAAAACAATGGGAGAGGATTTACATGATTTCATCTTGCTATTAATTAGTGAGCTCATTTATTTTGGAGATGGGAGGAATAACAGGCCTTCCACTCCGGCCTAGATTTACTGCATTCGCTTTCAATGTGCCGTTTAGAAATCTGAAAGAAATCCATTTAAGTCCAGCTTTCGGTTTTCTGGGTCTGTTGTAACACAGAAGGAATTAAGGCAAAATGTGTGATCTGTTAGTTTTGGCAAAATCAGCTGTGCCTAAATCACAGAATGTGTCTATTTTTTCATTTAGCCCAATTGTAAAAGTCCAGGATATGAAGATTCAACCTACACATAAGGTTGGGCCAATATTAAATGCTGCGCTACATAACTCACAAGGTAGATAAATTACACGTCGAATACAAAATTAGGAAGTACTGTTCTCCTTGAAAAAGCTCCATGAGAAGTGTCTCATTTCCAAATGAGTTAGGGGAAAGTTTGGGAAGAGTATGTTCATCTAATTCTGTCAATCGCTTACTGTGAGGGTCTTGGTCATCCTGTCGTTGTTTATTTCACAATAATGACTTGCTGACTCTACATTATCCTAATCATTTCACAGCCACTCTGCAAATAAGTAATGTGGACATTAATTGTCTTGAGTTGAAATTATTTCACAATTTAACCTATATGTTGTCTATTTACTAAAAACAAAGTAATCCATTACAAAATGTGAACACTGCAGCAACATTAAAATAATATTAATATTAAAAATGTATTAGGAATTAAAAAACAAAGGAAACAATAACTTAGACGCAAGATGGCACCAGTTGTGTTTGCGTTTTTTTTCAAGAGAGCACAAGTCTGCTGTGTCTTATAAAGTATATATATTGCCATGGACGACGGCGAATATTAGGACAAATTTGACTACTGAATGTCACAACTGACCAATCAGAAGTCAAGTATTACATATACCAGAGTAAAGAGGGTTTATAAATGGCTGCTTCTTCTGGCAACATTTGAGACCTAGCTTGAGCTCAACAGGAAATCCATTTAGGTTTGTTTGGTTTGACAACCAGTGTTGAGATGTGCAGGGTGGTGTCATCCTCAGATGGAGAGTTCGCAATGTTCTTTCTTCTAATTTATCAATGTTATCTCTCTGTTCCTTTCAAAAGATAACAATCCACATAACTGTACTTAATAGCATCCTGCATCGCTCTCTTGGATGTTATTTTCATGCACTTTTGGACATTACTTTTGTGATATTTATATTTTGTTTACCTGAAAATGTGAACATTCTGGAGAGAACACGGCAATAAATAACATATGAAGTAAATTTCATATTCTTCCAGAGACACAGATGCTCTTTTTGTGATGGTAAACAAAGAGAGAGGCTGTAACAAAAGCTGATTCAAACAGAAACGCAAAACAAACAAACAAACAAACAAAAAGGCAGGAAAAGAGAAAGAGAGAGAGTCAGGGAGGATGGCTGTTTTTGGATACATTTGTTTTATGTGTGGATGCGACACAGCATTGGAATGCATTGGACCAGAATACAGTTCTCCAGGGTTCGGCCGTAACACAGGAATGTTTCGGAGCATAGCTGCACTCATCCGTCAGCGCTGCAAGCCCACCCGCCTCCCCCCTCTACATTAGCTGCTACTTATTGCACTGGCATTAGCAGAGAACTGGAGAACACAGCTAATAAATTACTTTGCTTTCAATTATTTTCCCTCCCATATTTCAGCCCAAGGCATGTAAAGTAAACAGTGCGAGAACGAGAGGGGGAGAGAAAGAGGTTTTCTTAAATCGACCCCAGTAGCTGAGAGCCTCAGTGCAGTTGAGCTTGTAAGAGTTTATATGGCGGTGCTGCATACTGTCACTTTTATGAGTGTCTGTAGTCCATGAATTCTGCTCTAATGTAAACCCATAAACTCCCAGCACTCACGGTGGAGAGAACAGAACTAAAAAAACAGAGTCGGTTCAGGAAATATGCGCTTATTGAGTTTCATAAAATTCGAAAACTTTTGTTTGTGCTTTTAAGTTTTACACTTAAGGAGGAAAACAATGAAAAATCAATTGAAACAGCAGACAAAGTGAATGTTCTGAGTGCACTTTTATATGCTCTGCTCCCTCTGATAGTTAATTGTGGATGAGAAAACGTAGGGAACGTAATCTGATCTCAGGTCAGGGCTTTTGGGCAGCAGCCTCCCGTTACAGTGGACGTTCCCACCGTAAAGCTGCTCGAACCTCTGCTCAACTGCACAATAATCATCCCTCAAATATTCACTAATCTTTCAGATTAACCACAAAGCAATTCTTCTCTCCTCCTTTTCCACATCCTTCTTTCTAGTCAGACCAGAAGGAATGCCTGAAAAGTCTTCTATAGCTTAATAAATTCACTCCTCACACATTTGGACATGAAACTCAAAACCCATAGAGCGGCCTTCGGGAAAGGATACCCAATGCGATTCAACAGCTCTACAATTATATCAGAGGGAAGAGAAAATAAAGAGTTCTGTGTGGAAGAATATCCATAACCAGTAAAAAAAAAGCTCTTTAGTGATGATGAAAGCAGACAGACTGATGGTATTAGAAAACGGAAAGAATATTTACATGTATAATCCAGTGGTATGTATACAGTGGCCCCATTTATTGTATACCACACACACACACACACACACACACACACACACACACACACACACACACACACACATGCACACACACGCACGCACACACACACACACACACACACACACACACACACACACACACACACACACACACACACACACACACACACACACACACACACACACACACACACACACACACACACACACACACACACACACATGATTAAAAAAAGCAGCCTTGTGAGCATATACAGCACTTATTTTGAACGGCAGTGTATATTAACAAACTATAGCACCCAATTGACATTTATTGTAAAGAAATATAGCAAACTTTTCAAGAAAAACATTTTAGAAAAATACGTTTTTAGGTTTTAAAACATAAAACAATGAAGACAAAACTATTTGGACACTTAAAAAAACTATTATGCCACACTTAAAAATGTATTGATGTAACTGCATTAAAGATAACAAAATTTCAATACAAATAATGAATTTTATTGTGAAGAAATATAGCACTTTTTTGGACAAAAAAGTAAAAAAAAATTATATATATATATACAGTATATATATATATATTTTTTTTTTTAAATCGTTAAAACAAAAAACAAAACTATTTGAATACTTGTACTACATGAGAGATGTACTATACAATAGACATATTCAACATTACTTGTAGAGCACTAAATACACTAATAAATACACAACAAAATGGTGAAATAAGACTTGTCAAATGTGAAACATGTTTTATGTGATGAGCTACACCTGGAGGTCACTCTGCATGGACACTCAATGGAAACTGACTTTACTAAAAGTGACCCAAGGACAAGCTGATTAAAAGTAATTGCAAAAACGGCTATGAAAAGTTAAGTTAGTTCTGAGAACACCTCGTGCATTATTTAGATTCAACTAGGTTTGACATTTTGTTATCTAATGCAATGACATACAGACATTAAAGTTTGATTTAGTGTCCACACTTTTAGGGGCCACTATGCTACGCTGGTATTTTGGACATCACAGTACAGACTTTATTATTATCAAGTGGTGCTTTTGTAGAAATAGCTAGAACCTATGGTGTAATAAATTCAAATGAAGGATCACAGCTACCTCTGATGGTGCTTTACACATATTGTCAACAAGTTCCTCCACACCCCAGTGCCTCTCTCTCTTTCATTTTATAAATATTCCACTCCTGTGTCATTACTCAGTGTTTCTGAGTTTCAATTTAAATGCCACTTTCCTCAGATAACTGATACCGATCTCATTCACATGCGACCTGTTTACACTGGCGCAGCTGATGGATCTTGTGCAGCCAATGCACCTGCACACACACACACACACACACACACACACACACACACACACACACACACACACACACACACACACACACACGAAAATACATACACACATGCTCTGAAAGTACTCTCATGTTCACCATTAAAGGTTTCATACTTTGTGTGTGTGTGTGTGTTTGTGTGCGCGTGTGTGTGTGTGTGTGTGTGTGTGTGTGTGTGTGTGTGTGTGTGTGTGTGTGTGTGTTCACTCCCTGACATCAATCTGGCTACTGGCTGAGTCTGTACAGATGGGACTGATTACTACACACACTCTCCACAGGTAGAACACACTCTACATCAAACACCAGCAGAACATACACGCATACATACATATGTACCGAGTGTGCTACATCACATGGAACGACATACATATTATATGCTCTTCATCAAACTTTAAAGCATGCCAGCACACTTGCACACATGCGCAGATATTTTCATTGTGCTCTCCTTTAAAGAAGGAAAGTGAGGTTTTCTTTTAGGAAGAGATTCAGCCAGGCTAGTCCTCCAGAAAATATTTATTTAAAATAATATTTATACTTATACAAATAGGTTATATATGTTTATATTAAAGCTAACAAGACATAACAATGAACAACACTTTTACAGCATTTAATCATCTTGGTTAATGTTAATACATACATTTTAATATTTCATGTTTTATGAATTAATATTAATTACTGATGAAGAATAGGATAGTGATAAACCTATAGATTAATATGCTGTAAATATTGCTCATTGTTATTTCATGATACCCAATGCATTAACTAAAGTTAATGTAATTAACAAAATTTAATCTTATTGTAAATGGCTACAAAAAACAACAACAACTATGCATAATATTGTATCATTCAGTGTTTTACTGTTTTCTAATGCATAAGAAAACCAAAAGGCAAGCTCCCTGTTTCTCATCTGGTAACTGGATGCATAAGAGCATCCAAACAGCATGATTTACAAGCACTGTTGCTGCCAGCAGTATAATCATTTATTATTCTCTGCATGCATGCCAAGATCCTCTCTCTCTCTCTCTCACACACACACACACACACACACCACCACCACCACCACCACCAGACCTTTGACGATCTGAGCGTTACACTTTTTTTGGGTGGTGGCTAGTAGTTAAAAATCCAACTGGCTAAAGGTTTAAACCCAGGACTATCATTACCTAGCATCATTGGATCTATGAGCCAGACTTTCAAGCCACTTTTGGATTAATATAGATCAGTCATCAATAGACGGATAATAAAATGAAGAGGATTATATCTGTATATAATTGATGTACGAATGAAATACCACCCTCATAAATAATTATGATGATTAAATGAAATATGATTGAACTGTTTGTGGATGGTTTGTGCTGCAGTGATTTATGCCAGGTTTGAATTCCAACTCTAAAAATCCAACCAACAAAAAGCTGGAGAACGTACTTAAGCCCACATCCAAATATATTCATAAGCAAGTCAATTAGTTAGATAATTATTAGGATTATAAATGGATTTTACCCAACAAGTCAAGAGAAGTAATAGAAATAAATATCTCAAACTCTCGCTCTGTCTCTATATCTTTTTTCAAAATATTATCACTCTTGCTTGTCTTAATTATTACTTTAAACTGTCACGTTTAACAGAACTAAAGAAAACAGAGAACATAGGACTGAAAAGGGAAATGGGAGAGTATGCCGTGAGAATTCAGCGCTCCTGTCATTTATTCAGAGAGAGAGATTGTTAGGGTTTGTCTTATTCTTTTCTAAGCACCTATAAAAACATTGTTACAGACCTAATAGTTGCTTCTTGAAACTTGTTAAGGAAACATCAACTAAGTGAATCAGGTCATGTCTATCTAAGACAATATAAAACTTTAAGTAAACCTTATTTAGAATAAATTACATAACGGTTATCTTTCCAAACTAGCCATTGAGTACATGCATGCATCTTTTTTGCTAGCATGTTTCTGTATTTTAGAAATACTTAGCTGTTTAAATAGCATAGAAGGCCCTTTAAGGACTCTGAGATATTTTCCTTAAGGTTTCTTATTTCCTGGTAAATTAAATCCTATTTGCTTTGAATCCCCTCACCAACATGCACATGTAGGTTTCTAATGAGGTCTCATGATATCTTGCAATTTCCCATTTCAGACACCCTCTAGAGAAGCATTTTTTCGTCATTTCACAAGGGCCTCAGTACAACTGATGCAAACACCAATTTAATAAAACATAATTTAAAATGATGGATCTCAGGTTACTTTGAAACCCTGCCAATGTGACAAAGTAAAAGAGGAAGGAAAAGCGAAAACGAGAGAGAGAGATGTTTGTAATGTCTCAATAAAATGTATGTTCAGATTTTAAAAGTCCCTTGTGCTTGTAGGTCATTTTGCTAAATAAAAGCAAAGAGGAAGAGAGTGTTTTGAATAGTACATAGGAGAATTCTCACATTTCGTGAGCTCACAGACATGCTACTCTGAGCAACGGAACTTTAACAAATCTGTGACAAATCTATTCAGTGAGCTTTAAACATGTATTTCACATGTCTGTTAATCCCACCAGCCTACAACACAACACCTGAAAGAACAAGTGAGGGCCAGTCGTCAAACCAACCAAAATAAATGTATTTAGCACTTGCTCTCTAAAACCGTGTCCTAAACAGGGCCGACATGATAAAAAGTGAACTTAGCTATTTCTTTCTTTTGAACCTTTTGTTGATCGCTTTGTTCTATTTATGCAAAGTTGAACTGGGTTGCATTTCTCATAAGCATCGTTAGCCAACTATGGTCACAAGTTCTGTCGTTTTCAGCATAGTTCAACGAGTCCGTGTTTCCTGAAACCATCGTTCCAATGAACATTCGCAAACCAAACTGCATCCCAAAGTTGTGTGTTTGGAACAACAGCTCTCGACCTGTGATTAGAAGCATAGTTTCTTGTTTACAAGACATGTGGGCTTAATAAATCATTATCTTGAGCAAAATAAGCAAGATGACATTCAGTAAAATCTATATCTTTTATCTTGAATATATACAAATGTCATTAACATGTTTTAGTTTGTCAAAAAATATAAAGAACCGTTTTTGAATAGTGCGCATGTGCGTACGTGCTCTACGCAAGAATGAGCCTATGATTGAATCTGGAAATAAAGCAAAATAACTGAGAAAATGAGAATTAGTCATCAGATGCCATGTCCGTAATTTATAGCAAAACATCTAGAATTAATTTGATCTCAAATGTATTCATTAAAATAAGTTATTACTCCACCACCTGTGTGACATCATTACCAACGTGGTTGAAAGACAAATTTGCGACAATATGGTTTCGGGAAAAAGTTGTGACTAGCTAGTTAATTTCTTCAACTATGCATCGTACTACGGTAGTTAACCAGCGAGTTGCGTCGTTGTACGGGAAACACAAACCTGGGCAGCTCCATCCACAGTGAAATCTTAAAGGATTAGTTCACCCCAAAATGAAGAAATTGTCATGAATTAATCACCCTCATGTCATTCCATACCTGTAAGACTTTCGTTCATCTTCGTAACACAAATGAAGACATTTTAAATTAATATGAGCAATCCACGCAACTGCCACTTTGTTGCTTCAAAAAGTTCACAAAGAGATTGTAAAACTAATCCATATGATTTGAGCAGTTTAGTCAACATTTTCTGAAGAGATTAGATCGCTTTATATGATAAACATATTGAATTTAGGCTTTTATTCACATATAAATATTGATCAGCGAACCTAAACAGAATCTCAACCATACTTGCTTGACGTGCGAGAACAAACCACATTGGTTCTTGCAGAAGCTTAAACCTTGCTGCATAACACGAAAAATTTACTTTCTTTGGTTCTTGCGGAAGCTTAAATGTGCTGCATAACACGAAAAAATAACTTCATTGGTTCTTGCTGAAGCTCAAACGTGCTGCGAACACGAGAATGAATCTTATTGGTTCTTGCACGTCAAGCAAACATGCTTGAGCTTCCGTTTACCACAACTGATCTGTGAGTTGATGAACGTTTATGTGTGAATAAAAGCCTAAATTAAATCTGTTTATCATATAAAGTGATCGTGTCTCTTCACGGTGGACTAAACCACTCAATTCCTATGGATTTGTTTTACGATCCCTTTATGAACTTTTTTAAGCGTCAAAGTGGTAGGTGTGTGGACTGTCAATGGAGGGACAGAAATGTCTCATATTTCATTAAAATATCTTAATGTGTGTTTAGAGGATAAACGAAAGTCTTACGAGTTTGGAACTACACAAGGGTTATTAATTGATGACAGAATATTCACTTTTTGGGTGAACTAACCTTTTAATGTTTTTGATCGGACATGAAGTTCTAATATTGCATCTTAGCCCAGATGTTCTTACTATTAACTGTGGATCACGGGGCAAAGTAACATTAACCAACCTGTTAACGGTTTTCTGTGTGCCATAGAGATGTTGAAACCATTCAGGTTTATTATAAAAAGACATTGGACTGCTTTCCCTGGTCTCACCCACAGAAGAGATTTTTAGAGGCAATTACACTGTCATAATATCAGAACAAAAATAATATTAAGTGTAGAAACAAATCTGCTGAAATGTAGCAGCCAAACCTCATAGCTAAATCAAACATGCTGAGAGAGTCCTGGGTCTCATCATATCTCGCTCAGTGTTTACAGTGCTACAAGGCACCAAATGCTCAGTACTGTTACCAAAATGACCCTGACAGCTTTAAACCGGACCTCACATCTTTAAAAGGTCAAAGGCCAAATACTGTAAAATAATTTTTTACACAGCTCAAAACATCTCTCAGTCAACCAGGTCAAGTTTAAAGAGTTTCGCTCCTGGCTAAAGATGCAAATACTAGCGTTTTGAAGTTGTGACATCTGGAAAACATCAAGTCTTCAAGCTGTTCCTAAAAGGTAGGACTAATTTTAATTATACAAATTTTTAAACCATTGCTCTGATGTTCGTGTTACTGTTGCCCGCTTTGTTTAACTTTCGCCGCTGCTTATATCGCCATGCCATGAGTGCAGTGAACCCACAGGGTGGCGGAGCGTCCGTCGGCAGATCTTAAATCATCAGCAGATTAAAGACCGAGCCATTTCGTACCTATAAACTCTGACTTTGGCAAAACACACTGTATTGTGGGACTCTGGGGTGAGAGCAGTGGATTTGCTATGTTTTCCCAAGCACAGCTGAAAGGCTCATCAACAGCTCCCTGATGGTCTAAAGTAAAGCGTATACAAGCACATATACACACTCCTGGCATTCTAAAGTGGAAGGTCCCACCAGGTCTTACCAACCCATTCCCAGATTCAGGCATACTCAATATAGAGACTCGGTTTCAAAATAGGCCAATCAGAAACCAAAATTCTCTTGAGGCTCTGTGGGTGGGCAGAACAGAAGTTGTAAAATGTTTCTGACCTTTAAACACGGACATATGCAGAAACATGTTTATTTTTCTGTATTTCTGAGTGTTTGAAATAAGAATTAACAGTATTCATAATCTTATCTCTGCCCTCTGACAGCTATTCACCCTGGATTCGAAATTGTACAGACGACAGTATGAATGGAGAGACCCCTTTGGAGTGTTGGTCACAGTTATGACCTCTAAAGTCAATCACAAACTTCATACGCTTTTGTTTTGGGCATAATTATATGACATTTCAGTTGAAAAAAATGTATATTTAGTATTGTTATTTAATGTTGGCATGAAGTGGAAGTTGTGATAGACCAGGGGTGTCAAATCCTGCTCCTGGAGGGCCACTGTCCTGTAAAATCCAGCTTGCCACAACACACCTGTCTGGAAGTTCCTAGTACCGGTATGCCTAGAAACCTAGACCTTGATTAGTTGGTTCAGGTGTGTTTAATTGGGGTTTGAGGCTTGGAGCTAAACTCTGCAGGACAGTGGCCCTCCAGGAGCAGGACTTGACTTCCCTGCGATAGACTTTTCTTCCCTATTGCGACGTACTGTATATCCGAGTGAAACGGCTTCTCGAACAAGAAAAAAATTTAGGGTGGAGAGAAGAGAAGAGAAGAGAAGAGAAGAGAAAAATTTGATATTATGGTGACATTAAACATGATTTGTGTGGCTCTATGTAGGTCAAAAGCATTTGCTCTTGAAATGCGATGTTTTATGAAACTTTTACGAACATCATTTGCATAAATCTGAGACTGGGAGTGTTTAGTTGAAAGCATCAGCTGTTTAATTTATCAAAATGCAGCTTCGTTCCTTCCCTCCGGTTTGCCTAAGATCTGATAACACTGTTATTTTACGACTTTATTGAAATGTTTTGCATTCAGCCATACTCGTTCTCTGGCACAGAACATTCCCTCAGCTCACACAGAGCTTGACCCGTGCTGACACTACTGCTCAGCCATGGTAAAAACATTTGTCACTGGCCACACAGGGGTCAGAAGAGCGACTGACGGGTGTTACACATCTATCCTTCGAGCTCTCTCTCTCACTTGCTCTAGTTATCCCTCTCACACTCTTTCAGGCTGGACACGAGGGAGAGAGACCTCAGCTGAAGAGAATTTGTTTTCATGAAGTCCTGCGGATATTTTTTTAAAAGGTCAAATGCTCCATCTGATGTTTTTTCTGTTCTTTACATAGTCAGCAGAGATAGAGGATAAAACATAGAGCAAGAAAGTGAGAAAGGGATGCTGACATAGTGCAGCAAAAATAAAGAACAGACTTGTCTAATAGGAAAACGATTCAGACATGCACTTTGGTCATCATGACAAATATATAAATACACTAGATTTATATAAACTACATTTATTTAAAACTTGTTTGTCTAATATATGAAAAATTAAGAGGATAACACTCTAAATCGCCTTCACTTGTTTTTAATTCCTTGCATGACTCATTCAATAATGTCAATAAAACTGATTTTATAGAAGTTTTTCAGCTATAGAAACACAAAAATACACATACAAAAAAAGTGTTTACAAGTCATAAATGAGCATCAGCAGCTCTTTTATATATTTTGGGAAATTTTGTACAGAGTGACTTCGATTAATTAGTGGTTAAAATTTTCATCAAAAACAGAATGAGGCTTAACATTCATTAGTAAGTTTCTATGTATTAAGTGCAAATTGAAAGGCATTATTATAAAAGTATGATGCGTTTCGTAAATGTTGGCACAAAGAAACATACAGATTCCATAAAATGAGGTTGGAGGACAAAAATAACTAAACTTTCCTCAGGAATTTATGTCTGCTCGAACAAGTCCTTCTGTGGAAAGGAGGCTAAAGATATTATGTAACATAATCGAATTAAAACACTCCATGACTTTGTTCATACTTAATCGATGTTCTAATGTTGGCTTTATCTCAGGGGTATGCAACTCAATAGGACGGGCTTAGGATAAGAGCACTGGGCTCATAGATTCGACCACAGGGTGTATGTTTGTAATTATTTAGCCAAGTCTTAGTAAATTCAGATACTGTTGAAACGGGTCAAACCAAGTGCCTTTGGTTCACACCCTCTTTGGGAAAGTGGCCAACATGTTCTTAAAGAGTGTGGACTTTATACAGCATAAATGAATTAACAAACATCTGACCCGTATTCATCAAGGATTTGAACACTAAACCTGTGCATATTCATTGCGAACATCATCATCAGCAGCAGCTGTAACACTTCCTAAACGCATAATCATTTCCTTCATAAATACCATCCGGCGTGTGTCACCATTGAGAGGTCTGTCAAAAGATGATCCTTCCTAAGTCTAAACACGGCCTTTTACCCGTAAAGTATTAGAAGCGCCTCTGAGCGCTTTCAATTATCTCAATCACCTCCAAAGCCATCTGAGCTAAAAACACAGCAGTTTCACGTAACCACGAGAGGTTCAGAGAAGCTACACCTCTGTTCTTCATTAGCCATTAAAAGCCTGTTGTTTTTGTAGAGGGAATAAGTGACCTAAAGGGGCATCGTTATGGCTTTGCGGTTTCAGTTTGAACGTAAAGCCGTGCTGAATTACCTCCCTGAGAAGCACCAAGCCCCATTCCATCCAGCTGACTCACAACCCAGCCCTATACATCTCTCCAGCTCTCTTTCTCTAATATATGAACAGCTGTGATTGCTTTTATTATAAGCTAATGCATAAGTTTCTTCCTTATTTTTGCATGCTAGTGAGACTGGTAAGATCATTACTGAAAAAAAAATGAAACCAGAAAGGTTTCCAGAAAGGAAAACATATTCTGAACACAATTGAATAAAACATTTGCTAATTTTTTTTTTTTTTTAACTATGAAAGTTTTGCCTAAAAATACTGAAATTTTGTTATTGAGCTATTTTGTAACTTGTGTTAAACAATATTAAATGGATGAAGCCTACTAATGTAATTATTTATATATATATATATATATATATATATATTTCGCAGAGAAAAAAAATATATGAATATGACGTCAGAACCTGGAAGTGTAATTCGCTGTTGGTTCCTTCATGATTTTCCTATAGGGGTTTTTATAATGGAGCCTGTTGTAAACATAACTTGATGGTACTTTGATGTTTTGTTCTACAATGTACAGTGCACACACTTACACCCCAAGCTGTCTTATATATAACTTATTAAAAACATACACTGTCAAAAAAAGTTAGAAATTTTAAGTGCAATTAACTTTTCATTTCAACTTGAGTTGAATCTTGTATAACTTCTAAACAGTTGAAAATTGCTTAACTTACTTTGATGACTTAAAGCAATGCTACATGTTACACATGTTGTCATAACTTATTGATCATTTATTTTTTTACAGTGTACGTTTTTAAAAATGAACATATCTTCTTTAAAATTCGCGTTGTGAGTAGTTTACATTGTAGAATAAAACGTCAAAGTATTCAAGTTATGTCTACCACAGGCTTTATTTTACACATAAACCGAAAAGCCCCATTATAAAACCCCCACTTGTAACAAATTATTGTTGGTGTAACTTAAAAAAGTAAGTGTGGCGAACAGGACGGCCGAGGGACGCGAGAGAACGGCGCCAGGCCGGTGGTGCGATTGCTAATGAGCTTTTAATGAGCTGTGAAGCACACCGGTCTCGCATCTCTCACGGAGGAGCGGAAGCATAAAGGAGGAGCGACGACGTTGATGATCGAGAGAGGAACAGGCCTGTATTTTAGTTGTGTTGTGTTTTGTTTTTGTATTGGTATTTTATTTTAGCCAGCAGTCGTCCGCGAGGGGCTGCTGGCAGTTATATTTATTTTCGGTAGCCAGCAGTCGTCCGCGAGGGGCTGCTGGCGGTATTTTTGTTTGTTTGTTTTATTTTAAATAAAGTTTATTTTGATTGTTCGCCGGTTCGCCTCCTTCTCCCCTGAACATTGCTACAGTAATTTACCTGGTTCCCTTGAAATTTTGAGTTCATTGAAATTAAAAATGTTAGTTAATACAATGAAGGAGATTACTACAGTTTTTGATCAATAGAATTTGAACTATTCAGCGAGCTAGAATTTAACATTGACAGTTGTAAAAAGTAACCTTGAACAGTGGAGAGTGAAAAGGGGGAATGCGACCAAGCCCTGCCAAAACAAAATCCGAACCATGGTGGCAGATATGATAGGCTACTTACTTGGTCAGGTGACATTTTTCAGAAATTAGTCTTTTGGGAAATTCGTTTGACTATGAGTAGAGTTTGATGTAGTGTGATACACCTTACTTCTAGGCATACCAACTTATTTTCGGATCATCAGTCAAAGATCTGTAAACACTGGTTATAAACATGAAGATGTACCTTTAATTTCACCAAGCGGATTGATTGCTCGCTAACACATCCATTACCACCACCCCAGAGAAATTCATTTTCAAGCTGAATTTATCACACAAACCAATCATATCCAATCATAATCAATCATATTCAATCATCCAATCATAATGCGATGGAGTCATTGCCTCCTCTCATGTGACTTCCCCCCCATTTATTCTCTATTACCCCCCACCAATCCCACCCCATTTTAAGGTGTTAAAACTTAATGGGCTCAGGGGAAGCAAGAAAGAACAGCATTTTTGCACCCTTGACGGGAACTTCGGGAAGGGCACGCCATTTGTAGGAGCTTTCCAAACGGAAGTTAACAACTGAATCCCTTCACGAAGGATCTTTCCACGGGTCTGTTAGCGAAGGGAACATGCAATGGTCACTTCAAGGAAATAAATGAATAATTTATGGTCATGTTCTGCCATTGAGTGAGTAGGGCATAGAGATGCTCACTTCCAATTGGAATCTGAATTGAGATCTGTGACGAATTTCTTGCGATTGGCGGGAAAATCGGTAAAACATTATGTTACATTATAACATTTTGCCTTTAGCTTACAACTCAGGTTTGCTTTGAAAAAATACGTTAACTTGTAGCCTATCTATCAGGACTTTAAAGAGCGTGATGGACGCAGGCAGGGGGCCTGTATTTAGACAGCCGTCAGTAGTTCAGAATTTGAGAGCAGCTCTCTGACTTCACAGACTTTGAAATGTTAAACTTTCAGTGGCTGAAGTGTTTAGATTAGCGAAAGTGATGTAAATAGACGTGATGAAATATGTAAGTGAGCTGTAAACAGTTCTTTTTATCTTCAGGCAGCCGTGTGTGCCTTCATGTGCATGTGTAGAGCGTATTGTGTGTGAGCCGCGCGCAGCTCGCGCTCGCACCAAATCTATTCTTTACAGTTTGTTTTCTTTTTCCCTACAAAAATGTAAATGATGTCTAGCTGCTGTTTTTTATTATATGCAGCCGAAGAGTGGGCGCACGGCTTCCGTGGCAGGTTTTGCTGATTAATTTCCTGAGGTCAGGGCTTGCGCTGTGCTCAGTGATGCAACATGGACTCACAGACAGCCAGAATATTCTGATAAAACCAACAGAGCAAAATCGGCCGGAATAAACTGCATGGGCCTTTGCACTCAGCATTTTACGTATCTCTGTGTAGATGATCAGTAAAATGGGCCTAAGGATTTGATAGTTTATGCATTTGAAATCAGATAAAAGTAGCCAACACTAAAACAATTTCTTATCACAACGTTTTATCTTTTGTCAAATCAACTTAGATAATTAATGTGGTTCAGATAACATCCTATTTTTAGTTTCTATTAATTAAACCAATCTCCTTTGCTGTATTAACTCACATTTTTTATTTCAATGAACTCAAAATGTTAAGGCAACCAGGTAACTTAATATTTAAAGTTTAGTTTTGTTTAGTTTTTTTTTTTTTTTACAGTAGTTAACATTCCCTTCTTGTGTGAGATGGGGAATTAAGCCAAACGTCTAATGTGTTAAACAACACCTTCCAAACACCTCACACATGAATACACACTCCCATTAAATCAATCGATTGTTTACTCTTTAGCCTACTCATGACGTTTTTTTGCACCAGGTTTTTCAAACAAGTTAAAAACAATGACTTAGAATATAAAGGGTGCCATATTTACTTACAGCTCTCACTAAACACAACTGAACCCGCTAAACTAAGCCTACGGATCACTTGAAAAGTACAGGCAAGGGTGTAGATTTGGTTTGAACATTGGGGGGGTTGAAGTTTGGGTATGCCTCCTGATATTGTGATCATGGTATAAATAATGGGGGGGGTTGTAATGCATAGATTTAAATATTGGGGGGGTTATATCCCCCCCATCCCCCCCACAAATTACACCCCTGAGTACAGGTAGAACATGATAGGAACTAAATTCTGCACGAAGGTAGATCTCCAGGAGTAGGGCTGAGCGCCTCTGCAGTAGCTGGATTGCAATTTTACGGGCTCTCGCCACCAGGTGGCGCGTATTGAGCGCGCAACAGATGCGCATCAGCTTCCTTGTCCAGCTCTTATCCACTGGGAGTGTTTCTGTGCGTCTCACTCGAAAAAACCTGCAAACTGCATCTCATCTTATCTTATCTTATATGACGTCACAACAGAGTTACCGAGTCAACAAATCAGAGTTAGTGAAAATTTACTGTTTATTTCCATAAATAAATAAACAAATAAATAAATAAAATAATAGAGGAACATTTTGAATTTGTATTTCACACTTAGAATATGTATTTTCACATTTAGCCTAAATCTTAAAAAGTGACATGCGTGCAGAACTGTTGAAATCGAAGTAGGCTACACGTCATTTAAACCATTTTGTCTATTTTCATTTTAAACTAAATTATTTTTCCTTTCTCTCTTATATCTAGGCTACACAACTGTGAGATTACGAGCATTTTTTCCTCATCCGCAGTTTACGCAAACCTAGGTGTGAAAGATACCAAGAATTTCCACCGCGCTTCAGTTTGTATCAAAGAGAAGTCCTCGAACTTGTTGAATTCACCTTTCCCGTGTTACTAAATGAAACTCATGCTCTTAATCTGTCTTCAATGGGGTCGGGGTGACAAATTGACTAATGGTTTTGGGACGTTTAAAACTGGTCTCTCATTTCTTTCTCGCAGAGAGCACAAGTTAAAGGTGACAGTTGTATATTTACCTTAATTAATACAAAGTGAAGCTTGATTTGTTGCCGCCCCCCACCTCGCACAGAAGCTCACTTTAAACAAGAATGCTTCGACTTTATGCTTTATTGATGAGAGCGTTTATTTAATTAGAATTTTCTAAGCTCAGTTCAATTTTCTAAGCTCAAGTGAACACTTCTTTACAATAATTAGAACAAAAATAATAGCAATGTGGAAAAAGTAGGCTGTTTGTCATTGTAGCATATTTAATGCAAAATATTCATATATTTTAATTATTTATATTTTTCTCTTTCCTTCTGCTGATTACCGTCCTTATCGGCGCGCAAATGGAATACCTTTATTACCAACGTAAAAGTTCCAAAAGTTGCAGTGGAGTTTAGGTCAGTCCTCTAGCATGTATGCCTGGGATAAAAGTCTGCATGTGTTTGGTCCTTCAGCGTTGAGGGCTGTTGTACCAGTGGAGGAAACTTCACTTCAGTATTTTGGGGGGTTTGGCTGTGTGACGTCGCGGGTTGGGTTACAATAAAGAGGCGGTTTGACTTTGGGACCACAAGACAGAGCTAGAGTAAGACAGAGAGAGAGAGTTTCTACCCCGAGTAACCAAATACTCACAGCGCACAACCGCTGGACCACAGCTGTGCGAACTTCAGGGTTTCCCCGTGTCTCTGCTGCGAGAACATGCTGAGGAAGACGAACATTTCTCCGATGCGCCTGAGAGTTTTGCACTGAATTTAAAAACGCTGTGGGAAAACTAAGTGACTCTAAATCTTATTTTGGATCGCCCTGCTTCACTAAGACCTGGTAAGTATTTTCTGGCTTTTCGGAATATTTTTACAAGCTTTTTACTATTGCACTGTCAATGATTTCCTGCACAATACGTGAACTACAAATGTGTAATGTTCAAGTGCATTTAAGTATGAATTAGTAAAGCGAGAAATTGCTTGTAAAGGATGACGGGTACAACTTGTAACACTTCAGCTGTTTAAAGACAATTTGGAACAGTTGTTGAATTAACTGTATTGCCATGTCTAAGTAATTTGTTGCTTGATGCAGATAAAAGTCACAGCAAAGTAACTAATGTGTAAATGATGGTCTTCGGGTCAGTGATCAACAGGTGGGATGCGCATTGCAAATTCTTATTGATTATAAATGGTGTCAATACGTTTAAAATATTGTTGTGGGAATAAAATAATTTGTTTACACTACATACATGTTACTCAAACAAAACTAAGATTCACAAATGTCGTCTGTGGAAAGCCTTGAAGATGCTCTCATGTCAATTAATGTTTTTCGTTCAAAAACTGTAACAAATTCGTTCCAATAAATTTTAAACTTTAGATTATATTATGCATATGTAGAAAACTTTCTTTTTTCGAAGCCATGCGAGGCCTTGTGGTCGGTGATCTCGAGTCGTGGTTCGCGTGTGGTTCGAATGGTTTTACAGTGATGCTCGGTGTTGAGAAAATTAGCAGTTATTCGTTTGTTTCGGTTTATTTTAAGCGCTATTCGTTCACCTTAAGTCTTGAGGAAGCATCAAAATGGTCAAAAGTAAAACAAAATATATTTTGTCTCCCAGAAAAATCCAGTAGGTAGGCTACAATTAATCATACACGGTTGCGACCTTTTTAATATAAAAAAACCGAAACGTCATTCCTTTTAAAATAATATGGACTATAGCCTATATTTGTTTTTTGTTTTTGTTTTAAATAATACAGGCTTATTTTAAAATATGGCAATGTATAAATACATGTTTTTCTTGTCCCAGAATGATTTTATTTTGCATTTAAAGTGTTTTACAAGACATGTAAGTATAATCTAAATACCCAACAACTGAAACATTTTAGATATTAATAACGATTAGCATTTTAGCCTAAATATTAATGTTAAAATGGTTTTGTCATAACTTAATGACCACATCTGTTGGATACCCCCTGTCAGAAATGACTCACATAAAAACATTTAAGGTATAGGCTACACAATTTGTTTAATTTCTAGAGAGAAAATAAAACGAATTTCGATATTGCATTAGTTCAAAGATTAGGCATTTAAAATTAATAGTAGGCTATTTTAGTATTTGTACTGTGACCTTTTCAGCTTTAACATATTTTGATCTGATTACACAAAATGCATCAGCATGAATCTGACAATATGCTCTAGTCATTACTCAGTACTTTAAAATATTACACTGTCAATTATTTTCCTTACAGGCACATGCGTTTTACATTAAACTGAAAACACAATAAAGCACTACGCCTTCTCCACAATACTTACATATATTTGTATATTTAGTCAACTGTTTTGGCGGTGCTTAATGAATGGTGTGTTTCCCTCTCTACAGGGTTAAGTGATCACATCCTCTCGGGGGGCTGCGCGGAAAAAAGAAAACATACACTTAGCCTACTTGATAATCGTTGGACAATTGACCAAAGACTCCCCGTTAACGCATGAACATCGAGACCGTGATTAAATCCTGTAATACACGTCGAGATTTCTCTGTGATCTCCATACTCGCGACAGGCGCACATTCACACCTACCGAGAGATGGTGACTTGTGACCTCCGCGCGCTCAACGCGCAACTGATGAAAGCTGAGCAATCACAGTTATTGATGAGGAGGGTTACTGATAGACAGAGGCACTTGGCATGCGTCTGACAATATTCTTGCGTCTTGACAATATTCTTATACAATAGGCTATATATATATATATATATATATATATATATATATATATGTTTCACCACATTTTGAGGGGGACGTGTCACATTTGATATCTGTATCTCAGGGTGGATGGGGGTAGCCGACCAAATACTCAGCAAATTGCGGTGTGATTTTTGAGACTCTTTCACCACCTTGTCTGGGATAGACGTCTTTAGCCCCACAACACTGATTCTGCCTGGCGTGGGGACCAAAATCTGGGAGATTTATCCAGACATAGCACGTAAATCCGACTAATTAGCCAACAATGTACCGGAAAAAAATGTCCAAGCACTTGTTAAATCCCATAATTCAATTCAGAAATGTCTAGTCCCCCCCAAACTTTCAACTGGCGTTAGATTTAGCGGTTAAGCAGATAGTTCCCTAACACATTCCCCTCCGTCACTCGTTTAAAAGGTATGTAGACTTCAAAGGGTTAAGGGTACGAGCCTGATCTCGGGAGCGAGTCCTGATCTCCTCTAATGACCCCCGTAAGTAAAAGTCAATTACTTCTGCGTCATGATCAGAGCATCCAAATCCCCGGGGGAGCTTTGAGCTTCAGAAAGACTAATTAGGGCTATTTCACTTTTTATTTACCGCAGATCAGACCCTCTCGCTTCATGATGAGTATTCAAGACAGAAATACACACAAGATAAGCGTCGTCATTTACATTTAAGACTTTTTAGCTAAAAAACTGTTCTAGAGATGTGCCTTCCTTTTTTTACTTTCTTGAACTTTAGAAACATGATACATAGACTATGACTTAAAATCGTATACAACATTTGCAGCACTTTGGCCTCATCCATCATAACTAGAACCATATCTGGCATAGTCTCGTTTTGTATTCACAGTAATATAACACACAACACACTGTTTCATTTCACGTGGTACTTATAAAACTGTGTGAAAAAAAATCTCCAGACGATATGAGTAACACTGTATACACACACCAAGCCTGTTTTTTGAACGTGTGTGCTTGTAGTTCCTGATGAGACAAAGAGGAGTTATTGTGCTCTGTGTCTGTTCTCATCCAACCTGATTAAACAGTTGAAGCAGGTATGTCACCTACTGTCTTTCGTCTTCATGGCCATAGGCATATTTTCGGCATTCAGAAGACGCCCACACCAAAATGTACATGCACACACACTCATCTGGCAGGCTTGAGCATTGCTTTGTGCTCATGTTGGAGTGTGCTCTTTCAATATGTCAGACAAGGTGTCTCACTTGACATGTGCAGTTTATGTCTTGATGTGAGTGTGTGCGCGTGTTTTTCTTTTTCTTTTTAGGGAAGTCCCTTCAGCCTGTAAGGACCTAAAAACAAACTGTTTCCAAGTAATGCATAATACAGGCATATACTATAACAGAAAATGTAAACATAGTGAGCATATTCTCAATGGATGTCTGCAGGTGTATTATTTTTGAGACTGTGTTATTTGATCTTTACCAATTTCTCCTTCTGTCTATGTCTCCAACAGAAACTTTCTGGAATCAGACATGGGCAGTAAGACGCTCCCAGCACCTGTGCCTCTTCATCCCTCTCTGCAGCTGGCAAACTATTCCTTCCTTCAGACCTCCAACGGGTTGCATTTGCCCACCGACCACATGCCCAGCATATATAGTTTCAGTGCCCTGCATGCCGTCCACCTGCACCAGTGGACTCTGGGCTACCCACCGTTCACTTTGCCACGCTGTACCTTCTCCAAGCTGCCTGGCCTGGTGGACGCCCGCTTCCCTCTACCCTCAATCCCTCTGTTCCCTCATCTCGTCCAGCCCACCAAGCAGGAATCCCCCGGGCCTGGCTCTGGAGCATCCAGCAAAAGCAAACCTCGTTTTGACTTTGCCAACCTGGCAGCGGCCGCCACGCAGGACGACGCCCTGAAGGCGGAAGATCTGAGCATTAACAACGGGCACGTTCGCTCGCCCTCGTTGGGCTGCCTGCTGGATGTGGCCAAGCTCTCCTCGCCGGAAAGAAAACCCAGCCGGGGACGACTTCCGTCCAAGACGAAAAAGGAGTTTGTGTGCAAGTTCTGTGGCCGCCACTTCACTAAGTCCTACAACCTGTTGATCCACGAGCGCACGCATACAGACGAACGGCCGTACACTTGTGACATCTGTCACAAGGCCTTCAGGAGGCAGGACCACCTGAGAGACCACAGGTAAGGATAACCAGCTGATGTAGAAACACATTCCTGCTTTATACCTGCCCATTCATACATAAAGCATACAGTAACATAAACTCCTGCCCACCCACAAACTCCCAACCTCCTGCAGATTCTGTTCCAATCATGACCTCATCATTCATTACCGCACCTGGTAATACTCTCCCATCATTCCAGATAGAAAATAACACAGGGTATAATGTTAAATGATTGTTATTAAAAAAAAAGTTTATATGCACACAAATAAACGCATGTATTAAATGTTATGCATATTTTTATATAAAATAACAGTTTGAGCTTAGAGTTAATGTGATTCAATTTAAGCCTCAAGCACAACAGATGCAGAAAAAAATCAGTTTTGTTTTAAACCACACCTCCTCTGGTGATTTATGACTTTCGATATTCCAGTACTATAAGAATGATTTAAATTAGTTAGACACGCTGAACACGCTGAATCTCCTTCAATTCTTCAGTAATGATCTTGGTTATTTTCTTCACTGACAGTTATCGCTAGATATGCATCACGTATGAGATTTAATTAACATTTGTAGACCCAAAGATTCGTCATGACAAGGCAGATATAACTACTGCACTAGCTTCAATTAAAAATCGCCATCATTTCAATAGTTAAAATTTTTGGCAGAATACTGAAACGCATGATATGTAATCCTAGAAAAATGCTCAGACCACTTTAAAATCTGTGTTGTTTAAGTAGTAAACATACTTACATCCATTAACAAACCGCATCTCTCTCTCTCTCTCTCTCTCTCTCTCTCTCTCTCTCTCTCTCTCTCTCTCTATCTCTTTCTCTTTTCTAAAGGTACATCCATTCCAAAGAGAAGCCATTTAAATGCCAGGAGTGTGGAAAGGGTTTCTGTCAGTCCAGAACTCTTGCTGTCCACAAAACATTACACATGCAGGTCAAGGAGCTCAAACCAGCCAAGATAAAGTGAGGGCATCTGCTTCAATCAATGGGGACACTATAAAACAAAACCTAGTGACTCCAGCCAAAAACATTGTCATCCAAAGGCCACAGAGACTCCATCTGAGGGCCGTGGACCTCTGTGCACGGCTTCATGCACCAAAGATGGATTAGGCTTGACCAAAGAGCTTCCTGAAAAGGCATCCTTCCATAACCTACAGCCATGATGCCTTAAAAGTTTGACTGAAACAAAGGAATGGAGAACCCGGATGAGAAATCACGGGACTGAGCAGAAGCTTTAACATGGATTTAAGACAATCAAACTGATTGATTTGTTTAAGAAAGAACAAATAAGCAAGAAGAGCGCCGACACCAAAGAGAACAGCTATAGTGAGATCTGTGATTTTAATCTGCACTGCTCCATTCCAAATGATCTGTTGTTTTATTTTTTTACACAGTGATTTTTCTAGATATTGTTGACATTGTCGTTGATGAAGGCAGACTCTTCGGACATATGCAGTTACTGAGAGCCCACCAAAGCTCTCGCATTTACAAACCCAAAGTCAGTCGAGCAGTCATTCCTTCTCACCAAAGACCTTCAATCATGTAATTCCTCCTTTTGTACAGATTCCTTTTTGTATAACTGATATTTGGCACTTTAATCTGATTATTGTTTATTTACATGTATCACTGGATTCCTTAAACTTATTTTTTTGAAAATAAATAGTCATTTCTGTATCAAATGCATGTTTGTCGTAATGCAAATCCTAACCCTATATAAAATCCTTCTCAGCACGTTTTTTGAAATGTTAAATCTGGTGATACATGGGTACAACTGGCACAAATAAAGGGGATTTGTCTTCAAAGACTAATTCAACATTAAACAAAAAGCAGGGATAAACAATGTGCTCTACACTCGACTAAATAAATCAATAAATAATAATCTACGATGTGTAGACATGGATTGACTTCACAATGGCCTGGGGGACGACATCTGCTGCTTTCCTCATGAGCATCCCTATTCTTTCACTGAGCTTTAGATCAGAGGGCATGAAAGTTCATGTTTCATAGAGAAATCAGTGTAAACAGACACACCTGCAAACACAATTCAGAGGATAAATGGGGAGTTTAGAGAGACAAAAAAAAAAGACTTGGTCTAGAATTATCAGGGGTGTTAGATCCTTTACTCGGCACAAACTCTAACTAAACAAGGTGAACTTGGGCAGTTCTATTTTTAAACTCCAGAATTAGCAGCAGAAAGCCTCAAAGAACAAGGATCATCAGAGCCAGTCATTCTTACAGGCCCAGATGAATTGGCTCATTACAGAAACAGCGTTTCTCAAGCGGCGCTCGGACCCACGCACAATTTAAAAACACAAATGGGGAAGAATCTTTAAAAACTCACCATTCCAAATTCAGACCACAACATCAGATTTATTGCCTCTGCTATGGTGAGCAAAGTGCCAAACACTTTCACAACATCTGTGATCCAGTTCTTGCTCTACACCCAGAGCTGGTCTCTTGGGTTTGTTCACAGGAATGGAAGTATGTGTTTGTGAGTGTGTAGCATATGTGTGGGTTTGTGTATGATGTGAGTTTCCGTGCACAGTCATGATTACTTTCGCCCTGACATCATCGCCCTTGGCTTGCAAGAAGCGGTCAATGGGCAGAGGAATCAGAATTCTTCTCAGAATCATCTTACAGCATGATGAGAACTGAAATGCTGTGGTATGAAGTAATTCTCAAACAAACAAAAAATATGAATCTATATATTAATAATAATAGCATAAAATAATGATATCAAAATAATAATATCAATAATAGTAGTATATGTATGTATGCATTATATTATATGAGTTGATTTAGGGTACGTTTACATGACAACGATGTTCTAAAAACGGAAACGTTTTTCCTCTGCGTTTTTTTGCGCATAGACAGCAACGTTGTAAAAAATTCTAAACTAAAATCCAGCGCAAAAGAGAGACTGAAACTGAAGATCTAAGCCATGAGGAAAAAAAGATTCCTTCAAAGGAAAAGTCAGTATGTCTTTATTCATAATTATATACTTTCCAGGTTGACTGCAATCTCAAAACCACTGTAACAGTAAACGTTCACCTAAAAAAAAACTGAACCCCCAAAAATTCTGAGGACGAGCACTATTTAAAAATGAGATGGTTTAACCACCAAAAACATTTCATGACCTATCAGGACTAATTCTCAGGTACTTTTGGATTCATAAGCTTTAGAAAATCAAGACATATCCATAAAAAAATCTCAAAGTTTAAAAGGAAGATCAGTCTGGAGCATAAAATAAGTTCTGACAGATCCCATTTTTTTAAACAAAAACTCTCTTATGCTGCTTCAGATATGATATCTATTACAGCAGCATCAGTTTGTTAGATTTGCTGCAATCACTTTTTAGAGCAAGTCAACAAAGGGTTAGAAAGAAGGACAGAAGGAGGAGGAGGAGGAGGAGAGAGAGGGAGGTTACAGGATGGAGGTGTGCCCCGTCCTTCATTCTTCTGCCTGCCCGGAACACATCAGTCCATCAGCATCTCTAACTGACCCTCTGCCGAAAGAGAGCCAGGAACACACACACATTCAGACTCTCCCCATTGCTTCGACTTCAAAACTTTTTACACCCCATGAGTGAGCGCTGATGCAACTGAATCAAATAATAACACCACCACCATATTCCTGTAAATCTAAACATTGCTAACGCAGTGTTGCAACTCCGAATACATCAGCTGGACACACAAGCAGTGAGAACATTTTCAGCATATCTTGTTGGTCGATGTATGATTTAGTAAGATGTTCAAGGAGGTCAACTGCTGTGACAGACAGTGGCTCTACGATGACACATTTAACACTCAGGAGCAGGTGACACACACACACACACACACACACACACACACACACACACACACACACACACACACACACACACACACACACACACACACACACACACACACACACACACACACACACACACACACACACACACACACACACACGAGTGGGCCACGGTGCACATGCACAGGATGGGGTGAAGCGCAGGCCAACAGGATGGAGAGAGGACACACTGACAGACAGACGGACACACACAGGCCTCCTGAGTCCATGGCTTCCTCAGACTGGAGGAAGAGGAAGTGAAGCCTGCAAGATGTGGCCATTAAAAAACACACACAAATGCAAACACACACATTTACAAAGTTTATACCAATAAATGTTACTCATTTTGCTCATTTATTCTGAAAATATCGTTAAACTTTGACCTCAAACATCTTTGACATATCAATCATTGCCAGTGTCAAATTTATAACTTTCAATTGAGTCAGTTTAAATTGAGCTTGAAGTACAGAAAACATTCTCAAAACACTAGACATATCTTAAGACTATGAAGCTCATGATTTAATAATGATATTATATTGTTAGATATCCATGCTCATTTCTGAGCCGTTACATTCAAGCAGAAGACTTTTGGCCAGGAGACTTTTGATTTTTTGTTTTTTTTAATACTGCAACAAAATCAGCCCAGAAGACAATATGACATTTTTAGGAGATATAACTGTGTAGACTATGTATAATTTCATCCAAGTAAAAATTACGATCATATACACCTGATAATTACAGAAACAGGTTTGGTTTATTATAGAAGTCTAAGTTATTATTATACATTGCTGATGTTACATTTATTGAGCATTACAATTATGCTCTCCCCTATAATATACACATTTAAAACAAATTGAAGGTGCAGTGTGTGATTTCTAGCGGCATCTAGTGGTGAGGTTACGATTTGCAACCAACAAAAGTTATGGTGGCCGACAGGAAAATATATCATCGTCTGAGACAGCAGAGAGTTGCCAGTTCAGCAATAAGGGAACCCATGGTGTTAGTAGATAGAAACTGCTCATTCTAAGGTAATACAAATATAACGGTTCATTAAGTAAGGTTTTATACACCACTGAAAACTTATTTATCAAGGTTTTGATGAAACGCGCTCTGTAGCGCTGTTTGTTCGCTGTCAGCTACGGTAGAAACATGGCGACACAATATGTCGACCTCTATAGAACGGGGTGCCTGCGGTTATGAAGATATCAATGTCTCATTCTAAGGTAATAAAAACATAACGGGTCATTATGCAAGTTCTTTATACACCACTGAAAACATAGTTATGGATCTTAAATTGCATTTCTGTTAATAGATCCTCAGAAATATTACACATTGCACCTTAAAGGCACAAATAATTCATAAAACACAAATAGCGCATTAAAATATTCACTTTAAATGAACACAAATGTACACAAACGTACAGTATGCAAAACATACAGTAACATTACTCACTAATGTGAACATTCAGACACGCACAAAGAGGAAGTCAGAGCTGGTAAAAGTTGGTCCTGGTGAAATGGACTGCTGAAAATGGTCAGTCCCCGCTTGACCTGGGGCAGTCGTGGCCGAATGGTAAATGAGTCAGACTGAAAACTGAAGGTTGCGGGTTTGATTCTTAATACTGGCAGGAAACGCCTGAGGTGTGTGTGTTATGTGTGTGTGTTCACTATCCACTAACTTGGATGGATTAAACAAAGAGGAAAAATTCCAAGTATGAGTTACCGTGCTTGGCCTTCACGTCATGTCACCTTTACACACAAACAGACACAATGTCACTGTCAACTGCACACTATACATATGAATCTTTCAGCTGTACAACAGGAAAGAGTGCCTGAGTAAGAGGTGAATTTGGGGTAAATCATTGCGTGAGTTTATGAGAGAAAGAGGACGCGGTGAAAGAGAGTTTAAGTTATAATGTATATTAGTTAAAAGCAAATTGAATAACAATTTAATAAGTCATAAATTGTTGAGTTTTGGGAGACAATCAGTGCCTTTCAAAGGCCTTAATATGTCCACCCCACTTTTCAAATTTTTCCTACGCCCCCTGGAATGACCTAAAGAATCAGTGACACACACATTCACACATTATAAAGCTTTAAAGCCTAAATAAGCCATATATCATAATAATACTATTAACATTGCTGAGTAAAATAAAAATCTGACTGTGTAAGTGCCAGCTGCCGTAATGCACCTCAGCTCGGTCAGATATTTCTCTTAAATTTGATGTGACTTTTATTTTATGCAGAGGCGCAAGTGAAAGCTTAGCTCTCATTAGAGCTGACCGGGCTGGGAAACGTTCAGGCCCCGTAATGGCCCAGCGATTTCAGAACAAACCTTAACATCTTTGTTTTTGGTTACAGACCTAATTTAACTCGGCACGGATTCGGGGTCATGTCTGAGGTAAAAATTTAAACAACAGTATTTCGATCGGGTGTCATATTCAGTTCGGAGCTGATTTCATTCGGGGAGTGTCTTCTGAGGGTGATGTTTATTGGAGAAGCAATCGTCTAAATTAAGACAAATATAAAATGAGGTTTGTGGCTCCGAGATGCACGAAACGGCTCAATGTGAGTATATAAGTAAAAGTAGACCGAATCTGAAAATTTTATTAACCAGAGACATTTCATCTTGTTAAAAATCGGGCAGGAAAGGCACGTGTAATTGCAGAACAGCACTCCAATAATGATATAAACCGAGTGTGTGGCTTCTGTAAGGGCAACCACATGATCACAACCATATTGTAAATCTCTAAAGTTCCTTTACACTTCTGCGGTAAAGCCAGCAGAATGTTTCACCTGCAGAAATTCGAATGTGGCCCTTTAATTACTGAGCTATCAATAGAGAGACTAAAAATACAAATCAGCCATAATTGGTTTCAAATGTGCATTTGTAAATGTGTGTTTGAAAGTGAAATTACCAATAATAAGCAGGAAAATGCTTTTGGATCCCATGCGAGAGGTACATGGGCAGAGAAAACAGTGAGTAAAGCGGCTCCAGCTGAACTGAAGCAGTGGGTCAGTGTAACAAAACCGTAAACACAGAAAATAGACCAACAATAGCGAATCAAATTAAAGATGAAAAAGCTTCAAATGCCTCTTTTATCAAACAAACTCTCATAAAGTGTATATCAAATTTGTAGTGATGGTGGAGGATGTTTGTCCAACACCGCACATTACCTCAGACCTGTCTGATCCCGACACAGAAGTGTTCCCATGCCTGAGGTTTGCTTTTATTTGATGAAATACAAATTTATAGCAATAAAACCAGTTTATGATATAATTTCAAGAAACAAGGGGGAATATAATTGAAGTATGATTTGACTGGGTGCGGAGCCTTGAGAAAAGTTAAAGCGTGCCAGAGAGAAGGAAAGCAATTACCCCTGGAGCGAAATACAAGGCATTATTGGTCAAAGACTGCAGGGTAAAACAGCCCTGTTTGCAGTTTGCTTGGTAATTTCAGCTCGTTTAAAGACCATTGCGTCGGGCCTTTAATTTATCAAGCCTCCATATCAAAGCTGAAGGGCAGATATTGTACATTTGGACAATCAGAGACTATTTGGTTCCAATTTTAAATCCCCTAATGGAGCTCACCCCTATTCTACCAAGAACCTCTCATTTCACAATGCAAAAATAGAGACGGAGTGAATAAATAATTAGATTTTTGCTCTACGGCACAAACTGTTTACAGTTGATCATTGCTGTTTGATTAAATTTAACCGTCGATATTATCAAACGCAAAACTTGTGTGCAGTTTGTTTTGATTAAGCATGTCCTTATTGTCCTGTAGGTATAAAGTTTCATATAGCTGAAATCAGTGTGACCCCATGATTCCCGATTCGGTTTGTTCCCGTTTAAAAGCACAAGCTGATGTCTTACGGCAACCCAATAGTTCACACAAAGCACATTTATCCGCTTTGCAAACAAACCCATATTCTGTGCATACACACCACAACTACTTCATAGGCTAACACCCACTAAAGAAAGTTTTTTCTAACTCATGTGCTATTGACAGCACACAATGTAAGTCATTAATAAAAAGCCCTTGTTGAAAAGGAAAAGTGTCATTTTCAATAAGCGATGAGGAATTCCTCATGACCAACATCTTATATATTAGCTGTTGTATTGTGTGGTGCTATTTACCCTGCGTTTTTAATGGAACAAAAGACAAATCGCATTTTAAATCAGCACATTGAGTCCTCTCATAAAACTTTTTTTTTTCCACAGGGACAAATGGGCAGAACGAGTCTTAGTCCAGTCTGATATTTGTAGCACTACTGCGCCAGCTTCACAGACCTTTGGAAGGACCCTTCGCTGTATGCGCAGCCTAAAACAAGTTATTACACCCCCGTACTCTCTGGCTCAACACATTACTGTTTGGCAGGTTGAGTTGAAATAAGGCAAACGATTAAATAAATCGCTTAATTGGTCATTAGGGACACTCTAACATGAACCCTGGCTCACCGGTGTCACATGTCGAAACTCCACCTGTAAATTTGCTCTGCAAACAAGAGAAACATTACTTTTTATTGCCTCTCAAGTGGCTGGATTCATGTTTAAAATAATCATTACTTGTGTATGAGACGCAAATGGTAAATATCTCCATCTTAAACAAATCTAGGGGACAAGAACCCAGCAGAGAGGGGCATGAGAACTGAAAACAGGGCTGGACTGAGATCAGAATAGTATTTCATCTACAAACAGATAAAGAGATCTTTTCGAACAAAATGAGATCTTAGGGAAATCACTTAATGTACAACATTGTACATATGCTCCACACCCTTGTTTGCTAAATATTAGATATTTGGGCTAAATCATATGCTTTCAATAGCCAATGGGATTATATTACTCTTACTCTTTCATTTAAATTAGTTCAGCATAATTACCGATATAATAATCGATTTTCCCCACATAAAAAGTGACAAAAAGGTTAAGCAGATTCTCTCTGGCTTGTCCAGATCTTCTGATAAATTTCAGATTTGTAATGTTTTGATGTATGTGAACTCTTTATCTGATGGTCATGTGTAAAGAGCTGCTCTAACGTAGCTACGTTTAACGTTGTAACGTTTCGTATGTAAAATGTTAATACACAGACAAAGAAAGATGTTTGCGGAAAGAAAAGTAAAATAGGCCAGAAATCAAACTTTTCTCTATAACTGATCGAGCAGACAAGCATATTACAAAAAATGAGAGGAATAAACAAATTTGCCGGAATCAGTTTGTGTTCAGTAGTAATGGAGTCAAAAGAAAGAAAGAAAAAAAAAAGCATATATTCCACCGTTCAGGTCTCAGAGAGAATCACAGAACTCTTGTTGAGCAGTTGGGTCAATTTGTCACAGTGGATTCTGTTACATGGTAGAGATGGTGTGTGCCATCTACCGTACTGCGATCTGTTCATTAAACCTGAACACAACCACTCTCACCGTACTAATCAGAGGCCTGGCTGACCACAGACTACACACATGGTGGAGGTGAAGATGAACCCAAAGTCATTGTGATTGATGGTTTCGCTCTCACAAACTCATGAAGACAGATACAATTATCATATCTGTACTTGTTCTCCATTTCATGCATCACATCCATATCATTAAATAAAGTGTGAGAGCAAAGCAAAGGAATTAGACAAGACCATATCTATCTTATCTATCTATCTATCTATCTATCTATCTATCTATCTATCTATCTATCTATCTATCTATCTATCTATCTATCTATCTATCTATCTATCTATCTATCTGTCTGTCTGTCTGTCTGTCTGTCTGTCTGTCTGTCTGTCTGTCTGTCTGTCTGTCTGTCTGTCTGTCTATCTATCTATCTATCTATCTATCTATCTATCTATCTATCTGTAAGTCTGTCTGTCTATCTAGATATCATCATCATTAAAAAAAGCAGTAAAGACAATAATATTGCGAAATATTTTTTAAATAACTGTTTTCTATTGTATTACATTTTAAAATGTAATTCCTGTGATGGCAAATCTGAATTTTCAGCATCATTCCTCCAGTCTTCAGTGTCACATGATCCTTCAGAAATCATTCTAATATGCTGATTTGCTAAAGTAAAATAAAAAGTAAAGTATTGAATAAAAAGTAATTATTATTATTGAAAACATTTGTGCTGCTTATTATTTTTTTGAAACCCTGATACATTTTTTTTCAGGATTATTTGATGAATAGAAATTTCAAAAGGACAGCATTGATTTGAAATATAAATCTTTTGTAACATTATAAATGGCTTTACTGTCACTTTTGATCAGTTCAAAGCATCTTTGCTGAATAAAAATATGAATTTCTTAAAAAAACAAAAAAAAATCTTACTGAGGCCAAAATTTTTGAACAGTAGTGTGTAAGGCATATGCATGATTAAAATCCTCAGGGTATTTGTAAGAGTGTGAACATGACACATCCTGCTGTATTCTAACACTTAGAGTTTCTTGTTCTGCATCAGCCCATAAATAACTGATACCAGTGTGGGTAGCATTTAACCGTCCTTGTTGTTTAGGCTTTCTGGGCCCGCCGAATGTTTAGCACATTGCTGAAGAATTCAAACTTCGGCTTGGCTGCCACTGATGGTTCATATTTTGGCCCTCTAATGCAGAGAGGAAGTACATATGGAGCCATAAAAATAAAAGCCAAAATAAATCAGAGCGGTTGCACAATAATGTAGGCGTTCATGCATTTTACAAGACAGCAGAGAGGCCGGAGATTTTCTTACTCTCAATTTTTTTCTCTCTTTGTATCAACACTCGTTGGCATGTGTTTGCCCTAATACGCAGAGATATTAGACCAAGCTGTGAGCAGCAATCCGTCTATCATAATAAAAAAATATGAAACAAGTCATTTTGGTGGAATATGTTTTTGACTGTGACATGAAAGAATTTAAATCTTTCTGCCGTTTTAGTGGTGCAAATATCACAGTGTCCATTGCTTACTCACGTCTTATATGCAAATTTTATGCAAACGCTTTAATTTCAATATCTTGAATGGACAAAACGGACACATATTTACTTTAGAAAGAACGGTTGAAAATGTAAGATTGTTGGGATTGTTTCTTTGCAGACTGCCAAACAGGTGGGTTTGAAAGCGAGGGTCAAAAAGGGTCGTCCTGAAACGGCTCTATTGAAATGTTTCCACTGAACACGGTGAGCTGATGGAGTCCTGAGGGGTGATCTGAACAGGATTGAGCCTGACATTCTGCAGGTTTAGAAGTTGGCTAGCAGCAGACAGATTACTGCAATACCGACATGTTTGTTTAATTATGTTTAAAAGTACAGGAAGGCAATCTCTGCCAGGAATATGTGCTGTGTTTGAAACTAAAGAAGAAGAAAAAAAACTACCAACAAATAAATACTTTCCCCTGAAAGCAGCTGATGCTCAGTAATACAAGATCTCACAGCATCCCTCATCTGCAGAAGCTGTGTGTGTGTGTGTGTGTGTGTGTGTGTGTGTGTGTGTGTGTGTGTGTGTGTGTGTGTGTGTGTGTGTGTGTGTGTGTGTGTGTGTGTGTGTGTGTGTGTGTGTGTGTGTGTGTGTGTGTGTGTGTGTGTGTGTGTGTACGTGCAAATGGGTGTGCCTGTGTCTATGTGAGTCAGCATGCTCGATCTCAGAGCCGTAACGAAGATTTCCATCAACGCTTTCTGAGCACTGGCGCTGGTGGAAATACTTTTACTTAAGCTGCACCTATACAAATCAAACATACAGACTCTATAATACCTTCAAAATGAATAGTTAATGATCTGTTGGTGTTTCTCTTGTAAAATCATGTATGTACAGAACGGATTGCATTTTCATTTTCAAATTAGAAGCAGATTCAGTGAACAGACCCGGCCGCCCCATTGAACCACAGGGGAATGTTTTCCTTTCTCCTATTCACAGCGTGAGAGTTCTCCCTCCTAGAGGGACGTGTTTGCATGTTTTTGTAGGTACAGCTCAAATGTAAATATGACCCCTAATGTTTGAGCGATACCTCTGGCTCCGAGTGTCTGCTTCTGTGTGTGTGTATGATTTAGGGCTTCTCTGTGATTTGCCTGATGAGGGTCAGCGGTAGGGATGCTTCCCCACTGACAGCCCCTATCCGCCTCTGCTCCTGTAGAGTTTAAAGAGAGATTGAGAGAGCAAAGGTGTGAGCAATTACTGTCTGATTATCTTTCAACTAAAGCCTGGATTACCAAAGATCTTTCCAGTAAATAAACAGCATTTTACATATAGACCAAATAAAAAAAATAAAAAATTAACATTTGTCAACCAAACTAAAACTGCAATAGCATATATTTCACAATTATATTATATTATATTATATTATATTATATTATATTATATTATATTATATTATATTATATTATATTATATTAAACAGCAGCCAATCTATAATTGCAATAAAATCTATTTAATAATTATTGGGCGCTATTTTAACGATCTGAAAGGCAAGTATCAAACGGAAAACGCAAGTAACTTGGTGAGCAGATCTCGAATGGGTTGGTCTGAAGTAGCTACATTACTCGTAGGTGTGGTTTGGGTTTGGGCATAACGTGAAATAAACCAATCAGAGCGTCATCTCACATTCCCTTTAAAAGCAGGCGCGCTTTCTCCATGGTGGATTGCTATTATGATGGCGGATTTGCCAGGCGCACGCCAGGAGCGGTTCAAAGCCGAGGAGACCGACGTTCTCGTCAGGGCGGTCAAAGACAGAGAAGTGACATTGTATGGGGATGGGAGAAACCCACCCAAATTAGCTTTGGTTAAACAGGCGTATAATAATTTTAGTAAATGTGTAAGCTAGATTTATGCCTATTTTTTCACATCTTCATGGACACCACAATGAATTCCCTCATGTGGTAATATTTTTCCTTGCAATTATGTATGGTTTGCAAAAATGGGCACTGTGTAGTAACTGAGAAAAGAATTGTGTATGTTAAGTGAATGCGCGTTATGCACACGTTACATCATGGCCAAGCATGCGCCCTGTGGTGGAATTGTCCTCTGAAACTGCAAAATAGCACCAGGGAACTTTTGCATAGGAACACGCCTCCTCTTTCCGCTGAACCGCCCCCGGGAGCGCAAGTTCATTCCCTAATTTACCGACGTGAGTCTGTGGAGGGAAAAGTCTGCTGTGTGTCGTGTGCAAAATAGGAATGATACATGCGTCGGTGTACAAAGTCAATTGCGTTGGGTGCAAGATAGGGCCCATTATGTTATATTATATTTTTAATTATATATTAATTATATTATACAATACAACAGCCAAACTATGACGAGCTCTCAAGAAGCTTGACACGTGCGAAGGTAAACGTGACATTTATCGCTTCGATTGCTCTCACACACCATGCAGATCTTTGAACGGGTCCAGGATAAGCGAATTCGTAACATTGTTCGTCTCAGTCATTCAAGCCAGATTCGTGTGGAACTGTGGGACAGTTGACGCAGTTCATGCCACCAGGCTCCTGTTTGAGATGCATGGAGAGAAACAAAAGCCCATGCACGCTGCCTTTCGACCGTGTTCCCCATAAAGCCATCTGGCACGCACTAAGAACCCAAGAAGTTCCCGAAGAACTCATTGAATGGGTAAAGCTGCTGTACAATGAACCAAAAAGCAGAGTGCAGGCAACTGCCAGAAAAACGAAGGAGTTCCATATAATTGTGGGCATCCACCAAGGATGACTTTATCACCGCCCCTATTCATTCTTGTGATGGACGTCATCACACAAGACGGTCGATCTACAGCAGCCACCGCCATGCACACTTCTCTATGCAGACGACGTTATGCTTTCTGCTTTAGAGAAAGCCAGCCTCGCTGGCAAATTTCAGCCTACGCCTTAATGTTAAAACGACATAGTACATGACAACAGACCCGAACAAGCAGGGTACGATCGATAGGAAGACCAGTGACCGTCTCAAGTTGAAGATCTACCATACTGTAATTCTGCACTGCATTGTCATACTGTTGCTCTTTATGGGGCTGAGTGTTGGCCCGTGACGAAAGATGTAGAACGCAGTCTCTGTGTCATGGAAACAAAAATGCTGCAATGGATCTCCGGCATCACGTGCTTTGACCACGTCTGTAATGATGACATTCGGCAACGGTATGGTGTTGCCTTAACATCTGACAAGCTACATGAAGCTTGCTAAAATGGGCTTCCAGCTGGAAGTCAGTGGAAAGCAACCGAAGGGACGAACCGAAGCAGAGGTGGCTCGACACGCTGCACAACTATCTCAAGCTTACCAGTTTGCATACTCCGATCAAGCCGACGAACACTAAAGAAAAAGAAGAATACAACAACCATACTAAGCAACAGCCAAACTAAAATTGCAATACAATTTATTTATAAGAAATATTATATTTACAACAATAATACAATTGTCAGATTTATAAAATAATTGCTTGCTAATTTTGTCACATTTGACATTTTTGCTGTTACGTTAAATAGTTTGTGTGTTCCATAATTACTTGTTGAAAATTCTATAATAGGCTGTTTAAATGCAGGTTTCCATTGCGACAACTTAAAGTGCCGAACAACACTACCTTTTTGGGGCAATAATGGAGGAAATGGTGAAAAAGCAGCTTTTCATAGCCCAGACTTTCAGAAATTGAACTAAAAAATGTGTCAACGAGCCCTAGTAACCACTACTGATATTCGAATTGAGAAGCTGTTTGAATTGAGGAAAGCGCTACATTTTTATCCGAACACTTTTTTTGGGAAACACAGAGATTATGGCGATTGTATTCAATGAGAAAGATGATAAAGTGTTCCATTTTTGTTAGTTATATTCAACACTTTGCCAAATCTCAGCTCTAGAACAAACCAAAGAGCAGGAAGGGAGAGACCCATTAAAAGAAGGAAGATGGGAATAAAAAAGGTGGAAGAGATAAAAACAGTTTACTTATTGAGGGAGAGAGATTGAGAGAGAGAATGTGTAAAAAAAGAGAGCGCAGTAAAAGATCAAAGACTGCAAAAACAGCAAAATGTAGACCACAGAACAGAAGGACAGAGAGAGAAGATCATGTAGCTAGAGATAGATTAAACAGAGAGAGAGAGAGAGAGAGAGAGAGAGAGGGAGAGAGAGAGAGAGAGAGAGAGAGAGAGAGAGAGAGAGAGAGAGAGAGAGTATTATCCATGCAGCAGAACACAAATCAGATTTTAATAACCACATAATTGCTATTATAATTTGTATTATTATTACTACAAGTTCTCCTTTTTTCCTTCATGTATATATGAGTGAACTCCCCTTACATTCTCAAACATTCTCACCCTTCTCTCTCTTCAGTGAAGTCTTTCTGGCACCACTGTGGCTAAGCTGGCACACTTCCCAACAACAGGAACTAGAGATAGAAAGACAAAAAAAGAGTGTGGGAAAAGGTCTGGACAGGTCTACCAGAGATAGAAGACAGGATCTGCGTTTAGCCAGAACATACCTTACATGCTAACAGTCCTGCGACAAAGAGAAAAGGGACGATTTCAATCGCTCCAACCATCAGTTTCTGTTAAGCGATTTCAAACTTTGCAATTGATCATCCACCCAGAACTTCCCGAGATCTGAGAAGTCACAGGCAGGCTGCTCCCATCAGAAGCTGCTCTGGCGTTCCTCAGCCCATAAATCTCCGCAGCTTTTATATTTCTCTGTTCATCAGAGCTCTGAAACTGTTCCGTATGTCTCTTTTCCTCTCCGCTGTTAAATGCCATGGGCCTATGCTATTCGTGCTGAGACGTCCAGTTTGTGTTGTGTGAATGCAAGACAGCTGGACGGGGTTACACACATAATAGCAAGCAGGGCACTTTGGGTGGAGGACACTTGCCGAGCGGAGATGCCTTTAGTTTGGACATATTGGATGAAGAGACAGAGAAAGTCGGAAAGCTCTTTTGTGGACAAAAAAAAAAAAAAAAGTATCTAAAAGCATTTTTCTCAAACTGTTTTTGCATTTGATGATTAAGAACTTTTTGCAAGTCTTCTAAATGTCTTGAATGTAAATGCATCACATCATATTCTGGACACAGTGCATGAGGAATTAGTTAGGGTTCCGGCTAGTAGAATAAGTTGACATGTACTTGCAAAGTTACTTATAGTCAGTAGAATGTCTGTTGGGGGAGCATCAAAATAAAGTGTTAGCAGATATTCCAATAATAAACATGCAACACGAAATAGAAAAGAAACATTACAATTAAGATGAAAATATAATGAAATATGATTCATCACACAGGGACTTCTGGGGGTGCTCTTGTAGTGTTACTGTATAATTTTAACTGTAAAATCTTTTTTTTTTCTTTACACAATTTTGCCCTTAAAGTTACACGCATATTAAGTATCTAAGTGAGATTATCTACTACATGAAGGAATTCGGACCCTGGTGCTAAATAGCCTATTATACAATATGCTTTTCATGTAGTCAGTTGCACCAGTGAATATGTGACAACTTGCCCCAACCATGTGTGTAGCTGGAAAAAGATTTCTGAGACATAACACCTCATGTGGCAAGTTCTATCCTGTATATTTATGCTCTGATTTTCTGCTTGAATTCTTGGTTTTAATAAACAGTTACTGCTGCTCTCTTGCTGTATATGAAACCCAGCTCTCCGTTGACTAACATTTACTGATCTCTTTTGTTAACTTATAAGCTTTTTCAAAAAAAAAAAAAAAATACTAATGAAGATTTGGCTTCAGATTTCTTTGGCTTGTGAGTTTTTATTTGTATTTTACCTCTTTTTGTGGTGCAGGTGATGTTGTTCACAGTAATGAGTTCTGAGAAGAGACCGTATGAATATCTTCCTTCATCAGACACCCGATACAAACAAATGCTATTTTAAAGAGGAAACATTCGTTACAGGAGAAAGGCCTCTGGGACTGCAGCACATGCAGGAAGCCAAGCCTTAATTCTGTTGCTTGAGTGGAGACAGTGATTTGTAAGATGGGGACAGAGTTGGGAAAGTGTTCTCAGGATGTCCCATAAAGTGCGGCAGTATCAGTCGTTCTAATCTAAGTTCAGATGTTTAGGTTGGTTTGACCTGGGGTCGTCTTCACCCCTCAATAAAGTAAATAGAAACCTGTAGAGTCAACATGCTTTAGGGAAACAGACTGCATTAGGTAAAGGTTTCGACTTTAAGTTCATACAAACTTAAAAAAATAGTCCTTAGAAATGTTTTGATTAAGCATCAACATTGGCTCAGACGCTTCTCCAACAACTTCTAAGGAGAAATTAAAAAACATAGACAGCAAGGCACTGATCATTTAGCCTTTACGAATTGGCTGAGACAGGTTTGTGTTCAAATTGAAATTGAACTGAATTGCAGACTAATTATCTAATAAAAGCTGTGACATTACTAGGAAAAACAATCATGATGTTTAAGAGTTCTTGAAGAGATCTAAATTTTGATTTTTCTCTCATGCACAGGTAAGAAAAAATATTTTAATACTGGACTTTTTAAACATTATTAAACAAATGGAAATTTGGACAATGGACAAATGGCTTTTTCTTTGGATGCTAATGTTTTATCTTAATCAAGGAAAGTTGACAACTGGCTTGTGGGAAGGCTTGCCATACACATCTGAATGCTACCAACATGTCTGGCTACTGATTAGCCATCCAACTTCAATGCTAATGCTCTTCCTTTATTCTAATAGCTGTCCAAATGCTATCAGACCAAACTCTTCAGTTAATACCTGGAGTATAGGTGCAGGAAAAGCTTAATGCTGTCTCTTACAGGATGGAATAATGGCTTCTTCGTAATCTGCATCGTTAAGTGAGAACTACCCTTCCAGACATACAAGCAGAGAAGCGCCATTGGCTACTAGCAGTGACAGAGATAAAGTACGGCTGCTGGTTGAAGACCTGGCATCCATGTTGCCTGTTTCTGATTCAGTGCTTTGTAATGATAAAAGGCTGTTCCTCAGGCGAATGGTCGCTCCAGTTATGGACATGCTCGAGATGGTTTTGGATTTCCTTCGGTTTGATCAGAATGTTGGACGCTGCCCTAATTTTGAGTCATCTCAGAGCTCTTCTCCTGCTGGACTAAAAATAGCCGCTGTCGAGGCGAACCTGTCCCCACTGCTCCTGATCAGAGGAAATACCATTGGTTTATTTCAAGGCCTTTAAATGAACAGGAATGTCTAAAAAGGGAAACATCGATGTAGCGTCTTTTATTCTGTAGTACAGAAATGTCGCTCTTGTGACATTCTCTCCTCAGTTTGGAGCATTATTTTTAAGCCTCTGAAAACTTTGGATTGGATCACCTGTTTTAATTATGCAAAGTACAATTAAGCAAACATAATTATTCATATAGTAAAATAAAATAATTAAACTAATTTATAGATATTTTGAATCCTTAACCACAATAGAGTCACAATAATCCAAAATCGAAAAATTGGACGGACGGACGGATTATTGTTTATTAGAAATTTTATTTAAAATAACTTTACAGCACAAAACAAGAACAACAAGAGAGTAATCTGCAGGGTTTTTGTTGTATTTTTCCAGAGTGCGAAATTGCAATGACAGGGGTCCTGTAGCCCAGCAGGTGAGCTGATAAGCAACACCAATGAGATGATGTTCTGATGATGGTAAAGATGAAACACTTTGATGTCAGCAGAGTTCACAAGTTCCTGCTCTGCTCTGGATTGGTACCATTCAGATAACAAGACACAAGGGCGGGGGTTATTTTACTTGTCAAATCTATGGCTACAATACTAAAACGATTCAGCCAAAAGGGTAGTTCTCTCCATGAATGAGTCTGACCATTCACACATACTTGAAACTTTTCTTATCAGTGATTACAACTAATATATATATATATATATATATATATATATATATATATATATATATATATATATATATATATATATATGTAAACAGACTTCACACAGAATGAGTATGGAGCTGTACACTTCGGATGTGTTTTTGAATTCAAAATATCTAGACAGACCACTACTGAGGGGAGTAAAACAAAAACGTCTCAAGATGTGTTTGTAATAATACTGAAAGACACTGAAAAGCCAGTGTATGATGCAGTGACTATGTTCGTCTGAACCACATGTACATAGACCAACATTTTAAAAGTAGCACTGAAGTAATGCAATAATAAAATTTTTTCTTTTACAGATTGACAAACTTGATTGCAAAGCAGACTACAGACCAGTGATAGACTTAAGTTCTATGTATCTATTGAGTTTTAAAACCACTATTTGTACTTGCAACGCTACTCATCTGCTACAATGATCTTGTAATTATCTTGGATTTGCATTATATTGGGGGATATTTGATTATTGCAATTATTTTGATTAAGCAGCATATTAATTCAATTATTTACTTATTTGGCAGCAATAATGATAAGGTAGCACTTCATTTCAGTGTCCTTGTTACATGAAGTTACTATAGTTATAACTATAAATTATGCATGACTACTGTACATGTAACTAACACGAAAAAAAAAATCCTAACCCTAACCAAATAGTAAGTATATGTAGATAATTTATATTACTCAGTACTCAAATGTATAGTCACACTGTAACAAGGACAGTTGTTTTGTGATTTTGTCTTACTATCACTTTCAGATTTTAGACACTGAGTCATGGGATACAAACATCAGATCTCTTTACATCATGTTCACTGAAAATAAATTGGTAGAATTTCCTTTGAAACAACTTTGAAAAATAAATTGCTAGTGCATTTCACAAATAAAAATACATTAAAAGTAAAAAAATACTTAAATAATATTTGTTGTAATTACAACTTCGAAAAAAAAAAAAAATTGAGTGTAGTTTTACTCAAAATGTCATGTTTTTATGCCAGTAATGAAAAACAGACTAATTATAAAAATTAAAAAAAAGGTTTTGGATAACTATTAAGGTGGACTAAATGTTTCCCTCCATAGCTCTTTGACCAATGGAATGCAGTCCTGTTATAGCTTCAGGGGTTACCATGCTTCAGTGACCATGAGCATACGCACAGGAAGTTTCTCCACATGTCCACTTCTGATCCACACTTCCTATTTATTGGTTCTGTCAGCTTGTAAGAGTCCATACATGTGTGTGTGCGGTATTTACGGTTATTTGAGAAGCGTGCCCTCTCTCCCTTCAGCAGTCAGTTTCAACTGATAAGGCAGAGGTGAGGGAAGAGTCAGCCAGACTCAAAGCGTTTGGTACAGACCACCCCAACATCCACACATTTGAGTCCAGCAAAACCACATGTCCCTCCAGGGGTCCGTGAGAGACGAGGTGGGTCGACCCAGCCTGGCATGAGCATAAACACACACAAACACATATACAAACACAATAATCCTGTAGCCCGGACTACACATCCATAACTGATCTCTTTACCAAAGGATTCAATTATTCTATTACAGCACAACAAATTGCTGGAAACAAACTCAGAGCAGTTCGGAGAGGCAAAGTTTAGTATGAAAGCAATTAGTGAATGTAATTTGTGTGTTAATTTGAGTCAATGTACACTGTAGCTGCTGGGTAAAGCTAATATGGGGGTTTGGCGGTGTAAATTAGGGGTAGTTTGTTAAGTGCTGACCTGGAGAGGTGTGAGGTCCCAGGGGATCGTAGTCTGGCTCTGGACCCCCTGATGGTTCCTCAAGAAAGGAGGAGGTGTTTGTTTATACAACTTGCTTTACAGGACCGTCCCTCCATCCCCCGAAAACAAATGAATGTCCTACAATCCACTTACCCCCCCTGCAACCGATGTACTCGTATTACTGCTGCTGTATCTGATTGTTCTCTCTCACTGTTAACACTGCGTCAGATCTAATTAGTTTGCTGTAGACATGAACGCAAAGTGAGATAAACGCAACCAAACTAGAAATCATTTCGGACACAAATAAGCTAAATGAAAATTTAAAACCAAAGAAATGAATAACAGCTAGTTATTCTGTTAACACACACACACACACACACACACACACACACACACACACACACACACACAAAACCAACACTCTCACACACACACACACACACACACACACACACACACACACACACACACACACACACACACACACACACACACACAAAACCAACACTCTCACACACACACACACACACACACACACACACACACACACACACACACACACACACACACACACACACACACACACACACACACACTAAAACACGGTGTGTTTAAACATATAGTTACAGTTACAGTGAAATGGAAGTAGCAAAATATTTTGTTGTTGTTGTTGTTTATATTGTGACTTACATCAGAGTAAATATGATAATCGAAAAAGAAAAAAATAGGTTGGGGACTTGGTTCTATCCATCTGTTGTTGATGAATGCAGATCTGAATGCTAGCTTGAGGTCGATTGTAATAAAGGGGCGGGGCTTATGAAGACAACATTTTTGGAGTGGCCCAGAAATGGCAGAGAAGTCTGCCATTTCAATGGATGATCGAATTATGACATTTTGATTAAGAATTGAATTGTAAAAAAAAGAAGAAAAAAAAGAAACATACATGATTGAATTGTTCACAATAAGATAAACAATATGCATTTAGAAAATAGATTTGAATTTTAATTTCATGTCAACTTCCCCAGGTGACCCACATACGTATTTGCATACTTTATCGCAGATTAAATAGATTAGATGCAAATGATCAACATTTAGCCTATCCAATTAAAATTTCAATAGAGTCGGTTTATATTTTTTTGATAAACATGACAAAAATATAACATTGGGATTATGTGAAAAGAGTTTTTACCATTATAAAAACACATTTGTGAGCATTAGCATAAATGCAGAAATCGTCATCAGTGGGTCTGACCAATCGTGAGCGTGTTGTCATCACAGCTTGTGCAGCCGCTCTGGAGAAACTGTGCAGAATGAGCAAGCCGACTGGCACTCGGATCGCTTTTGGGGTACTTTTTGATGGCATACGTTACAGGGACTTGCTGTTGGAGCCAAGTCTCAAGTCTGGTCTCAAGTCCCAGCATGCACTGCTTCAAGTCAAATGCACAGTCTCCGCCGGATAAAATCGAACACAACTAATGACGTGTCCAAAAAGATCCCCCATCTTCCACTGGTTGGACAAACGATAGGCCCGCCACAAGCCCTTGCCATTGGTTGAGCCAGGCAATGGTCAATGGAGTCAGTATTTACACTTCTTGGGGAAAATCACCCAACAAATGATTTAATTATAGAAGTCTCTGCATATTAAGCTAGAGTCAGAAAAACTATTTAAAAGTACATGAATATTTAAAAAAAAAATAGTTTTAATAATATAGGCCAGTGCCAGTGGCCACTCTTTTTATTATAATGAAAGCGAATTATCACAATTAATCCGATGAAGTCAAATGGTGTACTTTAATGAAATTGGTACTTTTGTGTCCTTTTGTGATTTAAAGCGTCAGTCCTCATACATTGTAATTGCATGTAAAAGCATGTTGACCACATTATTTAAAACTTTTGTGTTTCACACAAGAAATTGATACAGGGGGTGCATTTCCCAAAAGCATGTTTGCCAACTACGGTCACAATGCACCCATGGTTTGGAACAACAAGAAGGTGAACAAATGATGACAGAATTTTCACTTTCGGGTGAACTATCCCTTTAAGTAGATTTTATTCCCCATCAGAAAAAGTGAGAGAAAGAGAAAAAGAGGAGAGTGGGAGCTGTGTTTTCCTTCTTTTCTCTCAGATACATGAGATATCTGCTCACCACAAGAGCCCTTCACACTGTCTTCACTTGGAATCTCTCTTTCTTTCTCTTTCTCACTCTCTCCACCATCTCGTTCAAAAGAAAAGAAACCCCATTGACTTAGAACTGAGTGACCTGGAACTAGGTGGGGGTTCATATACTGAACTGTGTAAGTGTGCATTCCTATATATGTAAATAAATATTCGTGTGTCTGTGTACCCATGTCTCTGGGTGGATATGAGAGAGGGGTACTGGAACATACGGGCAAGCATCCCCAGAATCCTTCAGCTTGGCCAAAGTTAACAGACAGGAGGGATTTGGTATCAAAGCGCTGATATTTCATTCCACACACACACACACACACACACACACACACACACACACACACACACACACACACACACACACACACACACACACACACACACACACACACACACACACACACACACACACACACACTGGCAGGGTCACGAGGAGGGGGTCTCCCACAGACTATTTGAATACAGAAATGTTTAATTGAGAGCAACAGGGAACACAGGTTAAGAGGCCAGGATATACATATAGATATTTAAAGAAAAACATCTCTCTCTCATTTTTCTCTACAAACTCTCTCATGTACATCAGTTCAAACTACTTATTTCTTGGTCCATTTCCCCCTCAATTTCTAATTCTATAATGTGCAAGCATCTTTAGGGCAGTCTGAAATGTGCTTTCTCTCACAACTTGTTTGGCTTGTGTTCAATATTGACACAAAGCTGCATCAGAATACAAAATGAAACACCCTTGGGTGTTTTATTAACATGAATAAGTGCACATCTGCGTGCAGTGTGGAGTATGCAGGGACCTGCGAGGATCTCTTGTGCTCCAAGTTTGACGTTCACAGAAATGAGAGTGATAATATACTGAGTTCTCAAGGTCATGAAACCAAACAGCTTAACTGAACACATTCAAAGAAATCCAGAAAATATATAATATAATGTTTTATAGTACTATATGTATGTGCTTGTGCTTTCTTTACCCTTCCATTCCCCTGTTATGTTGATGTTTTGTCTTGGGCCAGGTGTGCTGGGTGAGTTTGGTTTCCCCTCACTGCCAGCCGTTATACACATATATTAATCAGCTTATGAAAGCCTCGGGCCAGACTATTCATCAAGAAGCCGTGCTCTCATACAGTATGAGAGCTGATTTAGGTATTGTTAGCTTTCTGTTTAATAGAAAACGACAGAGAAGTAAATCTACATGCTTGAATACGAATACAATGTTTATGTCCTTAAACCGCATAAGTTGAACCGTAACACCATGAGGAAGAAACATGGTCTCTCAGGGTCAATCTTAATAAGAGCAAAAGGGACTGAACTTTACCATAACTTTATATAAGGAGTCTGAATGCGTGCACATTCTTATTCTTATTCTTATTTTAAATTCAAAGCTTGTGAATGAAAGGCCTCTAGGAAAAACTTTAAACTTCTCCTTCTGTTAAATCCTTTTAAATTTAGCTGTTTTTAAGTGCTCCGGCCGGTCTGTTTCTGATTTCAGCCGACGGAGTTTGAATCACAAAGGGTTAGAGTGGGTAATACAGATGGCACAATTGCTGATGGCCATTTACTTCAAGGGGGATCTTTTTTCACTATTTGCTTTTTTGTCCTTCCCTCTCAATTTTTTATTGTTTTTTTTTTCTCTGCAAAAGAGACAGTTAGCTACTTCACAAGGTCAAATTACTGATGACATGTTATGTTAATAGAACAAAGAACAAGGCAAACGGGACATAGCATGAAACGCACATAGGCACACACACACACACACACAGACACACACACACACACACAGACACACACACACACACACACGAACGCACACAGGGGTCTGTGGTCTCCTTTGATCTGAACAGTTCCTGGGCCTGGTGCTCAGAAGAACAAATGAAACAGAAGACTAAGTTTCTCCATCCTGCTTCATCAAGTGATTCAGCCCAAGATTCAGAAAAACAGAAGATTTGAACTTCCTCTGCTGAGAGACCCACAACACACAGTCACTAAGGGTGTGTCACGAAAAAAATCATAAATCCACTTCAACAATCCCAAACATAATTCAAAGACGTGGGTCGGTTATGACAGGTTTCGGTGTAATTACACATATTTTTCTTATAAATGTATAATGGAACAATCTCCGCAATCCCTTACGTGAGATTTAATGTTATTTTCCAAGTAGTTTTTTATTTTGCTTATTACGGACTGTGAGAGCAGGGTGTGAGTAATCATATGGATTTACTTTGTCATGAACACTTGCAGAGCCTAAAAATAACCCATTGCTTGGGAATGACCTCTGACTTTCATTCTGTTACAGTAAAATTCTATGCTCGGCTTATTCGCTCATTTTATGTCACAGACTCATGCTAAGCCTTTTTATTTTATTTGAATTTGTTGTTACTTTGCTCTCTAGACATATATATATATATATATATATATATATATATATATGTATATATATATATATATATATATATGTATATATATATATATGTGTGTGTGTGCGACCCTGGACCACGTCACAAATCGCACAGGTATATTTGTGGCAATAGCCAACAATACATTGTATGGGTCAAAATTATCAATTATTCTTTTATGCCAAAAATCAGGATATTAGATATTTTGTAAATTTTGTACATTTCCTACCGTAAATATATAAAAAATATATATTTTTGTGAGTGGATGCAGCACATTTACATTTATTCATTTAGCTGACGCTTTTATCCAAAGCGACTTACAATTGCTATGTTTCAGAGGTCGCACGCCTCTGGAGCAACTAGGGGTTAAGTGTCTTGCTCAGGGACACATTGGTGTCTCACAGTGGATTCGAACCCGGGTCTCTCACACCAAAGGCATGTGTCTTATCCACTGCGCCATCACCACCCCTATGCAGCAAAATCGCGAACATAAATCGACAACTTCAAAGGCGATTTTCTCAATGTTTAGATTTTTTTGCACCCTCAGATTCCAGATTTTTCCCAGATACCTCGACCAAATATTGTGCTATCCTAACAAAACATACATCAATGGAAAGCTTTTTTATTCAGCTTTCAGGTGATGTATAAATATCAATTTCCAAAAATTGACCCTTACGACTGGTTTTGTGGTCCATGGTCACATACATATACATATATCAACAAATTCAACGTTGCAATCACATGGATAAATTGTATTTTAAGTTTATTAAAATGTATTAAAACCAGTTTATAAATTATAATAATATTCTAATATATTACTGTTTTTATTGATTCAAATAACTGCAATAACTGCAACCTTGATGAACATAAGACACTTTTTGTTCTATTGAAACTTTACTACCGTTCATATATATATGTGTTTGTGTGTGTGTGTGTGTGTGTGTGTGTGTGTGTGTGTGTGTGTGTGTGTGTGTGTGTGTGTGTGTGTGTGTGTTTCAGGTAAACCTACATTATGGGGACGAAATTTCCCCACAAAGTTGGCAATGTTCGAAATCCTTGTCCTTGTGGGGACATTTTTGGTCCCCATGAGGAAAACAGCTTATAAGTCATACTAAGATGTTTTTTTAAAAATGCAGGAGGTTTTCCTTGATGGGTTGGTTTTGATTTAGGGGTATGAATATACAGTTTGTACAGTATAAAAATCATGTCTATGGAATACCTCTATAAAACATGAAAACCCAAAATGTGTGAGCACACACACTACAGTAAGATCCGTTTGGCCTGAAGATGTGGAATAAGGTCACATTTCTCTTAAACAACACAAATCCTATTCTAGTCGGTCTACTCCTAAAGGAAGAGGCTCTAAATTAACCGGCTGAGTAGACGGAGTTTGGTTGTCACCTGTCTGCTGAACATTAAACAGGAAGTCAAACAGAGGCCTGCAAGGTGTGCTGGGCTTGTTCTGGTTTTCGTCCTTCAGTAGAAGCAGGAACTTCTGTTTTGAATGATCGCCCCATTCTCTCACGACAGATTTCAGGATACAGCTCAGGATAAAAGATGTCCAGCAGACGGGTTTATGTCTTGGTGAGCTCAAACAGTCACAGAGACACATTTTTTCTGTAAATGTGCTGTTCTGAAATCTCGTCCTGCGCTATCATATTCATAACTTCCTGTGAAACGAAGCACAGCGGACAGAAGTTATTAGAGGATACAGTGACACCTTTTCATCCTCCACTAAAAAAAAAAAAAAAAAGGCCGCCAGCCGAATTTCATATAATCTTCAAACGTCTTGAAAGCGTATAAGGTAAAAGCACACAGTGAATCACACAACACAGGCCCCGGATTTTGGTGCGTTTCTGGATTTGTACCTGAATTCTCTCTAATCCATTCTCAAATACCTCAAAACAGTTTGGTGTTATTCTTTCAGCTTAAGACTTGGCAGATGTGTAACTGGACCCACGTTAACAGTCTGACAGATTATTCCATTTCTCCGCAAAACCATTTTTAAAGGGAGGATGATAGAGGGAGCAAGAGGAGGAGGAGGACGGGAGGATTTGGCAGATGAGTGTACTCTGCAGGTGTTGGGTAATTGGATTAACACAAAGCAGGAGAAAATGAATTCCTCTCCTCTTTTTTGTAAAGTGAGAGCACAAAAATACTTTTTTTAAAGCAAAGACAAAGAAAGACATTATTTGGTTTTTTAAAAATATGATGCGATACAGGTGAGATTAAATGCATATCTGCTTACATTCAACGTTTGAAAGCACTAAACATAAAATCCCCATTTCATGTCTTCGAATTGCTTAATGCCTCTCAAAGCCTCCAGAGGCCGCAGAGGAATGTATGATGACCGAATAAAACCTTCTTTTCTATCTCCCGTCCCTTCTAACTCTCCTTTACTCCGTTTGAAAGTCTTTCAAAAGATACATCAGAGAGTAAATAAAGAAAAAAGCGGTCACAGCGAGGAGTCGCCCCTCCGCCGGCCCGGGAGTTTATCTTAAACTCTAACCACAATAAAACTGGCGGGTTGAACAGAACGACAATGAAGACCACTGACGATTCACATCAGTTTGATTGTCCTCCAAAACCAACACCCCTCTGGGAAACACACACACAAACACACACTTGGAAAGATCACTTCAGTCAAGGTGTCTGAGTGAAATGGCAACTCTGTGAAGCTCTAGACAAAACACTTGTCAGCATGTTGTTTTGTCAGAGGCAGGGTGGCACTGACGTTTTAGTGGAAACGTTCGGCTCTTTGTTGTGGTCGCGCTGCGCCCTGAAAATGTTTTTGTTCAGCTCGGTTCACACGGAGCTGTCATCCCGAAGAATTGAAATGGAAACATACAGCTGTATTATTTAAACGAGAGATAGGAAATCTGGATACAGGTGTCTGAAATGGCAGTCCACCTTTCCAAATCTGCCTGAATGTACCGAGTTTGAAAATTTCCCCCGTAAAGAGCCATATTTCAATCCAATATGCATTTGGAAATTTTTACTCGCCGACCTCCCTCATGACGAACCGTAAAAATCCCTGTCAGACATCTAATTACATGAGTCTCTATGTGCACTGTGCGGGAAATAACATTTGCAGATATTCCATCCACCTATAAAAACAAAGGGAATGATGAGCTTCCTCGTGTTTAATAGGAAAATTAAACAGCCCGGTTTTATTGACTCCATGGTCAAACTGTCAAGATACCAGCCAAAGATCTAAGAGAATGCTTTAAATATAGTGCAAATAAACATAAACCAATGGATTAATGGAGATCTAGGACAAAGGGAACATCCGTAGTAACATTTGTCATTCTTTTTAATGAATATGTGGTGGATCAAATGTTAAGATCCCACAATTAGGTGCAAACGAAATCTTGGGTAAACATATCCAATGTCAAATTTTTGCTGAATTGTACAGAGCTTAAATTGTGTTTTACAGTTATGTAATATAAAGTAAAAAAATATAATAATAAAATATATATATTAGTGCTGTCAAACGATTAAAATATTTAATCGCGATTAATCGCATTAATGCCATAGTTAACTCGCGATTAATCGCACATTTTTATCTATTCTAAATGTCCCTTGATTTCTATTGGTCTCATTATTTTTTCTAATTTTAATGCTCTTATCAACATGGAAAAGTGGATCAGCAGTAAGTTTGTTCTTAGCTGTGGTATCCATGTGCTTCTGTCTGAAGTCATCCATTGTAGAGCTTAGATCGGGCCCAAAAAATCAAGCCCGACCCGAGCCCGTGCGCATTGTGTCCGAGCCCGGCCCGGCCCGACACATAAACTGTAATTATGAGCCCGAGCCCGATTTAAACCCGTCCATTTTTTAATACGCGAGTCGTTATAACTGACGTTCTCAACTACTTTCTATGTTACTTTCTCCCGCCCGCAACATTTTTGTCCCGCTCCCGCCCGCAAATAGACTCTTTTTTTGTAGGCTACCTCCAAATACTTTCGCATACGTGTCGCCACCATACACATCAGCATAAATGCTCCGGATAAATTATTTGTTATTAAAGCATTAACACACAAACCACTGTTATAACATAAAAGCAAGCAGGCTACTGAGTGCATGGTTTGGCATGACTGAATGCGCGCAAAGTGCGCTCCCTTAATAATTCCTAAAAAGCTGACATTAGTTCATCGCAATCTCACACATCTGTTATTATCAATGAAGCTGACTGCACAATGCATCTTCCATAATATATATACACTTTGTTTGTTATAATTAGAGGATTTGCCAGCATACAGAATTCAGCACTGAACAAAAAGTCTGTTTTGAGCGGTGAGGGGAGTCTATTTTAAATGCTTCTGATTGCCCATTGCGTTCAAAATCAACACATATGTCTGTGATTGGCTACATCACTCAACGCTGCAAACATGTTATAAAAAGAAACTCTGGCCTGTAAATCGTTTCTATTTTGTTTTAGTTGTTCGTGTTGCTTTTCTGCAACATATGAATAAAAATGTATAAGTTTTTATGTTTTATTCATAGATATTTCTAGTTTGCGGGAGTCCCGCGAATCGTTTTATTCTCCCGTATCCGCACACACAGAGTGAGTGCATTACCGCTCGAGCCCACCCTCGCACTCGGCCATCAAATCTAGTCCCGCACCGCACTCCATTGCGTTGAGAGTGCACGTCTCTAGATCGGCGTCTCGCGCCATCCACTCAAAACGTGACGTTAGCCTACTACTCTTTGGCCGGCGCGCAAGCCCAAACAAGTACGTGCGGCGTGCCTGTTGTTTTGTTTCCGGTCTAGCTATCCGGTGTGATGTTGTAGTTTTTCTAACGTTACTAGTTGTTGCAACAGCATGTGAAAAAAATACAAAGTTTGCTAGGCCAAAAAGAGCGTTGATCTCACGATAAAAAAATTGACGCCGTTAAAATGTGTTTGCGTTAACGCCGTTAATAACGCGTTTAACGCACAGCACTAATATATATATATATATATATATATATATATATATATATATATATATATATATATGGTTTAACATTTTTAATTCGTTAAATAATTATGGAGTGGTGTACCATTTATACCAACTCAAACTCTTTACATTAATGACGTTAGCCAAATTGTAAAAAAAATCAGTCTGATAAATTTACTAACAAATGACAACAAAGTTAAAGGTAAGGTTGCCCTTACAACAATAAGTTGCAATCTTTTAATATCTTGATATAATCAATGTGTGTGGATCATTTTTGTGACAGCATGCACTTATAAACCTTAAACGAACCTTATGCCACATTCTAAAGACCCAGGTTGGAAAAAACCTTCTGCTCTATTAGATCTGCCATGTTTCCAATGCTATCCTGACCATCATCATCATCTTCTTCTTCTTTTATTCTTTGAGATTGTACTATACACTTCAGCAAACAATCTGTTTAAGATCAACTATAACTCACCACTAACATTTATTTCACCCCTCGATTTCTTTAATCTCACTTTAAAAAAAAAACATCCACTATGTTAAAGTCAATGTGAACAGCCTTTCGCAACCCATTTTACTTACGTGATATAATGCATTTCCAAGTGAAACAGAATGTTGAATGTGCAAAAACATAGGCTGGGAATCAAACAGATAGTGTAAAATGGCCGATTGAATGAGACTTTGCTAAAAAATATGTCTAAAGTGACATCAGTAAAATAGAACGAAAATAGAACTCATGGGATTTCAGAGGAACAGCAAATTAACATTCTGATTAAAAATTACGAAGACAAACTATTTTTGTCATTCAAATATCATGCACTGACTAATCATTCAAGAACATGCATTAATTTAAAGGGTGGATTTTGATTTCATGTCGACTTTAAATAAATTATATTGTTACAGCTGGATTTTATCTACAATAAAAATTTGGTAACTTGCTTTTAGTTAAAAAAAAAGAAGAAAAAATGGTTCTCATGGCACAAATATGAGCGATGTTCACGAGACAGGTTTCTGTTTCCATTGCAAGTATAAGACAAATCTATCAGGATACTACACCTTGATTTCCACACACTGTAATGTTTTATTCATCAGCTGTAAAAATAGTCCAGGAAACATTCTTTTGCACACCCACACTCAAGCTTCATCTGCCATAGTGTACATGCCTGTGGTCTCATCGCTTAAACGTTTCACTTTTGAAATGTTCAACAGTTATCACACTGAAAATTTTACTTGGATTCAGACCTTGCTAAAAAAAAAGGCCTTTTTTAATTAATCACGCTTTCATTTCTTAACAGAAGCTCCTAGGACACGAGGGAGCGAAGAGAAATGTTCCGCTTTGACTATGCAAGAGTATATTTTACAAGAATTACTCCAAAAATTCAAGGCTATTTTTACAGTGATAACTTTGGTATTTGATATTATTAAATTATCATGGCCCCTCAATGGATGTATTGTATGTATACATATGGAAACAGGACACTCAAATCCCATCACAGACGAAATAAATAAAAAAAAGCTTCAGTTATAAATGTTTGGAAATTTCATCAGGCTTCGAAGCTGCTGAAGGATTAAAGTGCTGAGAAGTTTAGTCCAAAGAAAAGACAGTCATCAAAATAAACCACGAGGTTTGAATCTTTAACATTTTCTTCATACCAGATTGAAATAGAACTATAGTGATACAAGAGAATGAAACGACTCAAGGACACACAACCGCACACTCACAGGAACTTATTTATGACAGAACATGGGTGTGTGTGAGAGAGAGACAGCATGCCTGCAAGCTCACACATTTCACCTAATGTTTTGATTGACAGCTAGGCCTATTAATGCAATGAGACTTTCCAAACATCATTGACTAAAGATAAAGTCGCATCACCACTCCTACTAAAGCAATCAACGAATGAGAGATATTTGACACTGACACTATATATATATCTTCAAACTGGTATTACATTGAACAAAAAGAGGCCAGGGTACAAGACATGCTCTCACATTATAGAATACTGCATTGAATTATATGTACTTGTGTGTAATTGTTTTGTCGTGCAGCGTGTAATAGCACATTATTCTCGTTTTTATGGTGTATATTATAGCAACATGTAATATGAGAGATATGGACAGTTTGCTGGTGGGGTCTCATTTTTCTACCATGTTATTTGAGTAATATTAGAGAGTAGGGTCACTACACAGAAGTCATTTGGACCTGGTGTTGCACAGCTCAAAAACAGACTGAATTACAAGTTCATTTGTGTGTTGTCTGGCTAGTAGAGTAACATTTGATAGTGTGGCACGCAGCAGGGATTGACACTGACATTTGGGTAACAAATTGTACAGACTGCTAATTTATCAGCGGTTGGTCCGGAAATTGCTGCTCTGTTTCCTAAGGCCTTTGAAATTCACATCCAAATGTACGGTAAGGTTTATAAAAGGAGACTGGACGATTTCATAACCAAATGTGGTTGTAGTTGTGCCTAAAAATAGACGTCTTGGAGAGTTTACATTACAGAGGACAACTTCAGGGTATAAAATATAATAAACTTTTAATGATAAAATCTGCTAAATGTAAAATGTCAAGTTGGTAGGTAAAGTAACCCTAAGCCAGACTAAAAACAAACAACAAATACATATCATAAATATTGATAAAGAGATATTTGTGGATGTTAAATATTTATATAGAGATGATATAAAAGTGCAATATTGGCTAATATTAGATGTATAATATTTTGGTATTGACTGATGGTCGATTCTCTTATTTTTTTTGTTTATATTACACCACCATTCAAAAGTTTGGGTAAGAAAGGCTAAATTTATCAAAAGTGCCAGTAAAGATATTTATAATGTTACAAAATATTTCAATTTCAAATAAATGCTGTTCTTGTGAACTTTCTTTGCCTCAAAGACTCACAGATTGACAAAAAATATTAAGTATGGTTTTCAGCATTGATAATAATAAAAAAAGTCCACGTAAAGTTCTTTGAAAAGAAATATTTGAAAACACTAATAATTTAATTTGAATAATAATTTTATTATAATAATTTTATTAACACTGATAACTGTAATCTTTTGCAAATATCAAAATGAATATCTTTACATGTAATGTTGTGATGCATAAATTCAATTTAATGATTGTTTTGAGTCTGTTTTAATGTTTTATTTTTAATTTAGACAAAATAGCATTGCATTTTTAATATTACCTATGAGCCATAACATGAAATCAATTATTGGCAGAAATTTTAAGTGGCAATCTAAATACTTAAAACAATACGACAGTTTAACCAGAGACGGTTAACAATAGGTTAGTAATAGTAATGCTATTAGTCTGTTGGCTCTTTACAGAAGCGGCTGGGCATGAGAAGGTGTCACCTTGACATGTTGTTTGTGATTTTCCTGTGTGAGGTCACACACCTGAGGTGTGACCCGCTTGTGTGTTCAACCACTTAGAGGAACCACGGTAACAGCCGGGCTTTGATCTGATTGGATAATTAGATCATGATTTTGAAAACCATAAAGGTCAGGTTAGGGTTAGCCTAACCCTAACTGCAAGCATTCTTTATGTTTTATTAATGTACAAAATTACTTTTTCTTGCTTCATTTTCATTTATGTCTGATTTTATATGAAAGCTGAATAGCATAATTTAAGTTTACTGTTTATTGTACCACATGAGAGCACCATCTGGACTCAAAAAGCATATAACAGGACAGAGTTTATTGTTTTAAAAAAAATGCCCACTGGTTTCCCTCTCTCTGTCTCCTTTAAATAATTTGGACCATAATATGCTTTGACACAAAGTTTGCTTTAAAAACCAAAGAGGCATTTGATGAGCATTGAGTAAAATGAACCTGTTCATTAAAAGAGAGAGACAGAGAGCGCAGAAACCTGATCTTATAATGCCGGCCAGATTGGCTTACAGTGGCCCCCATATCATATACAAGCTTTCATCTTCCCGTCGCGCTACGCCATAGTTCTCTCTCCACACTGCTGCCTCTGCAGGCAGGCCTGATTAATAAATTGTCCTTGATAAATATTACATTTCGTTCCATACCCACATCTGGAAGTGATAACGGCCCTTCCTTGAAAACGTACAGCAAACGAAGGCCCTGCCGAGCTTATACGTTAGAGCATCAATAGTTGTAAAGAACGGCAATGTTCAAGCGTGTTATCGGACAGGCTAAGAATTTGTCTTTTGTAAATTCGAAACAGGCTTGAAAGTGGGGGAGCGATTGTGGCTCACAGAAAACTTAATCATCATTTCAGACAGGTTCGTTCTTCCAGGCCTTTGTTCCAACCTCTCATGTGGCAATAACTTTTTGTGTGTTTTCATTGCACAAGGGAATACAATTTGCTGCATTCCATCTTGAAAAGTTCCCGCAATGCTGTGTACGGTTTCAACATGGTCAGTTCCATCATTTGGGAAAGATTGCCTTGTCCTGCCGCTGTCGTGTGCATGGACGTTCATAAGTGCATCTGTTCTTGGACCGACGCGTATCCACCGTACGCTCCCTACTCATTAGCCTATCTCAGACAGGAAAATCGAATGAATCTGAATAAAAATACCAACGCTAATGCTATTAATTGTGACGAATGACTTGGATAACAGCTTGCCTGGAAACATAAATAAATAAATAAAACGCAACGTTTTCCTCTAGCAAAAATTATCTTTGTGCTGAAAGGACAACGTGTGTGCTAAATGAATACAAAGACAAAAATAAATAGATTATCAACAAGACAAAAAATTGGCGAGGACAGAAAGAGAGGGATGCACTTTGGTGCATTATCAATACTGAAAGTGAGAGGAATGTTTTTACAGAAGGGGATAGTAATAGACTGAATGGGATGGCAAAGCACACAGAGAGAGAGTGAAATAAAGGGAGGGAGGAGGAGGAAGAGGGAGGGAGGGAGAGAGAGAGGGAGAAAAAGAGAGAGAGAGAGAGAGAGAGAGAGAGAGAGAGAGAGAGAGAGAGAGAGAGAGAGAGAGAGAGAGAGAGAGAGAGAGAGAGAGAGAGAGGGAGATGCAGTAAGCAAAAGCAGATTGCATATGTTTTATAGAGATCACTGAAACGGTTCACAATGTGTCTTTGGTCAAACTATATAGAGCAGCAGGACTTATTCAGGCATCACGATTCTGTCATTTATAAAGTCACTGTCTTTAGGAATAGTGACCCTAAATGACACCAAAAAGAAAATAATACAACATAAAATAATAGAATAAAATAGAAGGAAGTCATACAATACTTTTATGCACTGTAAAAAGTTGACTCAACTTAAAAAGTGAGGAAACCTGTTGCCTTAAAATGGTTAAGTAAATAAACTTCATGCGTAATTGAAAAAAATTGTTTTTTTTAGTACGCATGAAGATTATTTACCTAATAATTTTAAGCCAACAGGCTTCCTCATTATTTAAAGTTAAGTCAAATGGTCACTTTTTACACTGTGTGATGTACAGATTGAAACTAAAGTCATATTTAAATATTTAAACCCCTAACTTCAACTCTAGCAATGTTTGATTTGTGCCTGATCTATTCAATGAATGAATTGATTCGGCTCACAAAACTGGCTTGAATGATTTGTTCATAAATCAGAGTGATGTGACTTCTGATTTCGACTCACTGATGTAAATATCAGTGATTTCACAGATCTTTAATTTCTTATGACTTGAAAGTATTTCGAAAGTATTGGAATGTTGTCCACAAGTCGACTGACTGATTTCATGACACTTTAACAATGCCTTTAAATAATTGTTATAGCTTGAAGTTTGGAATGATATGAAAGTGCATATTTTTATTTTTTGGGTGAACTGTCCTTTTAAGAGACCCTTTTTTCCATTTTTGACCATTAGCAATTGTACACACTCATGAAAGGTAAAGGCATGAATGTCCTCTGGTCATCTGTGCTGTTGACTCACGCATTTCCATTGTGTAAGCAGATTGATGGGCCTGCAAACTGTTCTGTGGAGAACACACTGTCTCTCTCATGGTCCATAAAACTTATTTCTTGTTTCAGAGAAATAATAAAAAATAAAAAAAATCTCAGAAATGAAAAATAAGGCCTTCTGTTCAAAAATCAGGGTTGCTCATCTGTTTAGAGACAGGAAGAGGGAGGGCAAATACAATCAGCAGCATTAAACAGTCATGCATCGGGGTATTTTACTGATCATCTTAATGAAATGGAATATCTGGAGTTCATAGACTGTGCAAAACACTTCCACATTCACAAAAAACTTCATGTAATGTAAGCTGATGACAGAGAGACGGATCTCTCTGAATAAACCCTGATCGCTCTCTCATTTCCTCGAAGAGATGCACCTTCAACAGACAAAGAAAAGAATAGAGTGCTCTGTCTCTCTCTCTCTCTGTGAAAAGTGTTAAGCAGATCTCTTGAGACTGTTGAATGGGAGAGAGAAGTGTTCATCCTCTTCTTCCAGTGACATTTAATCCCCAGGATCTGAAAACCACAGAAGTGCTCACGACTAACACACCCGCTGAGCAACAGTCTGGACAGATGTGCCACAGGGTGGCTCCCAGACACTCAAAAAGAAAGAAATCAAGCAAACAAAAATGTCTGCTTGGTGTTTGTGGCCACATGAAATTCCAACAGGATTCTGTAATAATTTGCCAGGAATTTGTCGTGGTGAAAGATTGTGTCAGACAGAGCAAATGCCTTCAAGCCCTACATATAATTAACAAGCTAAATCCCACTTCTCTCTTTAGACAATGTTCAGAGACTCTCTTTAAATCCCTGATAGACATTTAGACCCCATTTACACCTGAAATATACATCTGCTTTGGGTGAACTAATCACAAGTGCTCATTGCTAAATACAGGCGTAAATGGGCCCCTAAACATTTTGTGATCGGATCGCTCAAACACTCACAAAAGAAAACACATGGGTTGTGCCATGTCAAATATCTCCACAAAACACATGCAATCGTATGTGTGTATTGTCTACTTTCTAGTGTCTGAAACCATTTTAATCTGCTTGCTTGTGGAAAAACATGTGTTTCTTTGTTAGTTTCTTTCAAGCGTAATGGACAGAGAGTGGCCCTAAAACATATTTGGACATTCGAGCCACACTGAAAATGTACGAATGCTTCTTTTACAGAAGAATATCACACAAGATCAGGTTTCTGCACTCTCTTTCTCCCTTTTTTAATGAACAGGTTCATTTTACTAAATGGTTATCAAATTATATTTGGTCTTTAAATGATAAAACATAAGATATATACCACTCAAAATGGGAAAAAAAGTTAGATAAGTATTGTGCTTGTCAGACTTAGTGAAACCTGAAACCGATTTTATTAGTCTACCAAAAATTAACTATGAGACCCAATTTTTGAGAAGTATTGCAATTTTTTTTTTTTGCTTGCAGATGCTTCTTTTCTCAAATGCATTTTAAGTGTGACTTAGCTGTCCAAATACATTTTGAAGCTACTGTATTTTCTCTGTATTTTTTTATGTGAGCATAGGGCATAAAGTCTCATAACCTAAAACACACCTAGCATGTGTGCCAACATCCCTCCTCTCGTGCGCAATATCTAAACACTTTTGTCATCCCCGTACATGAGTGGAAGACAGCACATGGCATATATCAGTCTGTGCATGTGTTTGCGAGCACGCAAAGGTGTGTAAGAGAGTCGCGGAGCTCGCAAGTCTCAGTTAAAGCACTCTATCATCTGATTGTCAGGAGCAGCAATTATCACAGGCTTCATTGCAGTCCACATACCGTCTTTTCATTCCGCAGGGACCCTGTTCAAACAGAAGCTTCTAGACTGTCAATAAAAAAAGACCAATATGAACCTTATAACAAACAAGCCTCTTGACGCCTGCCTGTGACCCTGGTTCAAACGGAGTGAAGACAAGTCTATGCACAGAATGTCTCTGACACCCTTGAGCCGCTGTGATTTTAGAGGAGGTGTGGCAATGTGTTTATTTTTCATTTGATGTATTTAACTTTGCACCCATGCACAATGGCCTGCAGTCATGTCAAACAATTGAAAATCTCTCTATCCATCCATCTATCCATCCACCCACCCTTACACTCACCCTTACACCCATCCACCCTTACACCCACCCACCAACCCTTACACCCACCCACTCATCCACCCATCCATCCAACACACATGGCTATACATTTCTGTCAGTCCAAACACAAATGCAAACTCTATCCAGATAGGACACAATAAAAACTAAACAAAATCCAGTCAAGGTCATCATCATCCTGAGCATTCGACAATTTGAGGATCATATCATCCCCCAACACCATAAAATTAGACAATATACTATAAAAATAATGTATGCAGTACAATTCAAAAGTTAATTGAATAATAATAAATGCTGATTTTTTAAAAACGTTCTATTCAAAGCACAAATGTTATCAACATTTATAATAATAACACATGTTACTGAGCACCAAATCATCAGAATGATTTCTGACGGATCATGTGACACTGAGAACAGACACACCACGAAATTTCAGTTTTGCAGCACAGGAATAAATTACATTTGAAAGTATATTCAAAGAGAAAAAAAGTTATTATAAATTGTTATAATATATGACACAAATACAGTTTTACTATATATTTGATCCAATAAATGCAGCCTTATTGAGCATAAGTGACTTCTTACAAAAACATTGGAAAATCTTACCTAACCCAAACTACTGATTGGTAGTGTAAAAATAAATAACGTAGTTGTGGCTTCTTTTGTAACTCATATACTAAAATCTTTATCAAAAGGGTGCATTTAATTAACTACTTAAGATTATGAGTATAACTTACAAAAGGTTCCCTAACACAGGAAATTAGTGTTTTCATCAGTGTAAGTCAGTCTAGGTCTGTGTTGTGTGCTAAATGGGCGCTACTGTCCAAGTAATGTGTCAAGTTTAACAAAATCACAAGCCACAGCGTCACATTGTCACCCCTCACAATGTGCTGCTGTGACAAGGTGTGTTTCACACTTACAACTTGTGATCTTTCACTTCTGTTATCAAGGTAGTTGAAGCGCAGCTCACAATGACTGAAATTCAGCATTGTAACAGCAAATGGACAGAACGGGCCAGAACATTTAAAGCGATTGAATGAGAGACACCCACTGGGGGTGATTTTGAATCCCACTGAGAGTAAAACACCAAATGGCTCAGATAAGATCATCACATTCAAACACAAGAAGACTTGTTCTGTACTTTTGGCTAATGCTGCTCTTTCTCATGGAATCCAATATTTAATACATCTGCATATAAAAACAGTGTTTATCATTATTATACACAGGGATCAAAAGTAATAGATAATTAGTGACTTTTTTTTCAAATTGTATTAATTGTTTTGCATTACAAATTACATCATCATCATAGCAATCTGCATTAAACTTATGTATCTAAAATAAATACCAAATTTCAATGTGGTCTCACACTTTTTGACCACATAATATATGTTGAATGTTCAGTTTCAATGTTATAATTATTATTGAGCAACAATTAAAATTTGATTGATTGCATTGTATGGAGTGGAACTAGGTTGGATGTGCATAGGACCTAAATAGCAGTAGCTATTCATAATGGGTGCAGAGAGCGTTGGGGCTGAAGGGGACGCGCTAGACCACAGCGGGACGGTGAATGTAAAGCTCAGAGCCACTTTAAGATAAATACCTGTGACTTTTGAAGAGGCTCTCTGGTGACTATGCTAAACTATTACCTCGGCTGGTGAGAGATCACACACATTTAGAGAGGAGAGACAAACCCTAAACACTCACTCACAACAGAGCTGGAATACACAAGCAGTCTGGTTCACTTGAACACACACGCACGCACGCACGCACGCACGCACGCACGCACGCACGCACACACACACACACACACACACACACACACACACACACACACACACACACACACACACACACACACACACACACACACACACACACACACACACACACACACACACACACACACACAGCATTGATCAATAAATCAATAATATAGAAGTTGGCCACTGCATCCATTAGAAAATGTTGTGAAAGTGGACAAAGGGTGAAAGAGATGATAGAGAAAGAGAGAGGGGGAGGAAACACAAAGATCAGAGAGTGTGTTTAACAAGGGGACCCAGCCTGCGCTGATATTTGCTTAAACTTTGCCAAAAGAAAGCGTACAGAGTTCTGAGGTTTTGGGGGTGAGGGTGTGGGCGTGTGTGCGGTTTGGGATGACAGGATAAATGGATTACTGACCATAACAAATAAACCTACGTCATACCGTTTGGCTTGGCCGGGACGAGCCACTTTCCAGTACAAAACTCCTGAGACGGTAGGACATATGAGGTCTGCCATTGACCTTACAAATGGACACATCCACAAGCCAAGAAAAAAACAAACCAAATGCTGGATATTCAATATGCTCTGATAGGATTTAGAGAAGGAGGCAAGTAATAATCTCCCGCTGTTGTTGTGGATGGATGAAAGCATCCAACAAAAACTCCCCTTGCACAAGTTCTGGATTGACGAGATGGAGAATTCACATACCAAACAGGGTCTAAACCTCGTCCTAAAGCAATTCTTCTGATGTAAATACATGCAACAAGGGTGATCTTCATTGTCATGTTCGATCCAAGACAGCGTTCATTAGATTTAAACTGACAAAATTTCACTATTCAGTCAAAGTTTCGCTTCATTACAGCTGTTAGGCTGCAAGGCAAGCCTTCCATAATGTATACAGACTGATGTTAAAGAGAGTGTGTGAGAGAGATTACGCTTGTGATTTAGTTAAGCAGTGTTAGAACTGTGCATTTAAAATGTAAATATCTCACTCCCTTCTTTTCTCCAGGTCTGCAGGCCAAACATGACATGTAAGCGCTCTCTCACTCCGGATCTCTGCAAAAATAGATCATGTCACACTCCGGAATGTAAACTCAAACTAGGGAGCAAATTAGTCGGCCACAAATGATTGCTAAAAGTATGAAGTTTTCCACAAAAGCTCCCGGTGGAGGGGTTTGCCGAGGGCATGGAAATCAGACCCGCACATGTTTCGAGTTGAGAAGCGAGGGGGAAGAGGAAGGGGTGTGTTCGTGGAGTGTTACAGGCTCTTGTCTTCTGCGAGAGGATGGAGGAGAATAAAAGGATGAGTACAACAGAGCTCCTGTTCTTCAGAGATCGAATATCGATGGCAGATCTTCTCAAATCGAAACTTTCATCACTGAGATTGACTTTAAAAATTACAATTAAAGCCGAGATGAACAAAATTAGCACATAAACAAGGATCACACGGGTGAATCCACTAAACTGTTGCACCACGTCTTAGTTGAAAATCATTAACACTAAGGGATTCTGGTTCCTTAGTGGTACTATTCATTTATGACTTCAGTTAACTAAAAAGAATCGACACATAACAGTCAATTTTTCAGGAATGGACTATACTGTTTGTGCTTAATATTTTCAAATCATTAAACACCAAATGATTATATAAGTCATTAATTATACTGTAATCACACTTTCTGTTTAACATACATAGGGGTGTTAAGAGTGGAACCAAAACTCATCGTTTCCACTATTTATTTATTTTTTTAAACGTGGAACCGGTTCTCGATATGCCAAATTGCTGTATTCTGCTTCATCCTCCACAACTTCGCACTCAGAACCAGCCTGTAAGATGGGGAAATGCGTCATGCAAATTGGGTTCAGCACTAATTTTGGGCAGGTTGGCACCGTTACCTGATGCTTTGCTAAATGTTCTCTGATTCAATGCAGACAGTGCGCACAAATAAACCACTCTATCAGCGAAACTAGCCAATTCCACCCACAATGTGCTGTCAGAAGCGCAATCAGGGTTTAGTTTATTCTTGTTCATCTAAGAGCAAACCTCAAGAAAACCACTGATTGTGTAAACATAAACCTCCATCGTGTAAGGTACCACATGTGTGAATTTGACACTCCTCACTGCAATTGACACCCAGTATCGTGCCACAGTGAATGCAGAATGGTTCCTGTCAGGTTATAGTAACACTGCATTTAAGGTCAATCATGGGAAATGTTTAGGAAGTTCTCTGAAAGCTAACATATGCAGCGTAATGGCTACAGTATGAGGGCTTCACAGACTTCCACTGTACACGTGATATACTCAAGCGATCACTGTTTAGAGCAAGCCATTTCCTCTCAAACACAGATCTATCTGGCTCACAAGGTGTATTTGTGTGTATAGAACAGATTGGTTGTACTATTGTGTGGTGAGATGTTCCTGTGTCATTGTTTCCTAATGTTAATTCTGTGCAGAACACCATGTACCCAGACATAGGAGCGCTAGAAATCTGTTCAGTTATGGGTATATTCAGACTGGCATGTTCCCGCAGCACTCTTCTCCAGAGACACAGTGAAACTGATGAAAACCCTGCAAGCCAAGAACAAGGTCATATTTTAGAGCAATTACTACACTAACAGATGCTTTGCATGAAAATATGTGTTGCATTACCAGATGACCCCAAATGTAATGAAATTCATGAACAGAATTTGAATTTAACCATTCATTTCTACATGCCATGTCCATCACTACTTACTACTAAATTAGGCAATTACAGTAAATATAAGCATTATAATTATAATCACATGTTCTGCGAAAATTGGCAGTACTTTTTTCAGTTATTTTTTTTTATGTGTTGAGTACCAGAGATCCCAGTGCTGTAAATTTAAAAATAACAAGAATTTTAAAATTAACCTTTCCCATTAGAATCTTGTAATGTTTCTTTTTCTTTAAATAAAAACCAGAGGCAAATATTGTTGTGTTGTAGCACAAAGCAGATGGTTTAGAAATTAGATTTAAAGTTACACTGTTTCTATTTTCAGTCAGTCAAACCAAACAAACAAACAGACAGACAAATAAACAAACAAACAAACATTTATGAATTCATTTAGCAGAAAAAAAAGGATTTGTTATGTACGCCAATAAAAACTCAAATTTATTAATGCTTAGACAATCAATTCATTCATATTTTTTAAGCCGGGCAGACAGTTTAGAAATGTGACTTCTCATTTAGTAACATTGTTTCTATTTGGGGTCAATTTGATAATTTGAATAAAATAAATAAATAAATAAATAATTTAAAAATTTATGAATAAAAACGTATTCAATTTATTAAAATTAAAGCATAAAATAATTATAATTATAATACAACGCTATAATAAAACGCACAATAAAAATAAAATAAAAAGATAATAATAATAATAAAAAAATACATAAAAATATTTTTAATTTAAAAAAAAATATATATATATATATCCATGTAATCTACCTGGGGTCTGTCTCTAACCCCCCAAACATAAGTAATATTTTTAATGGATAACATTTGAAGCATGCTATCAATTTCTTTTTTAAATAATCCATTCTAATCCAAGATAGGAACAGTATTAACATGTAAACAAAATGCCATTAAAACAGCATTTGGGTGTCCCAGAACATTAGGCTTAAACAAATCATTATACAAATACAATTTTAGACACATCTACACAAAGAAACACATTGTTCATGCTAACAGGTATTTAAGGTATAGTGTGAATGTCAGCGTCAATAATGCATAAACAAAAGTTCAAATTACAAAATTGCTTCAATTCAAGTCTTGGAAAAATGTCACTTTAAAAATCAGAAACCTGGAAGAACCGCTGCTAGGAAAATACAGTTTTCTCTCAGTGTTAATATCAGAACCTGCGTCTGGTAATTGAGGGGGGGAACGTCAGGCGTCCATTAACCCTGTCAGGTATGATTAATGTGGATGCCTCGCCCCACGGTTCACCCCTCGTGTGACGGACAGGCCTGATGTGATTGGTCACAGCTCTGGTAGCGAGTGATGGTGATTCGCTGACATTGTGGTGAGGTGTGTGGTTTGGATGGCGATTTGATTACATGTGTAACACAGAGGGGAAAACCACTCAACAACGAAACGAGAACCGCACTGCTACTCTCGGAGAAAGGCAGACAGGAACATGGGAGTTAGAAAAGCCACAGCAGGAGATGCCGGGCAGTTCAGCGAGGCGGTGGACGAGTGAGGAGGGATAGATTTGTGAATGACACAAACCAAGTTCTCCTACCACTCATCAAAAGTGGTCCAGGTTGAATGTACCACGGATGAACCCAGGTTAAAAAAATGATGGCGTAAACACATCTGCATTCAATTGAAGGTTCTTTATCTTTGAGATTCTGACAGATACTATGTTATTAAAATCATCTTTCATCCCGTATTACATACTGCTGGAGAATATGGTGAGGTACGTTAACAAACCAACCAATCTCACCAGGATTTTCTTGGTAAGCTAGAATGTTTTGATGGAACTTTCTGAGATACACTGATCGGAAACCTGCTATTTTCTTGTCTAGTAATTCCTTTAAAGGGAGCAGTTTTCCTTAGGGATAGTTTAAATCTTTCTCTCTCTGAAGGGCGTATCTTTCTACTGTAACTCATTTGTGAGAATCTTACTGACTTCCTCTTCCTGTTTCACAAATCACAGAAATACGGGGTCAGATATGTGTCATGCATATCCACTGAGCCGAAAAAGATATTGTAGCATCATCACGCAACAAGTCAGCTGTTAGTTACAAGACAATTCATACCAGTCAGAATGTGCATATAAATGGTCATTTTTAGTTACAAATATTCCTCAATGTTATATAACCATTATAACTTCCTCAATGTTATAACTTATATTGTTAACTCCCTGCTTATCCAATACAAACAATCACCAGGGTTGCAGGAACACTCACATGAGACACAATTTGAAAGCTTCAAAACAAAACTTTCTGGAAACACCAGTCCCTCTAGCCTTTTGAACGTTTACTAATTTGGCCTAAATCAATGTTGGGACAAATATGAACATAAAAATACATGTTTTTGCCAGAAGCAACATACTGTATATCAAACAACAAAACCAATACATATACCCACACACATCAATGCACTTTTACATATAATTCTCAAGCAATTATAAAACATTTTCAGCTCTGGGATCCGGCAGAGAATCATATCTGCTGTTGAGAGTGGTCAAATCCCTGCCTCTGACAAAGGTAGCCCAATTGATATTTTTTGTATACATTTGTGTGCTTTCTCAGAATCGCTCTGAGAAGTCAAATGTCTTTCTGCTGGTGTTGGTGGATGGAGATTTTGACCTGACAGTGAAGAGACAGCAGATAAGACATCTAACCGTCTGAACCGGCACGCCGAAGAAAGATACGAGCATGGATTTGTCCTTTGCTCGGCCTGAGACACTCACTACTCTGTTTAGCTTGATTGTTCGCCATGGCAACATAAGACGAGAAAATATTTGATAGCAGAAATCCAGGCCAGACAGAGCCATAATTAATTGCTTATAAAAACATTCACCTGCCAAGTGCTGTAGAACATGAACCTTTAGTATATCCAGCATCATACGCCAGGAATTTAACATAAAATATAGAGACTAACTTACTTGCTCTTGATAGGGCTCTAACAAGCTACCCGACCCACAGTTGTGAGAACTCTACATTTGGACCGAAATGTTCCCAGATTCACATTGTGTTAGTGAAGGACCAAGCCTAACATTGTTCAATCGTGATCCCATTTTAACACATAATTTAATATCAGTGAGGGAGAAAATGAAACTTGCATCATATAGATTAAGCCCCTAGTCCTAACCCCTTACTGCATGCCCTCTCTCTCTCTCTCTCTCTCTCTCTCTCTCTCTCTCTCTCTCTCTCTCTCTCTCTCTCTCTCTCTCTCTCTCTCTCTCTCTCACACACACACACACACACACACACACACAAAGTGCAAGCTGCATTATATTTCAAATTTATGAACATAAAAATAGGGGTAACTAAAAGCAATGGTGTAGCAGGTGACCTGGCCTGTGTTCCTCTATGTGTGTGCGCACTTGTGTGTGTGTGTGTTCATAAAAGTGGTGATGATGCAGAGATCCAGGCCTGTGTTGGTTCATAAAAGCAGTGGGATATAAGGAACAAGCACTCCACTGGCCTTAAGGGAACTTTTGGCAATGAGATGATGTCACCAGTGATTGGTGTGTGGGTGTAGGTCATGTTATTTGCTTTTATTACATTTTAAACAAATTCATTTGCACAAATTGGACTATATTCAGGGTACGAATTACACAATGGCCCTTGGGGGGGGGGGGGGGGGGGGGTGTACGGGTGTGGCTGGATATCAATGATGGGGGGGGTGTCATGTAGATATAAATATATACAGTAAATGTACATATACACACACACATATATATATATATATATATATATATATATATATATATATACACACACATATATGTGACACATATATACATATAAAAGATAAAACATGTTTCCAAAATTACATAATAGCTTTTATATTGTTATTGTACTAAAGCAAATAATAAAAAAATAATCTAGAATGTTTTTTAAGATTTTTAAGTTTACAACAAATCTTAAATCCACACTCAGATTTTTGTTCCCTGTATGCAATTTTTATAAAAGGTAGTGCTGTCAATAGAATTAAATAGCTGAAATGAAAATAGCAAAATAAACTCATGATTTCTGTCCAGTCTTTAGAATGAAAACGTATTATCATATTTGGTTAAACAAATGCTTAACATAATTACACTAACATATTTAATCAATATCTTAAGTTCACACATTAACTCTGACATCCCTAAAATACATTTTGTAAAAACTTTTTTTTTTCTCTCTCTCAAATTTTCTATGACCCCCTAGAAGCCACTTGCAGCCCACTGGGGGTCCCTGGGCCCCAGTTTGAAAACCCCTGAATCTAGAACCATTGTGCCCCATGAAATTCAAACTGTCAGTGGTTATCACAGCCAGAGTAGCTGTATAAGGAAGAAATAGTATGAGACAGAGAGAAGGAAATGGAGAGAGACATGCTGGCCTGGATGCAGGAATGTATATAGCATTAAATGAAAATATTAATAAATTATATATGCAGTCTCTTTCAAAGCAGTGATAATGAAGCACAATGAATCAGATTAAAGATCCAGATACATGCGCCTGTCCTGCTGTTTACATTTTTACATTCATAAAGAGCAAATAACCCATGGTGTCTTTACAAAATTTACGGTTTTAATAACAGATGATGAAGTGTATGAAAAAAGGGAGTAACAAAAGGAGAGGTATGTTACTCTGTTTTTTCTTTTTTGCAACATCTTCAACGCAGAGTTGCCAAATCATAGACAATGCGGAATTGTGCATGTTGTGTTTGGAAAACACCTCTCATTCTTTCAAAGTGCTTGGAATTGCACTCAGTTGCCAGCGAATGGACAATATTGCTTTTGTCTCACAGTTCTGTCTCTTCCCTCTGCTCAGATTTAAATCTGATAACAGATGAGAAGATAGAGCACTGCATCGCCTGGACTGAGACTCGATCCCGCTCCTATCAGGTAAACGTCTAAGCTGCTTTATAGGCAAATGCTGGGTGGCGTCACAAAACATCCACATGCTGTTTGAACTGTGCAGCTGCTTGTCAGGTTTAATTAGAGAAAAGAATATGTGAAGGCAGATAACCAAAAGTTTCTCCAACATGTGGTTAACTGCCTCAGCAAATTCACGATTTAATATGCTATCTTCCTTTTTAAATCAGTACTATATATAATTTTTTTTAAAGCACATTAAAAAACTTTTGTTAGATGTGATTAATCGCGATACACGGGTTTCTGTGCAACGTCATCACATAGATGCGCGCGCATCTAAGAGGCAGAAAACAACACTCTTTGCGTCTATTCTAGCAGAAGCAGAGATGACACGGAGCTGTTGTGCTGTAAACTAACCTAAATGCATAGGGTATGTCAGGTTTTTATGATTCACAAACTAGTTGGACAATTTTATTCAGAGACCTGATGACTAACATTATAACTTAGCTTACTAGTCAAACTAACATGTTACATAATGTTATATTAATATGCAAATGAAACACAAACAAACAGATCCAACTCTGAAATTGCAGTTTATTATTGAGTCAACAAGAATTTACAAACAATGCAAAATCTACGTTAATTGCATTGTTCTTTTACAGAACTCGGCCTAGCATATAGCGGTCTTGTCTCTTGGATCCGCTCGCATCCGGTATGGTTTGTATACAAGAAACCTGTGTATTAATCGATTTGACAACAATATATATATATATATATATATATATATATATATATATATATATATGTATATATATAAACGCATAGCCTATGTCTGTATTAAAGAAAAATGATTGATAAACACTTATTTGGAATGGAATTAAATAACAAGTACGCCTACTTTGGGTGTCTTGTTCATTATATTTATTTTCATATAAAAGCAACAGAACTTAAATTACTATATATATAAATTAAATTATTATATATATATATATATATGTATTAGTGGTGGGCCGTTATCGGCGTTAACGTGCTACGTTAACGTGAGACTCTTATCGGGCGATAAAAAAAATATCGCCGTTAATCTATTCTCAAAGTTGGGTTGGGATCATAAAATAGCTTTTTCGCATATCGTTATATTTTCGCGCAATTCCATGTGTAGCCTAGTATATTTGACGCCGCGCCTACTGTCACAGATCGCGCGGCAGGGTATTTTTCTGTCAGGGACACAGGGTGTAGGCTATACTTTTACATGTTACGTTGGGCGACGTTCCTCTCGTTACTTTATTTAAATGCAATAACATGTTGTTAAATGAGTTTATTCTAAGCGCGCTGTATCTTTTTATGGGCATGAGCGATGCTCAATTTACAAATGAATCCCTCTTTTGAGGCGATTCTGTTCAAAGACTTCATCAAACAAGTTGGCAGATCTGTATAATGGTGTGTTTACACCGAACGCGAATAGAGCGTCAAATACGCGTGTCGCGTCAAATATGCGACAACTTGCGCGGAAGACGTTCGCGCCAAACGCGTCGCCCAATTCGCATCATTCGCGACGCCCGGCGCGAATGATGCTTCTATTCACGTCTATGCATTGACTTTGTATTTAATCTACTCGCGCAAATAATTTAATTCGTGCTTGGTGTGAACACACCATAAATCGGTTCGCGAATCAGTCTGAATGATCTGTTTAGTTCCTCACACACTGAATCGTCTGAAGCGCGTTCAATCACACTCGACACGGAGTCGTAACAGGAAGATTTAAGAACATCAACAGCGTTGGATGAAGTGACCGTGGATCTACAGTTTAGTCTAGTGAAAGCATATCTGCAAATGCATCATATTTTTGCCAGCGATGAAGATCTTTATTAGTTGAACATCTTCGTAAGCTGAATGATTCCACAGGACGATACATTCGATTTCATTTCATGATTCAGGTAATAGGCTACATTTTACAACCAAACAGATTATTACGCCACGATAGCACTACTAAAAAGTATGACAATATGCATTTTTTGGACATAATACATTAATTTATAGGCTACAAAAAAACGCTTCAGAGCGTCGGCGCACTGGCAAAGGTTAACAGGTTAAATAAGCTACCATTGTGTACAGTTTATGAAATGAAAAACTAATCCCGCGGTAATGTGTATGTTTTGCGCAGGGGCATAGTCACACTAATAGTTTACATTGATTGAAAACTAATTTGTTTAAAAAGGAGGAGGCTATTGCCGGTAAAGGCAGGTTCACATAAAATCATTATGACATATGACATTCTCTTTTTGATCTGGTTTGGCGATGCAAAAACGGACTATAGCTACGTCGTGCTTATTGTTTTTTTCTTCTTCCAATTAGCCTACTATGTTAAAAAAAAACGACAAAAACATGTTACTTGTTCCATTAATAAACTGTTTTTTGATGACAAATCGCTAAAGATGAAATTGGCTTCCCTTTCTGTCATAGTGTGTGTGGGTTTATTTTTATTTTTATTTTTTTAACGATATTCGACTTTTGCTCCTCTATTGTCGAATGGTGTTTTTGGCACATCCCTACGCGAGGCGAACTATTCTCAAAGACTTACTTGTAGTCATTATTTGGGTAGCACACATATTCTGAATGCCTTCGTCAGAATTCAAATGAGACATTTTAATCTAGATTAATCTAGATTAATTACAATATTACAGTGAGATTAATCTAGATTTAAAAAAATAATCTATGCCCACCTCTAATATATATATATATACTGTATGTATGCATGTATTTAAACTATTTCAAAAGCAAACACAAATTTTATTTATTTATTGACAGAATACACTGGCAATTTTAAAGCTATGCTATCTTGACCTCAGTTTAAGTTTGTTCAATATTAAACAAATATAATATAAAGAAAAACATTTGACAGCAATCAATTCCAAATAAGAAAGTCAACTGTCAAAAAATGTTTTAGTGCAGGGTGGATTCGTTTTCCTGTTATATGTACGTCAGTTGTCAAAAATGACAACACATAATTAAAATAGTATTTACTGTGAGTTCATTACAACACATTAGAGTTTACCATTCACCTATTTCAGTTTTTAGTGTTTCTGTGAATATACGTTACAATGTTGTTTTAAAAAAAAAATAATTCCCACAGGAACATACCAGACAGATCTTCTGACGTGTTATCGAAAGACATTCGACGTGTTCGGTCGTGCATGTCTCCTGAATGAACACACAAAAGAAAGGTGTTTCAAGTCTTGGACGGTGATGGGCTGGATTGGTGTGTTTGTTATTATAAGAGATGAGTGTTGGTTTTTAAAGCCCGTCAGAAGGACCCCTGTCAGGAGATGTGGCTCACACAGCAGCAGATCCACTCTGCCTTTCTCTCACACACATACTGTATATCCCATGACTCATCTAGATGCCAAGCAAAAGCTCAATTTAAGCCAAACAAGTACAATTTTCAAATGTCTGAACACAAGTTGCAAACGAAAAGCAATATTCTGGCCAAATGCAGCACCTGTAATTGATAATAAAAAATAAATAAAAATATATAAAAAAAAAGGTTTTCTAAAATTCAGTTTATTCATTCTATCTTTCTCGTGGGATATTTTAAAGTCAATACTGAATTAAATTCTTGTTTTGTTCCAACAAACATGATTGACTTTGAACCAGAAGTTCTCTGACATTTTTTCTCTGACTGTAATATTTAAACCATGTTAAACCTTTGACAGCATAAGTGTGCAGTCCTGGGGCAATATCACCTAAGCCAACAGGAAGATAACACAACAGTCCATTGTTGCGAGCAGAACAGAAGTTGTATTGTGGTTAAACAGTTTCAGTTCAAAAGAATTCAATGTCGAAAGAGTTGGGTCCAATTAAGAAACACCAGCAGCTTTCACTGAGTGTTATTCCAGGGCTCAGCCATGTTTCTGTTGGCCTGCCCACCTAAGGTATGATGGGGAAAAATGTCCCTGCTGTGAAAGTGAGATATTTGAACAAACAAGTGTGCACAGGTTAGAGCAGTAGGGCAATTCTTAAGAAGTGAGGTCCACTGGGGGAATTGGATGACAGGGTTGATCTGAATTCACACAGAAGTTTTGCCAGGGATGGGTTCACACCGTCAGACCAGGCTTTGATGACCTTTAGTTGATCCTAGATATCCTGCTGTCAGAGAAGTGAGGAACGATCAAAGTCCAAACCAGAGATAATGAGGAATAACAGAGAGTTTGTTATTAAGAATATTAAGTGCCTTGGATCGGCCTGGCATGAGAGATCTGTTGGCAGCCGGAGAGGCAGAGGCTGTGAGCATTAGCTCATCACTTAGTAAACAGAATTAATATGAGCTTAAATGGATGGTTCACCCAAAAACTGTTGTCATTTACTCATTACCTTGTGTCATTTTAAACCTGTATGATTTTCTTTGTTGAACAACAATGAAAGTGAATGAGGACTGGGGCTGTCATGCTCCAAAATAACATAAAAAGCACCATAAAGGTATAATAAATTTGGTCAATATGACTCAAGCACTACTCTTCAGAAGTACCTGAACTGACTGAAATTTGTGTTTCTTCACTGGAAAGGTTGAAAAAGCTCTTCTTTCCAGGTTCAAAGATTAGTTCACCATTTGTGAACACAATCTTAATTTGTGATCGAATCATTTTTGTGAGTCTGAATGATCTTGATCAAAGACTTGAGAAGGCTTGGGATATCCTCTGCGAGTCACATGGAAAACTTTTGGATATTTTTAAGGCCCATATATACACACGACAAAGTTCTTTTTTGTTTTGGGGTAAAATGAAGTTCAAAATATGTGACCAGCGATATACTGTAAGAGAACACTGCTACACGACAAAATTGAGAAAACAGCAAGCAATTTTTTTAATAAAGCATTAAAAAGCATCTGATCATAGCAACATGGATATGTTTACACAACCTCTGCAGTTTTGCACTCTAATAAAGTCATGTCACGTATATTTATATAGCACTTTATACAAAAGATGGCTTAAAATCATGCAGCTTTACCGTATTAAACATGAAAGACATTAGCAGTGTCTCGTTTCATCAGAAAACTTAATTTTCTACTATAAAGCAGCTCTCCAGAGTGTTCATGTTTTCACTCACGGACGTTTGGCCTCCACGGACTGAACAGAAGAAATGAACCAGAAAAGAATTCCAGGTGAAAGAAGGTGGAGCCTCCGTGTACACCTACCTATTACGTAATCGCCATGGACCAATGGAAATAGAAAGGTGTTTAGCAGCCCGAGTGAACCTTTCCGGAAAGTTCGCTTAAGGCTAGCTGTTTCGAACTCCAAACAAAGTTTTTGTCAGAAATGACGTCACATCTGTTCGTTTGTGGGGCCTTTATTTAACTTTTTCAACTTTTTGGAAGCTTAACAGCAACAGTCTTCATCCACATACAGGTTTAGCATGACATAAGATAAGCAATTAATAAACAAACCATTTCTTTAAGGGTTTATGGAATTTGAAGAAGTAAAATTTTACGGATAATAGTCTGGATTAGAGGATTTCTACGGTACATACTTTCTTGCACTCAAACTCTACAGCTCATACACAGAGTCCAGGTCCTCCAGGACCTCAGCAGTTTAGAAATGAACTCATCCTGGTCTCACAGGGGGAGCAGAGCGCACTGTGCAGGACTTTATTGCTCTGGATAATATTGACTCAACTTTGAGCTCCTCAGCATCAGCCTGTAATGGTGTTTATCCAGGAGAGAGCTGAGGGGAATCCACACTCTCTGAAACACAGATTAAAGGCCAGAGTGGAGCATCAGTCCGCTCTGGTGTCTTATGGAAACATTACATGCATTCAAAGTTCAGTTTCATGCATTCAGTTTCACCCCAAAATCAACTCGAAAACAGCGGGCAGAAAGTCTCATTACGATTCTCTCCATTCCATTCATTCCAGATGCAACCAATGAGGTCATTACTGTTTTCACGCAGAATTAGTAATAAACACAGGTGGTGCGGGAAATGTTTTTATATAGATACAGTTGAGGCAAGGAGGCCTTGTCAACTAGTGGGAGAAACAAATCACGGTTTCCAAAGTTACCTATTCATTTCTATGAGACAATTCAGTATTTTTGCCAAATTTGTTTGTTTGTGTGTGTCTGTGTGTGTGTGTGTGTATGTGTGTGTGTGTGGGAGGGGGGTGTCATATGAATCAAATATCCATTCTCCATTAAACTGAAATGCTGAAAACTGAAAAAAAAAAGTAAATAAAAAATACTGTGAAAACAAGCAACTCAGGGACAGTAAAAGATGCATGAGGAAAACTGATACATTTACATTTTCAAATCTTTTTGTCATGTTCGTAGAGGTCACCTTAAGAAGTTAGCAAGTTTATTCATAGGCCAAAAAAGTGCAAAACAAATGTTTTCAATTCACACTGTCATCAGTATTGGTGATGCTGATGACGATGTGAATCGAAAACGTTTTGTCTTTGCGCTGAGCATGTTGCACTTTTTTGCCTCTGAATAAAAGCATTTTGTAAATAAAAATCTGTTTATGTAGAAATTGAAAATAAGTAGATGTCAGAAATAGACTACATGTAAACAGCAAATATATTCAGAGACGGTTGTTCAGAGACGGTCTGACAAATGCAGTCAGCAACGCGAATTACCATCAATACAATCAACACAACAAACAGTCAGATACCGAATGAACTAAGCACATTTATATCACCTGATCAGGTGAAGTGTTACATCCCTAACCTTGTGGCTGTGTGATTGTTCTCTCATGCTCAGTACATGCTTAGAGCTGCATTCCTATAGTGCTGAACAGGCCAAGCAATCCACACATCTCATTCCACAGGCCACTATGTAAACAGGAAGAGATACAGGATCTTTGGCTCAGTGTAGTTGATCTGTAGAGTGGGCACAGGGCCAAGCACAGGAGTAAGAGCAGGAACAAATGAGGTAAAAAGGACAGAGAAGCTGAACAGATACTTTAGTGGAAAGTTGTGCATGTGCTTGCGTGTTGTATGAGGACATTCTGGTTTTTACATGATTTTACAGGAGGACACTTATAGGGTACATCCAGCCGGCAAGTGTCAGGGGCACAAGTGATGGAGTTAAAAGCAACATAGTAGATTTTTAGATTAAAATATCCTAAAACCACTAGAACAATGTTATCTATTTTGTTGACTTTTTTTACTTACATTATCCCAAATCTTTCCAGTAAAGTTTCAATCCAAAAGAATCATCAATTTTAATCAATTTAACGGCCCGTGTCATTGCGTTGCCTGTCATTGATATCTTATCTTTGTTACCCTCGATTTCCGGGTTTACTTCCGTAGAAACCATGGAATCACCAAAGACGCTTTAAAATATTACTGTATGTGTTTTATTAGACAGGTGAGCAACTGTTTGGATATCTTTACCGCCAGAAAACTAATATTTTTTTAAAAGCTCAACACGGTAATGTTTGAATCTCGTTTTCTTGACTTACTGCAAGTAACATGTTTGTACCCAAAAATTAAACCACACAACACTATTTTGTGGCTAAAATAGCATAATCAGACAGAGCTTTAATAACAGTAATACAGTATTTTCTCCACCATACAATGTTTTACAATTATTTGCATGCCAATTGCAAGTCATCCAGCTTTAATTAATATGATATTCTAATATGGATCTCACTGCAAGTGCCTAATACTAGCCGAGCGAGCGCAGAGTAACGTTAACATAACTTAACACATTCAAACATATTTGTAGTTTGACCAAGTAAAACAGCGTTGCATTTCCCCACAATTTTAAATCGTCACCTGAATGAAGTCACCTGAGTACTTATTCAACACTTGCCACTGTTTCATTAGAATGAAATAATATACTGTCCAACAGTGTTGAATGACAGTACAAAAATAAGAGAGCCTTTTCACACACATACCAGCACAAACCAATATAGCAGAAAATTCTGAAACATCTAAAGATTTTATTGGTTCAATGATAAAGAATGCCTGAAGGAAATTTCCAGTGCAGAGAAATTTGATAAGCCTGTCTGCTTCCCTATACCTATGACAGTTACAATGACCTTGGCTTCTAAACAATGACATTTAATTATAGACATCAATATCCATTCTGCCTTCTTTTAACCCATGAGGGAGAGTCACTGTAACTCACGGCAGTTGTTGAGTTTCAAGGCATCCAGAGAGCCTCGAAAAGGCAGCTGGATTTGTTTATTCACACTCATAATGAGAAAGTAGATTATCTGAATCTAATTATTCCATCGTTTCATCCATTTTATGATTCAATGAGTCACATTATTTTATTGATTGAGTCTACAGTTGACATTTGAGTGGTGTATTAAAGTTTAAAGATTGTGTCGTTTATGCAGTGGTTTTGTAACGGCCGATGGCAGCATGGGTTTGGGCGGCACTAGCAGAGCCCCGTGAGGAGTTCCCAGCACATGCAGCCCATATGGGAGGGCTGAGGTTCAATTGCTTGCTTTCTGAAGGATTCTGAGTCATCTAGAGGGCTCTCTATAACTTGTTTTTCGGTTGAGAGGTGAAAAGAGGTATGTCAGGGGTTTAGCAAACATGTAGAGTTTATCTGGTACCTGTCACTTAAGGCTAAAGTTGCTCCAGTAACAGTATATATTTTATAACAAATGGACGGAAGAGCGAATGTTTTATCCAGACGGCTGTGATCTGTGTAATTCCACTCCAGAACCTACGCTCTCAGAAGCCTAAATCTGTCTGTCCAAAGACACCAATGAGCCTGGTGTCTGCAAACCCACGGGAAATACGGAGGAGATCTCGGAAGTTGAGATTTAACTGTAGCCCAAATTTGGCTTCGGTCCAGATTTCATATTAGTCCGGCTTCAGAAACTGTGAAGTGGCCTCAGATCAGGGAGAGAGAAACCAGATGCTGTCATTCTCAAAGCAGCTCAAGGCTTCTGGCAACTGCAACAGATTCTGGCTCTGCCTCGATGTCCGACCCTGTCTGCTCTGTGCCGGCTTGATATACAAGTGACCATAGTCTAGGTCTCCACTTTGTCTAGCTAAGAGACATTTTCAATTGCATTTCAAGGCAGAAAAGCAGATTTCAAGCTTACTGACAACTTTAGAACACAACACATGGACAAATTAAGAACTACGTGTTCTTTACTGCTACACGAACGTGAAATATTTACTACCACAGCAGAGCCAGACAGCTAAAGGCAAGCCCCCCAATATACACTGAACTCCCCGTAGATGTGATGTCAAAGATCACTGGTGATAAACTGGACTTATTGCAGTTCTTTACAGCAATGAATGTGTCATAGTCATTACTATTGTTTTGTTTGTTCATTGTTCATATTTCGATTTTAATTGGTTTCTTATTAAATGAATTGTAACATTTGTTCCTGACACAGGTTTGACATCATGGGATTTGGTTGTAAGATACTCAAGGACCAATGACATTTGATGTTACTGAGATTCAAGCTGCGTCACAGATATTTGTAGTGTTGGGCAAGTTACTAAAGTTAGCCAGCTTGCTAGAAACTTCTCTATAAAAATGTGTTAAACTGAAAGATGGTCTTCAGAGAAAGGTAGTTGATTAAAAATAAAACTTGCCATTTTTTCATGTGTGGTAAAATCATGTGTGTGTTTCGTGTGTGTGTGTGTGTTCCATAGCAACAAAGGAATAATATAAAAGAATGTTTTGGACCATTATGAGGATAAACCTTTAATTCCTTTAAGGAAACTAAGGCTGCGTTCACACTGCAGGGGCTTAATGCTCAATTCCGAATTTTTGAAAAAATTAAATTTTTTTGCAAGGCCGTTCACATTTCCAATTAAATGCGACCTTTTGTGATCTGTGTGAACGTGAACGTGAAATGACCCAGAAGTGACCTGCATGCGCAGTACTCAACGGTCAACGACGTCACTTGTTGTTTCACTTCAACGCAGAATTATGACGTGCGGGTCGGATACATATGACCTGGCCGTTCAGATTGAAGTCGCATTTCAAAAGATCGGATACATATCGGATTTGGATCACATACCCAAGTGGCCTGGATCGCATTTGAAAAGATCGGATCTGTGTCGTTCAGACTGTCATGAAAAGATCAGATACAGGTCGCATAGGGGCAAAAAAATCGGAATTGGGTCGTTTCAGCCTGCAGTGTGAACGTAGGCTAACATTGGTATTTTACTCCAAGAAATAGGCAACTTAAGCTTGCTACTTCTCAAATCAGTGCAGTAACATTAACTGACAGCAGTATTCAGTGCGTAACAGTAATACGGTGGATCATTACTTTTGACAAGGTGACTAAAGCTGGACTAGTTGCTTGCCTTGTTAGACAATAGAGAGACACAATGCTAGCTCTCATGTCAGCTTATGGACTCAGATGAACCTCTTTGTAGGGATGAATATCTATCTACACCTTCTACACTGCTGTGCTGCCAACCCTGGCTATAGATATTCAAGACAAAGTGCCATGATGGTGTCAAGTAATTTTTATGGAATCTCTCGAGTCTAAGAATTATGCGAATTCTTAACGTATATGAATGTCGCTCCTGACCCGAGCAATGCAATAAATGGACATAACCGGATTGCTCATGCAAATGAATATTAAAGATAAATTTATTCTCTAATCACTCGGTAATGTATCAGCTGAGAGGGAGTGAAGCTGGATTTCATCCTAATGACCAATGTTTCATTTCCCTCGCAAAGCTCTCCTTTCAATGCTGACCCTTTACACAAAAGCAAGTCATCAAAGTAGCAAAACAGTGACCGGCCAAGGCCAAGAAAAACTCAAAGACGCCCAAATCATTCACTGACATCCTCCCTAAAGAGTAAAACGCTCCTGGAGAGTAATGTCCTCCTCTTAAAACAGTGGGGACACGGTTTGGCTCTTTTGGCGTTAGCAGGTGAACCGTTTGTATTTGATGGAGCTGAAACAACATAGGCAGTTTTTTGTGAGCAGAGATGCTGTAACTCATTTTTGTGAACACAGGCTTAAGGCCTATTCACACCATGCGTGAAATTTCACCACAAGATTTTAAACATCCTTGTGGACCCCTTCACATACAGTGCAAACCTATTTGTTTCACTCTGCAAATAAAACTCACCAGGCTATAGAGTATACTACAACAGTGTGATCTCATTAGTATTTGTAGGTATTTGCATGTAACATTTACACATTTCATTTCTGTATGTTTTTAATATATTTGCCGTCGAATGTATTGAAAGTATCTTAAAGGGTTAGTTCGCCCACTTAAGACATGAAGTTGTATGCAATCATTACCAGCACTATAGTGTATACACACTGACCCACTCTGTTGTCACCCCCCTGGTCCGAGTTCTGACCGCTGGAAGTTTTTGAATGAAGTAATCCCGGCTACTTTCCGGGGCCACAAAACTGTGCGTTTTTACGTGAAAAAAAAAGATTTGCGTTTCAAAGCTTGATTAATTTAACACAAAAAAAACACGCCGGGCAAAATTCATACCTCAGTTTTAATGCGGCACTATTTTCCTTCCGTTTCTATCAATCCGCGCTGCTGTCAATGTCAACAGTGCGCACGTGACGATCAGCTCTTCCATAGTGTTTACACAATCGATCGACAACAAGGTAAAAAATATTAAATTAACAATGGTGCGAACTTGTAAATTCCCAGGCTGTGACAACAAGGATGTGCCGGGATCAAAGTTCAAATTTCATCGTTTTCCTGTATCAAATATGAATATGAGACAGCTTTGGCTGGTTGCCATCGGCTACTCAGCGGGAGCTAAATTATCTCGAATAAAGGATTTTCGTGTGTGTAGTGCTCACTTCAGCGAAGACGATTACATCTCCAACCAAGGAGGAAAAGGAAAAAACATGATTTTAAAGAGTTTTGCTGTACCAGTACCACGGGTAAGCTCTATTTACTAACTTTATGATCCCATGTCTAAACTGTACGGTAAACAAGATGATGTTTAGACTCCATTATAAAACACGTGAAAAGATGTGTAAAAAAAAAAAATATATATATATATATTGTTACAATTTGCTGTGAAAAATATTTGATTGAACACACCATTTGTCATTCATCCTGCCTCTTGCTACAGCTGTGGTGGGCCCAGCATCAGATTGGACAACTTCTCTGTCCTCTCGCTCTCTCTCTTCCCGTTCTTTGTCCATCTGCTCAAGTTCGGCATCGGTATACTCCGGTTCATAAAGATATCCCTTTGTCGTTGAGTTAAAATTACTGTCTTCATCTGATCCGTCTGACACTGTGCTAAAATTAGTTTCATCATCTGAAGTTTCGTAGTCGGACATGTTGTCGGCGAGTCGCGCTATCAACAGCTAATCGTCACGTGCGCACTGTTGACATTGACAGCAGCGCGGATTGATAGAAACGGAAGGAAAATAGTGCCGCATTAAAACTGAGGTATGAATTTTGCCCGGCGTGTTTTTTTTGTGTTAAATGAATCAAGCTTTGAAACGCAAATCTTTTTTTCACGTAAAAACGCACAGTTTTGTGGCCCCGGAAAGTAGCCGGGATTACTTCATTCAAAAACTTCCAGCGGTCAGAACTCGGACCAGGGGGGTGACAACAGAGTGGGTCAGTGTGTATACACTATAGTGCTGGTAAGGATTGCATACAACTTCATGTCTTAAATGGGCGAACTAACCCTTTAAACCTAAAAGTATTTATGTATGCAAAGTATTTCATCACACAAAACATAATGTAAAGAAAAATTAACTAAATGTGTTAAATAAGTGAAATAGCATATTTAATTAATTACATTAAATACATAAAATAAAATCAACAAATTCATTTAATGAAATCAATATTCTATTAACCTAAAAGATTAATAAACATTTGTACGTCTCTAAAGCAAAATTTGTATGCTTTAGATGCTGCCAATAAGTTAATATTATTCATTACCATGTCTATTTAAACATTTTCATGCTAGAACAACATATGGATCTTAATCTATGAACAACTATGATTACTAATGAGTTCACATATGTTAAAGGCCCCTATAATATTCCATATAGACATACACAAAATATCACAACATGCTCATATTGTAAGCAAATATCAATAGCACTAGCATGTTCTTTTTTATTCACAATGGTATCAGGAAATGCAACAAAACAAGAAAAACAACTGACAGTTTCTTTCTAAAAGTGATGCATTGCAGGTCAGTATCAGATTGCAGTTTTTAGTCGTATTAAGCGAATGATGTAAATTTATCTGAATCTGTGAATCCCATGATGTCTAGGCGATCTTTTGCTCTTTGTTATTCATTCTGCTAACAGCCTTATATTGGATTAACTTTATGTTTGTATTCTTGGACACAATGGAGGTTTACTTACAGATTTGTGTCCAGAGGTAAATGGTCACGATATTGAGATCTCTTTCCTATTTATCAATTATAAATGATATGGCCAGGTCAGGATTTTGTATAATTTTTTTTAGAGCGGTTAGGATGCGCTTGCCAATTTGTTGAAATATTGCAGCAGTGGGGAAAACTGTAGGGAGGGGGGGATGGGGGGTTGGTGTTTGGCTTTAATTGCACTTTTTGTTAGGATATATTGTAGATATTGTTCATTCCTAGTGTCAGACTTCTGGATTAAACCCTAAAATACACAAAACGAAATAATGCAAGTGACTGTTAGCTTTATGCTTTAGTTTTGTTTAGTTTCATTTTGTTTAATGGGTACGTTTACACGACAACGCTGCACTAAAATAAAATAGTTTCTCGTACAGACGACAAAGTTGTCAAAACGATCCCGGTTCAAACAGATCCGTGAAAAACGACTAAAATCGTTGTATTATCCTGCCAGGGCAGGAGTTGGTGATGTCTCTTTGTAAAGAAACACTACTCACCTATAGACTGAACACGTAATATGCATGTGCACGACGTCATTGTTTTCACAAATTCGTATTTTTGAAGTTAAGATAGAGACAATAACAGTACTGTTTTCAAAAACTTTCACTTTGAACCCCGTTTTGAAAAGGTTGCATTTTCAGGGCCCTAAAACCTTGTTGTCATATAAATGAACGGCCAAGACACATAAAAAGTTTTCAATTTTTTGTTGAAAACTGTGTCGTGTAAATGGCCCCTTAGCATGGTTTTGCCTGTGCCGGTTTGCCTGTGTTCCTGATCCTTGTTTGTTTCTTAAAATGCACTAGTTTGTTTATATGGTTCCTAATTAGTTCTTCAATTGTTCTTAGTTCTGTTAATTATCTACCTCATTTATTTAAGTCTTTAGTTCTCTCTAGTTCTTTGTCTTGCGTTAACATGACATAATAAAGCGTTGCATTTTTGGTTAGTGTTGGCTCCTCCTTGCTCCTGTATTCTCCTGAGTATTTTTGATTTAATTGAAAGACTTCTTTAGGGAATCTCTTTCATTGTGTTTACTTACCAGCAGTACATAGCAATTGCATTGAGGAAATGTTGCACTATTCTTTTTAATTCCTTTTAATTGTAATTTGTGCACTTACCTAAGAATGTACTGGTTAATATAAGGTAACTAGGGTTAAGGTTAGTTTTTGGGGTAGGTTCGGGGTTAGTACCTATAGTTAATATATGTACTATAACAAGTATATAGTATGTACATGGGGAAAAGGACTGTAAAATAAAGTGCTACCGTTGATCTTTACTGTGAAACTGGTCTTACTTGGCCTTATTTGGTGTTTGGTCTGATTATAAGTTATCTGTTTCCAATCCCAAAAGCTGTATTTCCTTAAGTGCTTGCAAAGGTCTGACACAGCAGTTAGGAACAATTTGTGTCAATCATTCATAAGGTCAAAGAGTTACTGACCGCACACCATCCTAAAGTACAATCTTTTTACTGTGTATAATAACATAGCAACTTGTATTTTCAACATCAGTTTTCTGTAGCTGTGCAGCATAGTGACATCTTGATACAGGTATGCTAATGATGTTAAACTAATTTGATGTGTCTGTCCCCATGTTAAGTCTCTAAGCATACAAATGGTACCAAATAATGAGGAAACTTCCTTCAGTGGTCAACAAAGACATTTTATAGGATAAAGACCGCCGTTAGGCTGCAAACATATGGAAAACCAATCAAGGGCTACTTCGCTAACACACTGAATGATGCTGAGAAGAAGAGAGGGAGGAGTTCAGGGTCAAAACGATGGGAAACGTTCAACGTTCCTGTTCACTAACTGCTAGCTGCTGACTGTACCGGGGAACCACCGCCTTGAAGGGCTAATAGCATTTCCTTGCAGTGATCAACTGAGTCAGTGAATGGATCTGAGTCTATGCCTCCAGTACATTTTGGCTCTGGAACCCAGAGTGTATTTTCAAGCACAACTACATGAAAATAATGAAATGTGACTTTAATGGGAGGGAATATATTTATTGGGCGGATACACAATAACAAAACATTTGCCACAAAAGAAAACAATCCACAGGGACTGTAATGCAGCAATTATGAATGTCCTACATTGAAACCTTCAAGATGCAAACAAAATCCTTGAACAACATGCCCAAAATCTACAAATTCAGTTCACTTTCTCTAATAACTGAGAAAAATAAAACATAATTAAAGCATTCAAAATTCGAAGTAAATCGAAGTAAAATGGAAAAATAACTGCATGTCTTTCCTCATGGAAGTACTTCTATCATTAAGTTTACCTGATTCGATCTTCTCAAAGGGAGACTATACCTTAAATTTACTAGTGGGCTCATACACATTTAAGTATATAAGACAAAAAGTAAACAAATACATTATTATAACAAATTTTAGTAAACGTACCTGTCATTCAAATTTGTACCTAACTGAGTATTTTAGGGCACTTTCTGTTTTGTTATATACTCTTATATTTCACATGACATCAAAAGTCTGTGAGGACATCTCAATTTACAGCCCAGGGCCTGAATTTAACAGGGTTTACATTGGTTACAGAGGTTTCATTGAGTCATTAGGATGCTATGACAACACTTTCCCTCTTATTTCATGTGTTTAATTTGGTTGGTTCAAGTTCCTTTCCCTCCTCCACTTGTATATGGCTCCCTGGAGAGAAACAAGCAACTCTCAGAGAAAAGAGATGGGAGATAGGGAGGAACACTGCAATCTCCTGCAGAGATGTTGGATCAAGTCTTAGTGTTATTCTCTTTCCTCAGGTGAATAAGGGTCCGGGGTTGATGTTCTGTCTTTTGCGGCCTTAAACGCGTGTGAAAGTGCTCCACTCTCTGTCTCTGCAACACAGTCAGTGAATCTGTTTTCAAATCTAGAATTACCATGACCATGCAGTTTCTATAAAAAATGCCCAGCCAAGTTGACCACATCATTAGAGTCACCTGTGGAATGGTGGAATCATTTCTGAATGGAAGTGCCCGTTGTGGTATTATTAGCTAGCTCAGACATCTTTCTTCATGCCACTGGGCAACGACTGGGAAAACAGCCCTCAGTCTCTAAAATGACAGCTCATTTTTCCGTCAAATTGTCAGAAGCGTTTTCCTCCCTCAATCTGGCACTTTTTCCTCTTGTTGGCACATTGACTATACCTAGTTTGCCTTTTCTTTTTTTTCTTCTTTTTTTTACCAAATCCGGGATCTGCATTAGAGTTTCCGTTTTCGTAATGCTTATACCGTCTCTTAGCAATTATTAATGACAATATTAATAACTTCGGGGGAGAACCTGATCACTTCTCCAGAGGTGGAAGAATCCCAAGAGCGGTACAGTGACCTGCGAGAACTCAGGGAAATAGTGTTCTCTGGTGACATTCTAGTCATTGCCACAACATTCATTATTCCTTAGGAGGGAACAACATACAAGCCGGCGGAACACTGTGAATGGCAAATTTGCCTCCAGAGAGCCGAAGGTCTGCCAAGCCGTTACCCGTAGCCGAGTACGTGTGCCCCCAGTGCGATTAGTCTCTGCCGATCCAGTCACCAGAGTGATGGATGCATTGACGCTGACGCTAACTCCAGACAGAGAAAGGAAACCTCCTGTACTTCAGTGAGTCATGTCATCGCTCTTCTCCGGCTCTGTTTACTCAAGAGACGTCCCCTATTAAAAAGCTGCTTTAGTACTCTAGAGCCGACTGAGTCAATGAGGGTAGAGCTGGCAGGAGCCATTAGCATGTGGGTGGCGGTAATATTAATAGACACCTCTCTTAGTGTACGGTCTGTTTTAAGTTTCAGTGGCAAAGTAAACCCAACATCTCTTACTTATAATTCCACTCTCAAATTTGAGCGCCCACTCCGCTTTGAAGTGTTTATCTGGGTCTGAAGTAGGAGAGGGCTCTTTTCTGGCCTCAGTGATGAGTGTTGGGATTTACGACAGTGTTTAGAAATCATTTCCAGGGAGCGGAGAACATAATGCCCTTAAAGTACCCGGTGTCTTTACCATTCGGCTTCACTGCTCGGAAGATTCACGAATCTGATGAAGGATTCAGTTCAGAAAGATTTAACAATATGCTTTACAAACCACCAAGTTAATTTCTATTTGATTGTATGGAAGACCGTTTAGAATAACATATTTATCATAGCATATATATATGGGTATATATGACGCGTGCACCCAATGTTGATATTAAATGGATATCAACATATTAAATGGATGGTTCACCCAAAAGTAAAGCTTGTCATCATATACTCACCCTCACGTGGGTCCAATCACGCACAATGTTCTACTGTGAAATACTAAAAGTAAATCATCATCAAGTTTGTTGTATTGAAAAGATAATTTCTAACATTTCATTTTGTGTTTAACCAAAGAAATATTGGAGGGCTAGAACAACACAAGCAAATAATACCCATTTCTTTTTAATTTTTGGATGTCACTCTCAAATTGGCTTTGCTAGACCATGTTTACAGGGACCTCAGGTCCTGTCTTTCATCTCAGCCCCTCCAAAAATCTATGATTAACTCAAGCTGTCAGCAGTCGAAAAAAATCTGTGATTATGTGATCTCTCTTCACGTCTGCTGGAAACAAAAGTGGCGGCAGTAGGGTTTTTTAAACTTTTAATCCTCCCCTTACTCAAAATGTCATTACTCGATCTTCCGGTGAAATGGCAGACGTCTCTTTGGTGGTGTATGCCAGACTTACCCAATCATTTAGTCCACTTAAACCCCGGCCCTTTCTTAAATTCGAACCTCAAGCTTGCATTCAGATCTACCTCCATTCAATCAATCAACAACCAATGGATAGAACCAAGTCTCTGTCCTACATGTTTTTCTTTTTCTATAATCTGTTTCCCTCAGATGTCCGTCACAATACAGAAGAAAAAGATCTGCGCTATTTCCATTACACACATCTTTAATACCACAGCAAGAAAAATTAGATCCCAGGAAGGGACGAACATATCAAAGTTTCTGAACAGGTACAAGAGAGTGGGAGAAAAGAGAGAGAGCAAAAAGGATGAGAAGGAGAAGGAGAGAAAAAAAGAATAGAGACAATATGCTCTGGTTGTTGGCTCATCTGATTGGATGTTCCAGGGTTCTGACATCAGAACTGATATGATGATCCAGTCTAGACTGTGCACATCAAAATATATTCCCAGTTTATCAGTGCTTGTGAATTAAAGTCCCTTTTCAGACAGCCCTCACACTGATGCTGTGGGCACACACACATAAGTTATCATCTGTATGATACATCGTACACCATCGTCTTTACAGGAAGTAACCACAATATTACACTGAAGCCCCTCACATGTGGGGTCTCAGAGACCCATGCTGATATCAGACAAGGGACCAAAAAAGAAAAAGAAATCAAGCAGACAGCGCAGTGAAAGAGAACCACTGTCTGGACAGTATCCTTTAACTGACCTGCATGGGAGCAGAAGATAACGTAGCATCATCACTGCACTGCTCTGAGATTCCCAAGCTGGGAAAAGTCAAAACAAACTTAAACAATTTGTGTATGCTTGTTTATCTTTGAACGTCATTAATCCAGAAAATGAAGCATGGGAGAGACCGGGAGCAATTGCAACAGGGGACGATTTGTAACACTAAATTTCTTCAATTACAAATAAGCCAGGGTGATGACACTTATTCAACACATGCTCCATCTGTTTGAGAAAAAAGAGGGAACTCTTTACTTGGTGAGTGAGATATTTAATAAAAACTAGTTGAGATAATGAAATGAAATATGTATTTTTTGATACTGTTATTTCTCCTCTCCAGGATTTTATGAGTGGGGTCAAGGCAATTGTTACACAAGTTATGTAATAAAACTGAATTTAATTTAAAACATTAAAATACACAATAAACTTTATTCCTTTAAAATATCTAGTTTTTGACTTATCAGTTGATTAACAACCTTGTCAAAAAACAACAACATTTTAGCATACTTATAAAAAGTGTTATTATAGAAATAATACTTTAAAATAATATACTTATAGTAAATGCAAACTGAATGTAATGGAATACAAAATAATAATAAAAAAATATTTAAAATCTACCTAAGTAAAACTTTTACAGTACACATAATTGGGCTTTTATTTTATTAATATTCTGCAAGTACAGTTTTAAAAAAAATATATATATTTTAAGAATTTAAAGGACATTACAAGTGCACATTAAATAAAATCCAGCACACTTCTTTTTTCACAAAGGTATACTTCAGTAAAACAAAAATGAACTTGCTTTAGTCCAACTTAGACTTTTTTCTTTACACACATATTATGGTGAAAACTACTTCATAAATAGAGTAGAAATTAGCCCTATATTGTAAATTCATTGTGTGCTTTAACCCTTAGGGCTCCAATGCGTTTTTGAGGTCCTTGAGATGTTTTGACATGCCCTGACATTTCTGCTTTTTTCAGTTATAAACATATTAATGGCAAAAAAGTGTCATTACACTCTATAAAGCACAAACAGGGCTACTATAATATGTGAGTGACATATGTACTCTACATGTTTTTGAGAGAATAATGTTTAGGCATGGTTAAATAAATTTTAGTTTTTGAAATAAGGCCACAAAACACATACTAAATATGTGTCCACAAAACTTTTGACTTACTAACCAGGAGCAAATTTAACATTTTCAAATTGAATAGATTAAAAGTGTTAAATTTGTTATAATTATAACCCTCTTACCTCTTTATTAAATTCAATATTATGATCCCCTTATAAGTCTATAAATGGTACAGTTACTTTTTGGTTTATATAATTGTTTCTTATCCCAAAAAATGGGAGGTAGATTTGTAGTAATCAGTGAGTTATGAAGGAAAATGTTACAATTGCTCCCGGTCTCTCCTACTTAATGTTAGCAACTTCCCTTCCATGTCTCTCCATCTCTTCGTTCTGCTTTGATGTCTTCAGAGACACAGTGTTCCCATTACGTGTATTTGATCAGAGTTCTAACGGGAGACAATCTGTGTAAAACGGAAGGCCAAGACAATCCATATTCTCTGTGCTTCAGAGTACTAAAATAAGAGCTTTTATCCTGAATCACCAATATCGGAATATTTTCCCCTTCGCTCTGTCCAAAGCTCTCCGATATTTCCTATTTATGAGTTCCATCTAAAAACGCATAAATGTCACAAATGGTTGATTTCACCAATCAGACCTAAAGTAAATAAAGCCCCAAAGTTCAAGCTGAACTGAAAAAACACTAATAGGAGGTGGCATGGTGTGCCAGAGAACATGGCACAGAGAGAGAGAGGCACTCCCTTCTGATGTGTGTGTGTGTGTGTGTGTTAGAGCACATGTTCTTTGTGAGTGGTCGGGAGTGTGTTTATGAATGTCTGTTTGTGCCCCAGTGTTTGTATGAGTGTGTTTATTCGTGTTTGTGTGTGTCTGAGTGTTAGTATGAGTGTGTTTATGTGCAGAATGCTTTTATGCTAGTGTGTGTGTGTGTGTGTGTGTGTGTGTGTGTGTGTGTGTGTGTGTGTGTGTGTGTGTGTGTGTGTGTGTGTGTGTGTGTGTGTGTGTGTGTGTGTGTGTGTGTGTGTGTGTGTGTGTGTGTGTGTGTTTTCGCTCGGATCCCAAAGGGACTGTCTTCGATTTCCCCATTAAAGATAAAGCAGGAACAGTTTAATGCCTGAAAGGTGCAGATGGTAAGGATTTTGTCCTGGCCACTCGAATAAACCAGTCAGGTCTGAATTTCCTGACAAAGAGTGCTGGGATAGGACGCCATTCTTCTAGTGCCCTCCCCTCGCTGCTCCTGACCCAATCACAGCTAAATCCAAGCATCAGGGCCCACTTTGGCAGGAACTAAGGGGCTAATGAAATAAAACAGCCGTCATGGCAGCTGAAATTTGCACATCCGACATTATTCAATGTCCAAGAGAGACGAATATTTACTGTGCCTTATGCCTTGTTAAAAATGTGCACTGTACCTTCCAGTAATACTGCATTTATGTATTTTGAACAGAATGTACCATTAGATCAGACTCAATTCGATAATATGCATCAGGGATGACAACAGGGACTAAACTGCACTTTTAAACTTACGTTTATAGTTTTTATATACTGACTGAGTCTTTGAACTGTGTTGCTACTGTAGACAACGAAAAGACATCCATTCATTAGAAAAAAGCAGCTAAAAGTTCATTCGACACAAAGATGCTTTGATGTGACTGTAGCATACAAACACACACATGCTGTGTAACCACGAGACTTCGCTAGGGGCCAAAAACGAAACAAACACTTTCAGAACGCTTCGTTTTCTTGTTATGAAATTCCTTCGCCGTCATGTTTTCTAAAGTAAACCAACCCTGGGGCTGGGAGATACATCAGTCGTGTCACTGACATGCACTGTTCTTTCCTGGCAGGTTGGTCGCTATGAACTCGGTTCTGTTGTCTAGTCGACCTCCTGTATGTGGACAAACTCCATCTGCTGAAAAATGTGTTTCAAACAACGGACGGTTGTAAGGAGCAGAACACGGCCTACAGAATCACAGCTTTCGGAAACAGGACACCCACAACGAAAAACAAACACCCAGTGCCTCAGAGGGATATCAGTTGCATCTTTATATCTTCTTTTTTCCCCCTCATTCTGTAGTCTCTCTCTTTCCACTGACAGGCGTGCAAGTGTTTAGGAGAAGCCACAAGGGTTGAATGTAGCCCTGAAGCTGCCCTCCCGTAGAGAAAGAGAGAGAGCGAGAGAGAGAAAGGGCTCTATTCCGCCCACTGTTTGCTTGTGTGTATTCCTGCTCGATTACCTTCTCATGGGTAAGAGAGGGAGATAATAGTGGCTGAAAAAGAGGGGGAAAAAAGAAAAGTCCTGTGAGATTTCAGCCTGATTTCCTGCTCATCCTCCAGGCTGAAGAAAAATCAGCCAGATGAAAATCAGCTTTGATCAAACTCTCGCTCATACAAAGGATTGAACTCTAAACCTTTGATTACATATGCTACAAAGGAGTTATAAACTCATTAAGTCCACCGCTCTTCCACAGCAATCCTCCAGCTGACCACTTTTATAAACAGATTTCTGAGATGAGCAAAGTTCTCTTCTCTCATTGGCTGGCCAATTCCACACCGCCTATGTACCCCTGTTAAGGAACCATTTGATGTTATTGATTACCATATCCATTTATCACAGCATACAATTTAAAATGAAATCACAAAACATACATGAAAGATATTAGTAATAAACACACAAATTAAGGAAATATATTTTTATACCTTTAAAAATGTTTATAATTTTTTATATTTTTATTATATTATTATTATATATACACAATTTTGATATATTATATACTTAAATATGATATATTTAAATATTTAAATTTATATAAACATTTTAATATAATATAATACATTTTATTTATATTGCGCTTGTCTAAAAAGCTTGTCTATAATACAAATAATAATAAAAACGGTAATACAATTAAAAACAAGATTACAAAGAAAAAGAAGAAAAAGAAGCAAAAGAAGAAAAAAAAACAAAGACAATAAGCAGATTTAAAAATGTGACTCTTAAAAGATTTCTTAAAACAGTGTTGGGGAAGTACTAATCACCAAAGTACACTTTTAATTTAAAAAATCTCTCCAAGACGCTATGCACAGACCCCTGCGGGACACCCTGCTGTATTAATGTTGATTCGGATTTCTTTTTCCCAATACATTCCGGAAACGATCAGTGAGAGTATTTAAACCAATCAAACACAACACCAGAAATGCCTAACGTCTAACAAAACAACATTTTGTGACCCGAACAAGAGCGGTCTCAGTGCTGTACATATACACACAATATACATACTGTTTATAGATACTTGATGGATATATACATACAAAATGGTTTATTGGAATGGTGTGTCACGATCAACAAAAATGTTAATCCAGTAACATGTTGCAGCCTACTTGGTGAAATAATGTTCACCTCTCTCTATACAGTATAAACAATATATATATATATATATATATATATATATATATATATATATATATATATATATATATATATATGTATATATATAGATATTAAATACAAAATTAAACTTGTAAAGTTTACATATTACAATTCAAACATTTAAAAAAAATCGAATTCCAACATTTTATCCCAGAATGCAATGGTCAGTACTCACAGAGATGTAGTCAATGTGAGCGTGTGTGTTTGTAAGGCAGCAGTCCAGTTCAGCAGCATGTGGGGGGTGCTGTGATCGGTTGCCAAGCACAGCACAGAGAAGGAAGCTCCATAGCGACAGGCCAACCGCGGTGTGTTGCCTCCAGCTGGGCTGTGTCACAGTATGTGTATGTATGAGAGTTTGAGTATGAGTGAGTGCGTGTTTGCTCGTGTGCGTCTCTACGTGTGTCTATTTTCTGCGGTGCTCTAGCTGGTTGTGCACTCTGGAGGGGCCGGTGTTACATGGACCACAGACACCAGAGCCTCAGGTCACTGCTGGGACAGTTGTGTGTATGTGTGTGTGCGATGTGTGATTTTGCAGAGTAGGCTTCTTTTACTCTGCTGTTACAGATGACCGGGCCATCAAGCAGTATGTTGGGATGCATATGTGTGTTCAAAAAGTGTGTGCTCTACTTATTCATCCTTAAAGGGATAGTTCATGCAAAAATGACATTTCTACCATCATTTATTCACCCTCATCTCGTTTCAAACCCTATATATTCTCAGTTTTCAGAAGCCATATGATATCTTTGTGTGAGAAACAGACCAAAATCATTATTATTTGTCTTCCAAAGTCAGTCAGTCATGCAGGTTTGGAATTACACGAGGGTTAGTAAATTATGACAGAAATGTCATTTTTGGCTGAACTATACCTCTAAATTTTGACTTGAGATGATTTCAAATCATACAGTAGCAAACTTGGCTTAAGTAAAGGACATAGGTCAAAGGTCAAAAACTATAGAGAGAAACTCCATCTCAATAGGTCAACTCATTATGAACCTAGTGGCAACAAATATGTCCCCTTGAGATTTTGCATATGTTTGTGGGTAATTATCTAAGCCAAAAGCATTATCCCTTATCTGAGTGAGACATTCGGTCAACAGAACCAGAATCTCTCTATAAACATAAACGAGAATATCAGCACTCCCTTTGTTTGTTCTTTAATATGTTACTCTGGAATAAAAACCCTGATAAAGCTCACTATCAGTGTGGCTGATGGGAATTCAACCTTGTGTCTCATTTCCATATTAAAGCAATGGCTACATGCTAGGCATGCGACATGCTGGCCAAACTTAAAGACTGACAGAAACAAAAAATCAGAAGATTACTCAAAGCTCTATTTATGTTACTGGCCATTTGTTCTAACCACTCTGTCTATATCACTGTAGCTCTAGCCTCTCTGCCCCTATACTGAATACAGATTTTACAGAATACAGCAAATTAAGCTGTTTTTATTGGCTCAAGTCCATGTGGCTTTTTTCAGCAGCAGAGCGTGAACTCCATCAGTGCAGATAAAGCACTGTCCAGCAGGGGGCACTGTTGGTGCTGTCCCTCTAATAGAAAGCCATTGAATCTCTTAGAGCACAGATCTTAAATGAGTCTCATTAGTTTATTCCAACATTGACCTGCTCAATATCTTGTCTATCCGCTTCTGTATTCTGATCAGGTGATTCATTAACTTGAGACTCTAGTCTCAAGAGGTCTTATGTCAGTGATAAAGTCTATTATCTTGACAGTTATATTTGCCTAGTCGTTCTTGGCTTGTTCATGAGAGACATAGCAATATGAACATTGTTCTTTTCAGTCAGATCTTTTCAATTAATCTGTTGATGTGATTCACAAAACCAGACTGAATGATTCATTCACAAATCAGACTAGAGGTGCGGTCACATTAGTGACATTTCAGTCAGATTTCTTTTGGTCTATTGTCCATTGCCAGTAGTGTAGTTATACATGAAGCACCACTTGCACAGAAGTCACTTTTGAACCACATTTTTATGTTAGTCAAAGTTGCAAATTCGTGAGACCGCCCTGAAGATGAGCAAACTCTGTGAGGGAAGTTTTTCACCCTCACGCGAAACTCCCAATTGTGTGGATTCCTATTCAAATGTCTGAATATCGGCCATGAAATTTCACCGAACAATGGTAAGTGTGACACATTAATCTGTTCTGAGTCAATTAGTGAATAATGATTTCAATTTTATTGTTTCATTGTTTGTCGCACAAACCAAATCATAAGACTTTGGAAGACTTTGAATACAGAGTGTGAGTCGAATGGACATTATTACAAAAAATGTTACTGGTACTTTTGTGTCCTATTTGATGCTTGAAAGCTTCAGTCTCCCTTTCATTGCAATGGCATGGAATATACCTACCAGAACATTTTTCAAAATTGATCCTCAAAAGAAAGTCATAAGGATTTTGAATGAGTTGATGATGAGTAAATTATGACTTTAAAGACTCTTCTAATGAAGTGTATTCAGTGGTTTGTGTGTAAAAGGAAAAATGAAAGGGAGAGAGAGAAAGAGTGTGTCAAAGGGGGGGAGGGAGAGAAAGAGTATGTGTATTTGTAAGGGGTGAAATGGAGTTTTATGGAGTTGGCTGAAGGAAAAAGATGCTGGTTGGTGAGGTTTTATGTGGTGTGTTCTGGGTACCAGCGAGGTCAGAGCCCAACGCTGTTTTCATTCTAACAGCAGCGCCAGCACACACCACAACTGTGCTGATGATGTAATGAGCGGAAGCCAATGCTCTTTGCGTGTTTCGGTCTGTTTTTAACGACATTATTTACAGTTATACTTCTGGCGTTTTTTTTTTCTTACCAAAGAGACATTACAAAGGAATGATTCAACCAAAGACTGATCACTATTTCACAACAGTGCATGATCTCGTAATGGTGATGTATTGACATTACACAATCAAACACCAAGACAATATCCATCAAACGGGGTCAGGCGGTTTGTTGACAGACCTTATCGGCAATCTTAAGGACAGCCATTCAGCAGCTCGTTGAACGTCACCCCCTCACCAAAGATCTAAAACAGAACCGTTCTCCATCCAAAAAAACGTAACAAAGGCCATTTTTTCTCTCTCCGTAGTCAAATTCTCTCAGTTCTTTGAAGACGCAACAAACCATGCACATTTACAGTGCCATAACCATTCCCCTACCAAACATCCCCCCCCCCCCCACACACACACTGGGCGGCCCGGCTGCTTTCTCACCCCAGTAAAATCGGAGGTCTTGATTTTTATATTTTTATTTTTTATTTTATTGCGCAGCAGAACGCTTTGAAAAATGCCGTCGCATGATTAAAAATCAAGTCATATTCACAGCTCTGTGGTTGCGAGTCTGGAAGGTAAAAAGCCATTATGAGGAATGCAGCTTGGCCAGAGAGGCGGTGTTTTCCTGCTGGGACGCTGCAGGGAGAGATTTGGGGCCTCTGGCGTTATGGGGGTCCTTTGAGTGAGCGTTTAGTAAACGTTCTGCCATAATTTTGTTATGGTGCCACAGAGGCTAATATTTAGCTTGCTGCAGTCGCTCTTGCCGCTTTAACGCATTCATCAAGAGTGCGTGTGATTTTTTCAGATGTGAAATGCACTCCAAACCCCCCCAGAGAAGCAGTTGGACCTTAAAGACTCTCTGATGCACAGCCAGAAGCTGCTAATGGCTCTGTTCACAACAGTGCTATATTTCATACATGACACAGTCAATGACAATTGAAGTGTTCTGTAGAAACACTGCTCTAAGTTGCTTATAAACTGATAAAGGGCAAAACTGGTCAAGGGGTCAATGTTTGGGTGGTTAACTACAGTTAGCTATTAATAGATGCCAAAAGCACACTATTCTGTGAGGAAAATGCACTTCTACCGTTCAAAAGTGGATAAGATTTTGAAATGTTTTTATTGAGGTCTTACAAGGCAGCATTTTTTAAATCAAATTTACAGTAATTGTTTTTACAAAACCTTTACCATTTAAATTGACTGTTTTCTACTTTCATCTGTTTTAAAATGTAATTTATTTCTGTGATGGCAAAGCTGAATTTTCAGTATCATTACTCCAGTCTTCAGTGTCACATGATCCTTCAGAAATCATTCCATTATGCTGATTTGCTGCTCAAGAAACACTTATTATTATTATCAATGTTGAAAATAACACCATTTCTTTAAAATAGAAATCTTTTATATCTTTTTAAATATTTACAGTCAAATTTGATCAATTTAATACATCCTTGAAAAATAAAAGCATTATTTTCTTTAATAATATGTGAATGTATATGACACTATTTTTCTGCAGCTCCAAAGGGATTTGTCACAAGATATTTACAAATACGTTGATTAGCTTAAAAAAAAAAACCAGCTGGCCTTTGACCAGGATTGATGCTTCTGAGCTTAGATTTCAGGGTAACTCCCCTCAACTAAAACCCTCCAGAGAGCTGGAGATCAGGGTGTTTCTCACTCGTAAAAAATGTGAGACAATAAAGTGGCAAAGCATTCGGCACAGTATAAAGCCAAACTAGCGTACAGCCAGAGAAACCAAATCACATCCAGTATAAAGAAACAAACTGTCAACTTAATTTGGTGGTTGTTTGACTCTCTCCCATTCGAACAAACAGTTCTCAAAAAATCTCAAATGATGTTTGTAACTAAAATGCATAACCAGAAATGTCTCTTTGAGCTGTTGCATTTTTAAACAATTATGACATGTCTTAAATTGGTTTATAAGAAAGCAACATAAGCGGTAGACACGTTTGTCCTCGGAGCTTCAGCTTCAGTTCCTCTCTTCTCTCTCTCTCTCTCTCTCTCTCTCTTTACATTGGTTGCCTGGGTGATGTCATTTAGCGCATAGCTGAGTGATGGATGTGAGAGATAATGTGTATTAAGTATGTCCAGCTCCTTGGAAAAATGAAAGAGAGAAAAGAAAAGGAAAGAGAAAAAATGGAGAGAGAACGTTTGAACCACGGCCCAACAGGATGAGGAAAGTCCCTGCATAGCGTCAACACCAGCCCTCCTGAAATGGACCATGTCACTGTGGCTGTACAAAACAAAGCACACCACAACATGGGAATGAGCAGAAGAAAAGAGTCAGAATAAGAGAGATTCCATCCCTGAAACTGTCGTTTAGCATTTATTGGCCATATCTGTCATGTAAGAGGAAAGGAGAACACAAGCTGTCTTTTTATTTTTTAGATTTGTGTTGGCAGAGGTCAGAGGTTAAAAGAGCTTCATCTCCTCTGGTATTTTTTCCTGTTTCCAATCACTCCAACTCCAAGCATAAAGACCATAAAACAGCGGAAAAGTGCTAGTTTTGTCACATTTGGCTATATGTGTCTGTTTAACTTGATAAAGCATAACAGCACAAATCGAGAGTCTCTACACATGCACAGCCCTTAATATTAATCAAAAGCTTTATCAGTGGCCAGTGCTGTGTATCCGGGGCCCCGGGGCAGGTTGTTGCTGTGGGCCCCATTGAAATCACGTTTCGGTTGGGGTTGGGGGGAGTAGGGTCCCAATACCTCAAACAATGAGACTGAACGAGATCACAATTTTACTTTTATAACTCCATCTCCGATTACGAAAAATAACATTTTCACTGACCCTCAGAAATCTTCAATGGACAATGCATTTGGCATGTCTGTGGCTTTAGATCAAACATTTAATTTAAGACAGAGCCAATAAACCAGCGTCTGAAATTTGAACCACCCAGAACTACCGAGCACCTGAGAATCCAGAGATATTTCATTACGACAGGCCCTTATCAGATAGACTTAACTCTGCCTGCAATAACCATCACTGAGACTAAGCATAAACGCCTCCAACGGGGCAAAAACAGAGAGAGTCCTTAAAAGAGAGAGACAGAGAGATTTACACACCCACACACCTGTCTTAAAATCCTTGTGGTATAAAATCTGTCAAAAGTCTGTAGAAAGCCAAGGGGAGAGCCAGACTGGTTGTCTGCTTTTAATAGATCAAGAAAATGAGTTCTTCTGCACGTATGTACTGTATGAAAGAGAAAAAAGGTGAAAAAAAAATGTTGAATTTTTGATTTCATAAATTGGTCAAACTCAATGATTGCATCAACAGAATTAAAAGATTTAGGCTGACAACTTATTCCTCCGAATTGGAGACTCATTTGTCTGCAGATCTATAACATCTACATTTCATATTGAAAAAAAAAAACATTGCTCAAATTCAGCCACTGACCACTAATGATTCAAATCTGAATCAGCAGCACTGGCAACATAAATACATCAGTATTTTGTATTTTAAAGAGCAGTCTTCCCACAAACCACAACACTCCTCGCCCAACAACTGACCCTTAGCTAAGCCACACCCACCAAAGTTACTCCTTTTTTTTTTTACTCTAATTTGGTCAAACTTTCCTAACACTTGCTATGCTGCTGGAAAACATGGAATGTATTAAATAACAGAGGGCAAAGACACACGAGAGAGATTTGCTTCAGAATAGACACAGAAGCAACTTTGTTGTTGTTCAACATTGTTAACTCTTGAGTACTATAAAATACAGATTAGGGTTTGTGAACTCATTATTTACTGAATTTTTAGCAAATGTATGAATAATTAAAAGTATAAATAAATGTATTAAAAATAAGAATTTAAACATTTTTAACGTTTTTTTTGAGCATTTATAGGATAAATGGTGTATTATATATATATATATATATATATATATATATTCTTATGAATAACAACAACATTTTTAATTATTATATCTTATAATGTATTATTTCAAAATGATTACATTTAATAACAATTTACTGTTGCTACTGTTAAATTATTAACAATTATTAAAAATTAAACATTACTTCATTTTTATTTAATATAGGATTTATATAATACTATAATTATTATATAAATAATACATCTCATTTGTAATCTCTTGGGGTATCTTCAGTCACCATCCAGAAACACAGCACCAACATTTGACTATCTTTTTGGATACAACAATGGTTACAGAAACTGAATTTGAAATTGTATTAAATTGCTCCATGTTAGTTGAAATGTTGCTATGCAGTGTTGAACAATCTTATAGTCTTTTACCCGAATGTTAGCAGCCTAGATTTATTTACCTATAAAGTAATAGATATTTGCAATAAAATGTTACTTTCAAAATACAACCCTCATACCTATCTATTCTGACAGCACTTCATGTAAACAGGAGAGGCGGACTGAGGTGCGTTTGCACTGAGCCCTGAGCTTGAGGGTTTTCAATCACTGTTTTATTTCGCACACTGTGTGAAATGTCCCGTTGCTGTGATTCAGTTCTTTTTGGCTTCAGTAAAACTGGCTACTCGGCTTTGAGGAGACGCCCCACGTGTTGTTCCTGTGGCCAGTTGGCAGAGCTGTGGTGGTCGGGAGGAGGGGACCTGCTCTTAAATAGTCCCTGATCACAAAGCTGTTTTTTTTTTTTTTACTGCGAGGTTGGACGCCGTTCAGTGGTGAAGCAGCAGCCTAGAAATGTACCCGCGATGGTTTTGGAGCTGTCCCAACGCACCTGCAAGCTCCCCCGTGGGCTTCGCTCTTTCTCTCTCTCCCACTCTCGCGTATACTCCCTCTCTTTGTTTAAGAACTATGAGGTCATTAACTGGACACGTTTGCATTGTTAAAGGACAGCAGTCCATGCACTGCTGATTATAACATCTGCCCGAGAAAGAGAAAAAGTGCATCACATATAGGACTAAACAAGAAAAGATTAAGAATATGGTTAGTTTCAGGAATTCAAAAAGCGGTTCTAACGCCTGCAGTGAGTCTTTTGAGCAGCTGGTAATTGCCATATTTACTTAAATAACAAACAGCTGTCTCATTAACAGAGACTTAGTAAATGTGCTCTCTGGCAATTCCTTGTGTACCATGGCAGACTTGCACAATGACCGCATCATTTACATGACATAAAAGTTATCAGTAGCAGACATTTATTTATTGCTGTGATACTAGGAGATTTCAGAGAAAAAACAGTTACATTTATGAAATACTGCAGCTGACGCCACTAGTCGAAAACATTCCAGAGTGAGATTCTAGATGGTGCGGTTTTTTCTACAGATTAATCCGGAATAATTCACCCAAAAATGTAAATGATGTCATTATTTACTCACCCTCATGTTGTTCCAAACCTATATGAATTATTTAAAAAGTCATATAACATTATGTGAAAAACAGACCAAAATTGTGAAACGCATCAACTGATTTATTGAAAAGATCTGAATTATTAAGATGTGAATTATTCCATTTATGAATTGGATAGCGTTCATTTACTCATTAACTCTTATGAATGTACCACGGAAGAACTGGAGATTATTAGTGAATAACTTTTTTTTTTGTCTATCCCTATACAAAGAAATAACATGGCCTCAAAAGATTTGGAATATGGCGCTTTTATATCATTTGTTAAGCTTCTGTCCCTGTTGTAACTGCAGAGAAAAATTCAAACTAACCCCCTTTTTGCATTGCATGCAAGAATCACATACGATTTTGGGGTTTGATTGGGAGACAATTTTACATTTTTATTGAACTATTATTTAAGACATAGGCCTTCCTATTTGATCTCTTTTAAATCCAGCTCTCCTGTCTCTCTTTTTGTCACTATAGTGGGAACTCTGTACATGGGAACACATGGATCAAGCTACTTCAGAAGGATAATGGCCATTGACTCGTGATTTTCATTGTTGCTGTACCACTGACAGCCACTACTTTCCAGGTCGTAATCACCCTGAAGTCCTTGAGCTTTAAAAGCCTCATTTTGAACATTTTCAAAATGTGCTTTTAATCCTCAAGTGTGGACATTTAATAACCAAAACCTTTTTAGTACAGTCACTTCTGATCGCTTGTCCAAGGTTGACCCTCAGCCTTACATGCATCTCAAAACCAGCTCTCCTTCAGTTCCCTGTGGAAAAAAATGGCCCCTACACAGCAATTCATTGACTTCTCGTACTCTCTCTCTATGGCTTTAATTCCTTCTGAGCACAGATTTATGTCACATTTCTACACTGGGTTGTCGGAGATTTCCATGACCTTATGGGAGAATAAGTTAAAACTATTAGCACAAACACCCACCTTTGAGGTAATTGTTGGTATTGGATGGCAGAGCCCGTCAGAAATGGTTTACGGGATTATGGAGTAGCCTGCAGAGTAGCTGTGCTAGCTTTGGATGCTCTTCTATGGCTTTAATATGTCATATCATGAGTATATAAAAAATGTAATCACATAAAAAAATTAGTTTAAAGAATAGCGACAGTAATGATATTATATTACATGTTATAAAAAATATATTTCAAATGAATGCTGTTCTTTTGAACTTTCTATTCATTAAAGAATCCTGAAAAAAAAGATCACGGTTTCCACAAAAAATAAATAAATAAATTAAGCACCACTGTTTTCAACATTGATAATAATAAGACATGTTTCTTATGCACCAAATCAGAATATTAGAATGATTTCTGAAGGATCATGTGACACAGAAGACTGGAGCTTTGTCATCACAATACATTTATTTTACAAATATGTGACCCTGGATGACAAAACCAGTCTTATGGGTCATTTTTTTGAAATTGAGATTTATACATCACATGAATGCTGAATAAATAAGCTTTGCATTGATGTATGGTTTGTTAGGATAGGACAATATTTGGCCGGGATACAACTATTTGAAAATATGGAATCTGAGGGTGCAAAAAAATCGAAACATTGAGAAAATCGCCTTTAAAGTTGTCTATTTATGTTTGCGATTGTGCTGCATTCACTCACAAATATAAACATGTTATACATTTACGGTAGGAAATTTACAAAATATCTTCATGGAATATGATCTTTACTTAATATCCTAATGATTTTTGGCATAAAAGAAAAATTGATAATTTTGACCCATACAATGTTTTGTTGGCTATTCCCACAAATATACCCGTGCTACTTAAGACTGGTTTTGTGATCCAGGGTCACATATATATTACAATTATAGACCTCAGTTATTTTAAATTGTAATAATATTCACAATATTAAGGTTTCTGCAGTATTTTTGATCAAATAAATAAACTGGTGTGCCTTGGAATAGAACAGTCATTGAACAAAAGATTGCAAAAAGGTAAAATTGACAGTTTATTGAATGACACAGGCTATCAGCAGGTAAGTCTCTGGATTGCAGATAGTTCTGGTGATACTGGAATATAAATGAATAGTCTTATCTTGTGTAGGTAGTGAAGAGAAGCTGCTGGAGGGCTGAAGACTATCAGACGATAACACACAAAAGAATGAAGAAGACGAAGGACGGGACAGTTCGATGCACAGGTAAGTATCCAAAAATAAGTGGCCAGGTATTGGGTCTGCTTATGAAGGGTGAGGTGAGAGGTGCTGGTGATGTTAAATCACAGACAGGTGTTGTGCAGTGCAGGTGATGACCAAGGAGGATTGTGGGAGATGTAGTGCGCTAAGGTGATAGACTGGTGACTGAGGATGTGACATGGTGAGCATAAGAGACTTTCAGAGATAAATAAATAAATAAACCACACCAAACGTGTGTGTGTAAATCTCAGCACTGTTGAAACGCTGCTTAGCTAATTCATTTAAATTAATAAATTAAATTTTAAAAACATTTTCATGACTAAGGACATCATGCAGAAAGATGGGGTGATTGAGCAACTGATGAGGAGGGATAAGAACAGATGTATGAGTGTTAAGCGGAGGAAGTCGTCATTAATCTAAGGGCTCAGCGGAGAGAGAAGTGCTGGGCCGTACTGAGGTCAAGTGGACAGAATCAGGTCTGACCAGAAAGAAACGTAGTGAGCGGAGGATAAATCATGGAGATCATGAGCTCACTAGGGTCAGAAGAGAAGTTAGAGGCGATAGTGGGTTTGTTGGGGTGTTTAATAATTCAATGTCCTTCATTGATACAGTCAGCCCCTAAAAACATTGCCACTACTATATTTATCTAGCTACCCTAGTTAGTGATGCTTCAAAAACATATTTTGTGTGAACATCTTTTAGTCTTTTGTCTCAAAAGTTACGAGTTTAGAACCTTTTTTTATTTATAAGAATATACATAAGAAAAGAAATAGATATGAATTTAAATGTGATAAATAAACCAATAAAAATTGTGAATGAGTGATAGAAAAATCACGTGAAAGAGCTACTGTACACTTATAGAACTGTTGTGCTCTTATGTCCATGCAGAATCTGATTTCACCAAGTGCAACATGTTCCTAGATCATCATCTTTGTTGATCCTGGAACAACATTCCAATGAACCAACCAATCAGATTTGAAAGGCAAGTTTATAGTTTATGTCAAGTTTAGGCTTACAACCAGGGTTAGGTGCTTCTACATCAGTGTTATTCAGCTATCATTTCCATCTGTCTGCAAGGATAAGTTATGGGTAGGGTTATGTTTAGGGGTAGTTACGTACAGTAGCCTATATGGTTAGGACAACATTTTTAGCAGGAATGTTGTTCCAGGATCAACAAAATATGATGACACAAGAACACATCTAACTCCAACTATGGATATAATAAACTTAAAAAAAACATTTAAACAATTGGTAAGACAATGATTTTTCAGTGAACATAGATCATATAAAACACACACTATGTTTACAGCGGTATTAAGAAGAACGACTAAGGAGAAATATAGACTTGTAACAGCTGTACAGATTCAGAATGATGTGTTAGCCATGCTAACTATCTCTGAATATATTGTTTTTCCTCCAGTCCAGGACTGAACACACAAGACCAAAAGACACTGGAGAAGAGAGAAGGATAAGAGAGGAGAGAGAGAAATAGAGAGATGAGCTTCTGCAACAAGATAATAAGAATAGTTCCTCTCCTCTGCTTTGGCTGTCCAGAGCCAAGCACTATTATGAGCACCTCCACGAAGGATGTGAGCAGGGAGTGCTGCGGATGCACTTCACATTGTTTCTCCTCCTGGGGAAGATCATGCTTTTCATCTGTTTGACAGCAGGCTTGACCTCATTTTCAGGTCAGCGTAGAAAGGAGAGAGTGAGTGTTTGGAGGTCTCCAGGAGGCCCAGGAGAGTTTTGTCCCCAACTGCTTACTGGACTAAAACACTGCAGATGAAGGAAAGGACTTAAAATTACTCATCTCTGGCAGCTCATCAGTATTTGACAGATCAACAATTTTTTTGTAGGCCAGGTCTGACACCAAACAGATTCCTCAGAGTTTTCTGGGATGGATCTGTCATTATAATATATGTCTACTTGCTAATTTGGAGGTTCTAGTCAATTGAGAACATCCTAGGGAACTGAAGAGGTGAAACTTTCAGCATGTGCTCATTCAAAGAACTCAAAGAGATGTTAGAGCTCCAAAAGTCACAAAATGTCACCATGCAGCTCAACTGCATCAGTGCAACAAATATAAAAATACATCACACAGCATTGGGGATGGGAAATGTGAAGCTACAAAGGCTACAAATTAATTTTCTTTTTTCTTTTAAGAGGCGGGATAATTGCAAGGATTCTTTATATTGATCAAAAGTGGCAGTAGAGGAATGTATATGTCACAGTGTTGGGTTTGTGTTCCCCTGATGTCCACTAGATGTCCTCCTTTCCCACGGTGTCCTTCACTTATGAACTACATTTCCCACGATCCTTTGTCTCATCATTGCACTCAGCTGTTTCTTATCACTGATCATTGCACTCAGCCAATTCCCCATTATCATTGTCGATTCCCTGTGTATATAACCCTGTCTGTTTCAGTATGTGTCACGGAGTCCTTGTATTATGTCCCCACACTTCCGTTATTTGTATCAGACTGGTTCTCGTTTGTATTTTATGTTTTGGATTGCCTTATTGGACTTTTGACCCCTGCCTGGATGACTAAGAGTTTGGATTGCCCTTTTATATTAAATTACTGCTTTTGGATTTTCTGCCTCCAGTGTGTGTTCCGTGACAGAAGGACTCCGTCACACAAGATCCAGCGGTATGTTTCTCAATATCTCTTCCCCAGCCACCGAGCGGGAGAGAATGGAGTTTTTTAAGGGGACCCGATTAGTTAAGTTTCGTGGAACCCGTGGAGGTCGCAGTGGAGGAGGTGGTCGAGAGCCTGTTCACGTCCCGTCTGCCCAGTCAGAGACTGTTCACGTCCCGTCTACCCAGTCAGAGACTGTTCACGTCCCGTCTGCCCAGTCAGAGAATCTTCACGTTCCGTCTGCCCAGCGAGAGACTGTTCACGTTCCGTCTGCCCAGCGAGAGACTGTTCACGTCACGTCTGCCCAGCGAGAGACTGTTCACGTCACGTCTGCCCAGCGAGAGACTGTTCACGTCACGTCTGCCCAGCGAGAGACTGTTCACGTCACGTCTGCCCAGCGAGAGACTGTTCACGTCACGTCTGCCCAGCGAGAGACTGTTCACGTCACGTCTGCCCAGCGAGAGTCTGTTCACGTCACGTCTGCCCAGCGAGAGACTGTTCACGTCACGTCTGCCCAGCGAGAGACTGTTCACGTCACGTCTGCCCAGCGAGAGACTGTTCACGTTCCGTCCGCCTTCCTGGGCCGGGACTATCTGGAGCGTCTGGCTCGGATCCTGGACATGCCCGTGTCTGCTGTTCCAGAGCCGGAACCAGTGTCTGCTGTTCCAGAGCCGGAGCCGGAGGCAGAGCCAATGGCCGTTCCAGAGCCGGAGGCAGAGCCAGTGCCCATTCCAGAGCCGGAGGCAGAGCCATTGCCGGTTCCAGAGCCGGAGGCAGAGCCATTGCCGGTTCCAGAGCCGGAGGCAGAGCCAATGCCTGTTCCAGAGCCGGAGGCAGAGCCAGTATCCGTTCCAGCGCCGGAGGCAGAGCCAGTGCCATCTGCCTTCTTGGATCTGGACTATCTGGAGCGTCTGGTTCGGATCCTGGACATGCCCATGTCTGCTGTTCCAGAGCCGGAGCTAGTGTCTGCTGTTCCAGAGCTGGAGGCAGAGCCATTGCCCGTTCCAGAGCCGGAGGCTGAGCCAATGCCTGTTCCAGAGCCGGAGGCTGAGCCAATGCCTGTTCCAGAGCCTGTGTCTGTTCCAGAGCCAGTGTCTGTTCCAGAGCCTGTGTCTGTTCCAGAGCCAGTGTCTGTTCCAGAGCCATTGCCCGTTCCAGATCCGGAGGCAGAGCCAATGCTTGTTCCAGAGCCTATGCCTGTTCCAGAGCCGGAGGCAGAGCCAATGCCTGTTCCAGAGCCTATGCCTGTTCCAGAGCCGGAGACTGAGCCAATGCCTGTTCCAGAGCCGAAGGCTGAGCCAATGCCTGTTCCAGAGCCGGAGGCTGAGCCAATGCCTGTTCCAGAGCCGGAGGCTGAGCCAATGCCTGTTCCAGAGCCTGTGTCTGTTCCAGAGCCTGTGTCTGTTCCAGAGCCCGTGTCTGTTCCAGAGCCCGTGTCTGTTCCAGAGCCAGTGTCTGTTCCAGAGCCAGTGTCTGTTCCAGAGCCAGTGCCTGTTCCAGAGCCAGTGCCTGTTCCAGAGCCAGTGCCTGTTCCAGAGCCAGTGTTCGTTTCTGTGTGTGTGTCTGTTTTTGTGACTATTACAGTTCTTGTGGCTGTTCCTGAGCCGGTGTCTGCTGTTCCTGAGCCGGTGTCGGCTGTTCCTGAGCCGGTGTCTGCTGTTCCTGAGCCGGTGTCTGCTGTTCCTGAGCCGGTGTCTGCTGTTCCTGAGCCGGTGTCTGCTGTTCCTGAGCCGGTGTCTGCTGTTCCTGAGCCGGTGTCTGCTGTTCCTGAGCCGGTGTCTGCTGTTCCTGAGCCGGTGTCTGCTGTTCCTGAGCCGGTGTCTGCTGTTCCTGAGCCGGTGTCTGCTGTTCCTGAGCCGGTGTCTGCTGTTCCTGAGCCGGTGTCTGCTGTTCCTGAGCCGGTGTCTGCTGTTCCTGAGCCGGTGTCTGCTGTTCCTGAGCCGGTGTCTGCTGTTCCTGAGCCGGTGTCTGCTGTTCCTGAGCCGGTGTCTGCTGTTCCTGAGCCGGTGTCTGCTGTTCCTGAGCCGGTGTCTGCTGTTCCTGAGCCGGTGTCTGCTGTTCCTGAGCCGGTGTCTGCTGTTCCTGAGCCGGTGTCTGCTGTTCCTGAGCCGGTGTCTGCTGTTCCTGAGCCGGTGTCTGCTCCGCCCTGGCCGCCCGAGGGGTCTTCGCCGCCCTGGCCGCCCGAGGGGTCTTCGCCGCCCTGGCCGCCCGAGGGGTCTTCGCCGCCCTGGCCGCCCGAGGGGTCTTCGCCGCCCTGGCCGCCCGAGGGGTCTTCGCCGCCCTGGCCGCCCGAGGGGTCTTCGCCGCCCTGGCCGCCCGAGGGGTCTTCGCCGCCCTGGCCGCCCGAGGGGTCTTCGCCGCCCTGGCCGCCCGAGGGGTCTTCGCCGCCCTGGCCGCCCGAGGGGTCTTCGCCGCCCTGGCCGCCCGAGGGGTCTTCGCCGCCCTGGCCGCCCGAGGGGTCTTCGCCGCCCTGGCCGCCCGAGGGGTCTTCGCCGCCCTGGCCGCCCGAGGGGTCTTCGCCGCCCTGGCCGCCCGAGGGGTCTTCGCCGCCCTGGCCGCCCGAGGGGTCTTCGCCGCCCTGGCCGCCCGAGGGGTCTTCGCCGCCCTGGCCGCCCGAGGGGTCTTCGCCGCCCTGGCCGCCCGAGGGGTCTTCGCCGCCCTGGCCGCCCGAGGGGTCTTCGCCGCCCTGGCCGCCCGAGGGGTCTTCGCCGCCCTGGCCGCCCGAGGGGTCTTCGCCGCCCTGGCCGCCCGAGGGGTCTTCGCCGCCCTGGCCGCCCGAGGGGTCTTCGCCGCCCTGGCCGCCCGAGGGGTCTTCGCCGCCCTGGCCGCCCGAGGGGTCTTCGCCGCCCTGGCCGCCCGAGGGGTCTTCGCCGCCCTGGCCGCCCGAGGGGTCTTCGCCGCCCTGGCCGCCCGAGGGGTCTTCGCCGCCCTGGCCGCCCGAGGGGTCTTTGCCGCCCTGGCCGCCCGAGAGGTCTTCTTCGCCCTGGCCGCCCGATGGACTTTACGTCTCGCCCTGGCCGCCCGATGGACTTTGCGTCTCGCCCTGGCCTCCCGATGAACTGTGCGTTTCGCCCTGGCATCCCGATAGACTTTGTGTTTACCCCTGGATGCCCGATAGATTTTTTGTTTTGCCCCGGTCCCCGGTTAAACCCTCACTCCTTGTTCCTGTCTCCCTTCATGGACCTGGCCCACCTTCCCTCCCCCTGATCCTCCACCGTTCCACCTCCCTCCTGAACCTCTTGTATTATATTGTGTTGTGTTTTCTGTGTTTCTTGTTGTTGTCATGGAGCGTCTGGTAGCCGCTCCGTAGAGGGGGGGTTATGTCACAGTGTTGGGTTTGTGTTCCCCTGATGTCCACTAGATGTCCTCCTTTCCCACGGTGTCCTTCACTTATGAACTACATTTCCCACGATCCTTTGTCTCATCATTGCACTCAGCTGTTTCTTATCACTGATCATTGCACTCAGCCAATTCCCCATTATCATTGTCGATTCCCTGTGTATATAACCCTGTCTGTTTCAGTATGTGTCACGGAGTCCTTGTATTATGTCCCCACACTTCCGTTATTTGTATCAGACTGGTTCTCGTTTGTATTTTATGTTTTGGATTGCCTTATTGGACTTTTGACCCCTGCCTGGATGACTAAGAGTTTGGATTGCCCTTTTATATTAAATTACTGCTTTTGGATTTTCTGCCTCCAGTGTGTGTTCCGTGACAGTATAAGGCTACAAAAGATTGCTATTTCAGTTAAAATGGTAGCACTATAGAATTAGGTTTCATTAGTTAACATTAGTTAACTACAACAGTTAACATGAACTAATAATAAACTGCACTTCTACAGTAATTTATTTATCTTTGTTAATATTAATTTCGACACTTACTAATACATTATTAAAATCAAAGGTTGTATTTGTTAACATTAGTTAATGCACTGTGAACTAACATGAACAAACAATGAACAGCTGTATTTGTATTAACTAACATTAACAAAGATGAACAAATAGAGTAACAAATGTATTGCTCTTGGTTAGATCATGTTAGTTAATACAATCTAATGTCAACAAATGAAACCTTGTTGTGTTACCGTTAGGTGTTACCGTTAAAATTGAACAAAGAATCCCCCAAAAAAGATCATGGATAATAATCCACAAAAATATTAAGCAGTACAGCTGTTTTGAACTGTAATGATAATAATAAATAATGTTTCTTGAGCACCAATTAACCACATAAGAATGATTTCTGAAGGATCATGTGACACTGAAGACTGGAGTAATGATGCTGAAAATTCAGCTTTGCCATCAAATGGATAAATTACATTTTAAAATGTGTTAAAATGTAGAAAACCACTCTTTTAATTTGTAATGATATTATCCACAATATTTTAAGATAACATAAATTAATCTTTGATGAGTAGAGGCTTCTTTCAGAAACATAAAAACAAACAACCCCAAACTTTTGAACAGTACTGTACATAGTTAGCAATATTGGATGGATGGATGCATGGATGGATGGATGGATGGATGGATGGCCAAGAATGATTACTTAATTCTTTGATATATTGTGATGGGTACTGAATTCCCAGTATTTTGGAAATTCCAGCCTGTGTTGTGATTCCCTGTTAAATGGATTAACAGGCAGGTCTGTAGGGTGGGCTATCGGGTAGTCGGAAAACATACTGTTTACTCAGTCCCCGAGGAGAGAAGTTAGACTCTTCCTCTTCTTTCAAAGCTCAGAAATGCTTCATTAATGCTGTCAATGGTGTGAGTTAAAGCAGAGAAATCAAACACAATGCTTTCATTGCAGTCCTGGCACTAATAACACAAGGTCCTAAAGTATGGCTACAGTCCCACATATACCTTATAGAGCAGCACTTAATGTACCAGAAAAGAAAAAGAGAAAAACAGCAGAGATTAATGAGAGTAAAAACGTTGCTCTGAATGGATGCAGTCATAGGTCAGAGTCTTCAGTAATAAGACACTTACATCCTCTCATCAGCATGAACCAGAGCCAAGATACAACATGAGGGAAGAAGATGCATGAGCTTCTGTTTAGATGATAGTTTCCAAGGAGATAATGTTGAAAATGATAGGGGAGGATGATCGTCAGACTAAGAGAAATGACACCCAGGCAGGAAGTCAGAATGAGAAGTTTCATTAAAAGTGCATTTGTTTAATTCCATTAGGATTAACACGCTTCTCAGAGAGGCTGATAAATGACAGAAAGAGTTTGTGAATCGCCCTGCAGTTGAATGGGAATACGATGTCATCTGGGGCCTGCCGAGATGCTTGGACTATAGATGAGGTTGAAGATTTAATGAGGCTAATGAGGCATTGAGAACAATCTCTTTTTTTCGAAAACCCAATCAAGCACACCATGGCCATCTCATGATTTACTCATTATCAGTTTTTTCAATGAGCTTCAATTTTAACTGTTCTACATACCACGCAACAGTAGAAAAGTGACAACTGTTTCAGGTCCTGCTATACTGTTTACAGTATATCCATGGAACAAATTTTAAAAATCCAATATCCTGTAAAAGCAGGGTGTAATTACTATAGGTTGTTTTGTTTACGTTTGCCAAACAACAATTCAATCAGGGTTGTGCACCATAAAGAACAGAACTGAGAATGCTTTTTTTTTTTATTCCACTTCAACTGTACAATTTGAATTGAGATAGCAAAAAGCATCATTTTAAAGAGCCTTTAAGAGAACATGATGAAGAAAAAGGCTTCAATGTATTATGTAAGCTTCAATGTAAATAGTATTGAAATTCAGTTTTCCCCCACCTCATATAAAAGATTTGAGAGCAAACACAAAGTTTCAAGGTAAACAAAGGTTTTGTGAGTGAACACGAGCATTGAAATATGCAATGAAACGTCACGCCCCGTACCTTTACCGGTAGCCTAGTTTGTGCTTTGGTGTATATAAACGATGGCGTCAATAAAACCATACCAATTTGAGCCCGAATCAGACCCAGAGAATGTTAGTGAAGATGATCGAGCAGAACCTGTTCAAGAAAGTCTGTTAAACGACGCTTCAGAAAGGTTTGTTTGTTGTTGTCTCATTACCTTTTAGATACGCTGTTATTTAATTGTACTAATTATTATAGTATTACAAAAAAATAAGCTTCATAAACAAGAATTTCATATAATCGTTCTAACAAATTATACTACAGTCCTCAAAGGGATTTTTTTTTAGTAAAGACTGCGGATCTATAGTGATCGTTACTGACTGTATGGCACGGTTACTTTTTTGTTGTTTTTTGAACGATTGTAGCCAAATATCTGTCAACAAAAAAATTAACCCAACACGAACACTAAACATTGGATTTACTAGCCAAATCAAACACAGAACCATGTTTAGCATGCCTGTAGATAAACAAGCGATAAACAATACATAAAAGCTCTAATCAAAGAATAATTTACTCTAATTCCAAGTACGCTGTTGAGATTTAAAAAAAGTTTATAACGTTAGGTGTTTGTCGGATAACGTTAAGTATGAATGAGCATTTAACAAGCTGGTTTGGAGAGCCAAACAGCGTTGTCATTTGTTTACTTCCTTGCTACAACGTACAATTAACAATACGAAAAACACATAGACGAAAAATAAATCATACTTACAGATTGTGGCCCGTAAACAACAGCTTCTGTTCTTAAAGTTGGAACTGCTCCATCTTTCAGGACAAGCCGTTGTGCGAATCCTGCATTGAACTCGCGAAGATTGTGGAAGCTTTCCTCCGTAAAATGTGCAGCACAGAGAGTGAGATTTGGGTCATAATTAACCATTGATCCCTAACTCCCGCGACCCTAGGAAGGCTGAACACCTGCAATCCGGGCACTGATGAAAATAACAGCGTTTCGATGACATTGCGGCGGCAACAACACTCCTATACCACAATAACTCTTCTCCAACACAATATAAATGGCCTCGCCCCCCTTATTTCGTATTCTCGGAGGAGGGATTTATTGGGGTTGCTGACGTCAGCAACCCTGGAGGAATGTTGTGTAGTCTGAAATCGGCTGTTTGCTGTAGTCCTTAGAAATTGATTTCTTTAAAAGCAAATATCTCCATTTGCTTTGAACTTTGAGCGCTGTAACTTTGCAGATGTTGTTTATGCTCAAACAGCAACATCACACACTAACTAAAGTTAGAAAAGTGAAATCGTGTTTTACCACCCCTTTAAGGCCAATTCACACTGCACAGATGCTGAGAAAAGCAGACAGTCACTGGATTGCAGACATTCCACTACTAAAAACAAATGCTAATTGAACATGTACAACTGGCAAGTGCACACTCATAAACACACTTTATAAACTCAATTATAAAGAAATTCCCAATTAGCAATTAGCAACCAGCAGCTATCCTAAAAGCAATTGTCAGCAGAGAATGAGCAATACCAGTGTATTCTCTCTACAAAAATGTACTTAATTTTCCTAAAGTCTGTATGTGCTGATTAGAGGAGAAGCTGAGAACATCTAAAATAGTCCAACAGGAGAGAGACCAAAAGGAACAGCACTGGAGGCCACAGTAATGAACTCTCTACTCTTAACCCATACAGCAGTTTCCTGCTTCAGACTACGAATCATGCAGGTAAATCAGATTTGGTTCCAACTCTAGTCCCTGAAGCCTCATATTCATGCTCTAACTAATGGTGTGCTTTTGAAGCTTTATGACTGCACCACTTGTAATGTACATTACCCTAACACAGGATGACCAGCACTTCCCCTGAGAAGCGGGCTGGAGACTCAGTACCGAAGCTGCTCATAATGGACCCCCTGGCTAAATTTCTGGGATCCACTGGAGGAGAACGTGTCAGAGATGTAGGCTGGAACCGCAGAAGGCCGAAAGCACAAAATGGCTGAGGTAAGAGAGATGTCAGGGTGACTCCCTGATGATAAAACACTTGGGAAGCAGAGACTAAAATAAGCCGATGTGGGCGTAGGGGTGAGGTGAAAAATCGGTGGATGTGAATAATTTGGAGCAATGTTTCAGGATCGGATGGGAAATGCAGCCAAAAGTAAAAATTGTATCCCCAGTGTGAAGCTGAACGATTAAGACTATAAAAGTTTTGCTACAGTCAAGTTGGATTTTAAATAAAACAAAGGCAGGTCATTGTCAGTGGAAAAAGGTATTATGGTGCAGTTCAGCAGTCTGGTCTCAACATCTCCAAATTCAACAATAAAATTAAAAACATTCATGCACGAACCTTTACTTGCTAAAGCATGATAAAACATGTCATGTCAAACAATCGCATCATACTAGAATAAAAAAATAGATATTTTTAACCACATTTGGTATGTCTTTTCCAAACACTGTGTTCTGATTTGCCAAAAGACAGAGACCTGAGATTTTTCTCCAATGGGTAAGATAAGGAGAAAGGTCCAGTAGTACAAAAGCTGTTATAATGTTAGTTTCTGAGTGGTTTCATAAGCTCAGTCGTCTCAGCATGATGCTTATGTCTGTTTATAGCATTAATTCAAGATACCAAGGTCTCAAAGGACACCCATATAAAAACTACAGGTGAAAATACAAGTTCCAGAACACTTCCCTGGAGCAGTGAGCAGTACAAATGCACCTTTTCCTCACTGAGATTTGTCAAAAAATACTAAAAGTTACATTTTCCAGAGTCCTATCACCATCAATCAATATTATTTTAGAGTCCTATAAGTAAAGCATCCGAAAGCACAGCTATGTTACAGCGAATCATTAGGTCTTCCAGTGCAGGTTTAATGTCACAAGCCGCTGTCATCATGTTTTACGACTTTGCATATATTTGAAAGATATGTAATTGTATAATGACCCTCAAATGCCCCAGAGCAGCATGGCCCAGTAAATTTACTCTGGCAGACACCTCTCGGCTCCTGCTGTAAACACTCTCACTGTGTCTCTGTGCCTTCATTGGCCACTATTAGTATCCGAAGGCAAAGCCCAGAAGTTTTCTGCTCTGAGTTTGGCAGTTGTGGTAAAATTTTGATCATTCCGTTGCAACTTTACCTGAGAAACTTGAGAGTGACTCATTCCCAAAGGTTTGGCTGCGTATCATTACAAATTAACAATCCTTCAACCTTCAGAAAGTTAATTTCTATAAATTTAAACAACACCAGTTAGCTGAACGAGCAATATGAGATGGCTATTAAAAAATGGACTAAAAAAAGAAAAAAATAATAATACATACTCCATATGGTTGCAATCAACCATCAAAATCTGAGGAAGGTCCGTTTTCCATTACTGAAACATAGCAAGGCCACGGGCGCTGAAGGGAGAGTGGAGAGGAGGTTTGGCTGGGAATGGGACGCCATGGCAGGCTGACATCCTCTCAGTGCTCAACGCTCATTTGGACCTACCGGCCCCTCTGTGGTAGCTACTACTGTGCGAGTTGAAACTGAAGTCAGGGAAAAAGAGAGAGAGCGAGCGAGCGAGCGAGCGAGAGAGAGAGAGAGAGAGAGAGAGAGAGAGAGAGAGAGAGAGAGAGAGAGAGAGAGAGAGAGAGAGAGAGAGAGAGAGAGAGAGAGAGAGAGAGAGAGAGAGAGAGAGAGAGAGCAAATTAACTGGTAATGCCTCCACCAGCCTGGCAGATGAAAATATGTTGGAAGTTTTAGGACTTCGCTTTGGTGTTGATTTACAGTAAATGGGCGTCAAGGCTGTGTCACTGCAGATTACAGGCTGGATATGAAGAACATTTGAAAGGATGAAATGTACCAACTTGCAACTCTGTTTAAACCTAAACATTTCAGATTTTCTAAAAGGATTTATGTCATACTAATATTTCGTATGCAGAGGTAAAGCTAGATGCCTCCACTTCAAAATGTGCTCCCTCTAAAAAAAAGTATCCTGCCCTGGGTGAGTGGATCTTACGGTCTACTGTACCTATATTTTGAGTTCCCAAATGTTAAAGAGTCCCTAGAGTTGTTCCAATTTCTCCAATCCTTTACGACTTCTGCAGAACATAAAATATGCAGAACTTTGCTGTTTTTGACCATACAAAGGTAGTCAATGGGGTCCAAAACAAAATATTTCATTGTATAGACCAAAAAACGAAAAAAGAAAAAGGTTAACTAACCCTTTAAGGACCTGCTTGCAGTGTGAAGGCTGCTGGGAGGAGTGTCATAAAAATAGTTCAGAGGAATTCATGAGCCAGAGAGAGGGTGACACCATTGTAATGAGAAAGCCAGAACTATGTATCACATGCATTGTGAAGTGGGCTGAAGAAAAGTGGCACTATTACTGAGAATTCCATCAGAGAGCGAACACGAGAAAAAGAGAGGGTTTTATGAGATGATGTGGTTTAGATGACTGTTAATTTTTTAGCATTTAAAGATAAAGAAAAGTAAAGAGTTGGCAGACCATTGGATTTTTGGTAAATTGGATCAAGGTTTAGGGATTAGTCCACATAAAATGAAAATGCTGTTATTATTTACTTTAAATTGTTCCCAAACATTCTTTATTTTTATGGAACACAAAAGACATTTTAAAGAATACAATGGATGGAGACAGGAGCTTTAAAAAAAAAAGAACAACAACAACAAATGGTCTATATGGCCTCTTCTGAAGGCATATGATAGTTTTGTATGAGGAACAGACTGACATTTAAGTCATTATTTAACTTAAAATCCTGACATTCGTTATGGCTTTACATAGTAATGATGTCCAACTGGTGAAGGGAATGTTCTTTTTAATATAGCTTCACTTCTTGTCTCCTGAGATACCTCATCTGATGAATTTTTGAAGGCAGCATATGTATCAAACCGTTACGCTGCCTCAGAAGTCTGTCTGAAATCAGTTTCGTGAAGTACTGTACCTTCGCGCGCAGACGCTGTCTGCAGAGTCATTGCCTGATAGGGCAGCGAGGAAATCACAAAAATGTGATTCACTTGTTTGTGAATCACACTCATCTGGCTCTTAAATTCAGCTCACTGACTCAATGGCCAGGTTGCAGCTGTTGACAGCTCACTGAAGTATCCGATTATTAATGACTTAAATTTTAGTTTGTTCTTTTCTCAAAGCCATCATATGACTTCAGAAGTCTCGAGAAACAAGAAAGTCTTGTTCTTTTTGAAGCATGAAGGTATCGGTCCTCGTTGGGACTGTAGTAATCGCATGGAAAAGAGTGACTGATAATTCTTCAAAATTTCTCCTTTTGTGTTCCATAGAAGAAAGAAGGTCATAGAAGTTTGTAACAACATGAAGCTGGGAAAATTATTAAAAGTTTAATTTTTGTGCAAACTATCCTTTTAAGTAAGCTCTCATTTCTGGATTTTGTTGTTAAACAGTAAACAGCACTTTGAACTGGTTTCATTCTTGGTGTAAACATCAAGTATTAGCCCTCAAACGGCTCCGTATTCTGAAATGTACTCTTGAGAAAAAGAGTACAGATCTGTATGGTAGCATATTTGTTCCCCTGTATAGCATTCCCTCTCTCTTTCCATCTCTCTGTTACACGTTCAGCTGCTGGTTTCCTCGGTCCTGCTTAGTTTAACTCAGCCTGCATTACCATGTACACTGAACAGCTCTCACCATGTAGCTGCGCGTCCTGACAGGTTGAAAAATGGTAATACAGAAATTAATGGTTAACATGTGTTCTCCTCTCTCTGCACAGCTCCCAAACCTTCCATATACACATGCGCTGGGTCTTGAGCTTTAAGGACCGAGCCAGGAAGGTAAAGCTACACTGTAATCAAATATCACTTTGAGACAAGCAGTTCCACATTAGACTCTTCACCGTTAGTAATGGCAGAGATGACGTAATCCGACATGGGACGGACCTCCAGTCCATCATTTTTCAGGTAGTCTTGAAAAACTAAACAGAAGATATGATTCTGTACGTCATTTAACCGTAAAAGATGTAACTTTACCAAACTGAACAGTAATGTTGATAGTAACAATGCCATAACACACAACACTGCACAGGTTTAGCGGTTGTATAGTAGGACTGATGAATAAGCAAATACTTTGTCATTGAGGCCACAATAAAATGACAGATTTGATTAGATTTAAAAAAAAAAAATCAACTGAAGGCCAGAAGGAGGATGAATTACAAGGTGAGACCAGTTGTAACTACATCGATATTAATTTCACTGCAAAACATTGTTATAAACCAAAATTTGCCTCTATTGGGAGACCTTGTACAGCAATTCATTGTTTTAGGAACAAAAAGAAAAGAAAAAAAGAAAGAAATCCAAGACAATTACAAGTATAAGTGAACGATTCATGGAAACAGCAAGCTACCAAAGGAGTTTTATGTCTCTTGGTGAGTCAAAATTTGGTGGATTTGCAAAAAAACAATGAATCCAGATATTTGATAGTTTCTTCCCATGAGTCTGTGGCTCTCTCGGTCACCTTTTACTTCAAATTTAAAGCCAACTTCTCAAATGCTCCAGAAAACATTTCCATATGTCACATCACTGTTAAAACAAATAAACCACCTGAACTTTAGCTCTGACACGAACTGTGTTACCTCGTTTTTCTTTCTCTAAAAGTCTTGTTTTAGCTTAGGCCCAAACGTGAACCTGCTTATGTAGATTTTACGTCACTCGTACAGCTGATGAGTATATTGATGAGAATAGCTGGTGGATGTATCATAGACTCGCTGCCCCCCTGCAGGTGCGAGTCAGTACGGCCCTGAGCCCTCACAGGAAATTAACCACCACTCATGTGATTACCAGGTTGATGGACGAATCTAACGGATCATTTTTAAACATCACTTCCTCTACTCCCTAGTTCTCTCTCTTAAAACAACATCACACACAATCATAGTCTGACAGGCCAATGCTGTCTCAAACATCCTTAAATCCAATTTTTAAATAAATACAGGAGTGTCTTAATTTCTGGAATAAAGGTCTTATTATTTTAAAGCCGTCATCAAAAGATGATATAAGCCTTTCATGAGGTGATCAGTCAGTTTTTAAAAGTTCTTGAAAATATCTCTTACGCTCATCAAGGCTGCATTTAAAAATACAGTCGAAATAGTAGTGATAATACTGTGAAATGTTATTGCAATTTAAAATATGTTGTCTATTTTAATATATTATAAAATGTCATTTATTATGTGATGACAACGCAGAATTTTCAGCAGTCATTACTCCAGTCTTAAGTGTCACATGATCCTTTAGAAATCATTCTAATATCCAATTTGGTGCTCAAAAAAACATTTATTATCAATATTGAAAAGAGTTGTACTAAATATTTTTGTGGAAACTCGGATAGCCTAATTTTTTAGGATTATTTGATTAGCAGAAGTTCAAAAGAACTGCATTTATTTAAAATATAAATGTTTTTACGGTTTTGATCAATTTAATGTGTTCTCGATGAATACAAGTATTTTTTTTAATCTAATCCCACACTTAGTAGTAGTGTATTCTTAAATATATTCTTATATATGTTAATGTTTAGTATTAGAATTGATTAAATAGGTTATATGAAATACATTCTAATTAAGAACACGGAAATGCCCAGCACATTAATAAGATAAAAAAAGATTAAGTAAATCTTTTAAATATGTTGGTATTACATTTAAAAAAAAACATAAAATCTACGATCCAATTCCAATTTATAAATACTGACTCAAACTATAATGACTATGTTCAACATATTTTAACTTCAAAGAATGTCAAAGGATACTGTGAACCACTGACTTGATAGCAAAATCCTCAAATTAGTTTCACTGATGTGTTTTAACGACGGTAGGTAATTGACTTTTATGAAAAGACCAGGCAATTGTCCTATTAACATAAACTGTTTCCTGTGAAGGATAATAGATGGCTTTAATCTGCGAGTGATTAAAGGTCCACCACCTCCATCCTTCCACACTGACAAACCCAAACAGTAAATGCAGAGAAATTGGCAAATCCCAGCAGGGAGTGAACTGAAGGAAATATCATAATTCTGTCGTGATTGAGGTAATGGGCTGCTAGTGTCTTGTTTCCCCATTTTGGCACTATGTAATCGCCTTACAAGCCTGTGCTGGAACCACTTGACTCCCCTCTGTCGGGTGCAGTTGTGGGAATGAGTTGAATTTTGAACATGGGATGATAGGAGTCAAAATCCTGATATTTGGACACAATGTAATAAAAAAGACATGCTTTGGACCAGAGATTTAATTGGTTTTGACAAATCTTTACCCAGCACATTTGCTTAAATAATTTATGTTTTTGTATTTTGCTGAGCCAATTTTATAAAACGCTTTACTTTTATTTAATAATAACTATTTCCATTGCATACACCATATGAGGCCCGTAGGGTGCAAAACATTTACATAAGCTCTACAAAAACTCATTAATAATATGTACTGTTTGCCACAATACAGCTCCCTGCCTGCACTCACCAGTCTGACTATAACTTTTATAGAGTTAAACAGTTTAATACGGACTTTCTCTCATCAACTTCCTCTCCACTGGCTTTTAAACTTCAGCTCAAAGGCGTCGCAACATTTAACATATCTTCACTTAGCTTTGGCTACTCAGAGATTTCTGCACTGTTTTGCCAGTCCTAATTACAGCTCAATTATGCAGCTGGAAGTTCTGTAAAGAGCAGACGTTACGCAGGCCACTGAACCAGCTCCTCTGGGCCCTGCATGTGCCCTGATACGGCCGATCCATCACTGGGGCTGCCAAGAGTCTCTTCAAATGGTCTGCCATGCTCAGGTAAGGCTTATGAGGTAGAGAAATCATAAGAGTTATAACTTTAATATTCACAGAGCACATGAACTAACACCACGGTAGGGAGAATGAGCGTCACTGTGTTAATGTAGTGCGGAAAGTGTGCTGACTGTGACTGTTGGAGTCCTTTAAGTTTGAATGTTTTGAACGTTTGGATTTAATGTGACTTAATTTGAATTTGAATTTAACATACACTACAAATATACCAAACAAAAGAAATGCTCAACCTGCCCGCCACACTCACAAACCACAGTAGAAATACAAAAACTCAGCATCATACCTCAGTTACATCAACATAAGACCAGTTAATAACAAACAATCCTCGAAAGATCTCAGAAAAACAGAACGATTATTCCAGTAAAAAGGGGCTTTATACTGAAATGACCTATGTCCGACTTCAAGGAAAATTTTAGAAACAAGAAGAAAATTATATTGCATATGTCTAAGTGAGTAAGAAGATCTATATGGAATCAGAAATTGTTTCAAATAAAAAGGACAGACAAAATAAACACATTTAAAAATAAACAGAAGCCAATGGAATTTTTCTTATAGATTTAGGATGCAACCAATTAAGCAGTTCATGCATATGACAATGAGTACGATATGGACACCTTAACACAAATCTGCACAAAGAATTGTAAACAACATTAAGAGGCTTAAGATAAATATCATGGGTTATTTGATAAACAATATCAGCATTATCAATAAGAGGTAATATTAACTGAGAAACAATTATTTTCCTGTCTTGAAATTTAAAACAATTGATTGAGCGATAAAGTGAATGCAGATAATAATATGTTCTATTAACAATATAATCAATATGGAGCTTAAAGGTAAGGTTAATTGTTGACTTGAACTATGATTTAATGTGGTTTTGATGAATCTAAAGGTGATTAGTTTTATTTTGTAAGATGACTTGGAGAAAGCAGATTGGAGTCAGATGTGTGAAGGTGGAGAGACCACATCTTAGCTGTGTTCGAAATCACCTACTATACCCTCATTCACTATTCTCATTACTCCTCTCATTCGGAAACACTAAGTGCGCCGGAAGGGCTGCCTCTTTTGCATAGTTTGCACTTATTATTAAATAATCATTTGAAACTTAGCAAACTGTCAGCTCCAGTAGTAATGAAAAGATTTATCTTGAACTCTGTCATGGAAACTAGCATGTATAAACCTTAATTAAACTATTTAATAATCAATTCTAAAGAAATGTATACATAATATTATGCTGTACCCACATTGGATCACAAGTAGGTTTTAATTAATAATAAAAATTTAATAAAACAAAAGACGCTGGAATTAATTCAGCACGACCTTCATGGGTATTTTATAGCTGTTGGATGCACATCAGTTGTACACTCGTTATTGCAGTGCATTATGGGATTGAATGAGTGCACTTGATAACGTTTATTATTGTTACATGTGGGTTTTGCTGTGTCTTGTATATCACATGATTCCTTGTTTGTCATGTGACCCTGCCATGTGTCTTGTCTTTTGTTGTTGTTGCTCAGTGTCCACAGGTGTTCCTCGTCCATGTTTATTAGTCTCCCCAGGTGTTTCTGATTAACCACGCCCCCTTGTTACCTTGTTTAGCTTGTTTGTCTGTGTATTTAAACCCCTGTGTTTCAGTTGTTGGCTGTCGGTTGTTGTTTAATGTTACTTCTGTCCTGTTTTGAGTTCCCTGGATTACCTGTGTGTATTTGTTTATTAAATGTGCTTGCAATTGGATTCGCTCTCCGTCTCGTTCCTGACTGGCTGTAACAGCACAACCGACCCAAAAATGAATCCAGCAGCACTGATCTCGCCTGATCTCCCCAGCATGAGCCAGGAATTCGCGGGTCAGATCGCGGCCTTGGATCTGGATAGCCCCGATCTGTTCCAATTCACGTGGGGGTTTATTCCTCTCGCTGCTTCCTGCTCCCTCGGAGACGAGGCAATTAAGCTGTGTTACCGGCTGGGGGCTAAGGAGGTCAACCCGAGGGAGCTTCCCAATATCTCCGGTCTGGACTGGAGAGAGGCACTCTCCCGATGTCTGGAGAGCTTCCTCCCACGGTACGCCAGGCCTTCAACACTGGTCCCAGTTCCGGTGGTCCCGAGTCCGGTGGTCTCAAGTCCGGTGATCCCGAGTCCGGTGGCCCGGAGGAGGAGAAAGGCCTCCTCAAAGAATTGTCCGCTGGCGCCACTCCAGCGACCCATCACTTCTGCCGAGCCAGAGACCGTCCCGCCAGAGACCGTCCCGCCAGAGCTTCACGTCAGCCACGTCCCGCCAGAGCTTCACGTCAGCCACGTCCCGCCAGAGCTTCACGTCAGCCACGTCCCGCCAGAGCTTCACGTCAGCCACGTCCAGCCAGAGCTTCACGTCAGCCACGTCCAGCCAGAGCTTCACGTCAGCCACGTCCAGCCAGAGCTTCACGTCAGCCACGTCCAGCCAGAGCTTCACGTCAGCCACGTCCAGCCAGAGCTTCACGTCAGCCACGTCCAGCCAGAGCTTCACGTCAGCCACGTCCAGCCAGAGCTTCACGTCAGCCACGTCCAGCCAGAGCTTCACGTCAGCCACGTCCAGCCAGAGCTTCACGTCAGCCACGTCCAGCCAGAGCTTCACGTCAGCCACGTCCAGCCAGAGCTTCACGTCAGCCACGTCCAGCCAGAGCTTCACGTCAGCCACGTCCAGCCAGAGCTTCACGTCAGCCACGTCCAGCCAGAGCCAGTCTTCGAGCAAAAGCCAGAGCTTCCCTCGCCGCTGACGCCTTCCAGCCCAGAGCCCTCGCCGCTGACCCAGTCCAGCCCAGAGCCCTCGCCGCTGACCCAGTCCAGCCCAGAGCCCTCGCCGCTGACACCGTCCAGCACAGAGCCTTCACCGCTGGTCCCGTCCAGTCCTGAACCTTCGTCTGCCGATCCAGAGACTGTTCAAGCCACGTCTGCCGATCCAGAGACTGTTCAAGTCACGTCTGCCGATCCAGAGACTGATCCAGTCACGTCTGCCGATCCAGAGACTGATCAAGTCACGTCTGCCGATCCAGAGACTGATCAAGTCACGTCTGCCGATCCAGAGACTGATCAAGTCACGTCTGCCGATCCAGAGACTGATCAAGTCACGTCTGCCGATCCAGAGACTGTTCATGTCACTTCCTCCGAGCCAGTGTCTACGGACAAGATGGCCGCCTCCGAGCCAGAGTCTGTTCCTGTTCCCGAGCAAGAGTCTGTTCCTGTTCCCGAGCAAGAGTCTGTTCCTTCTGTTCCCAAACCAGTGAGTGTGTTGTCTGTTCCCGAGCCAGTGTGTGTGTGTTGTCTGTTCCCGAGCCAGTGTGTGTGTGTTGTCTGTTCCCGAGCCAGTGTGTGTGTGTTGTCTGTTCCCGAGCCAGTGTGTGTGTGTTGTCTGTTCCCGAGCCAGTGTGTGTGTGTTGTCTGTTCCCGAGCCAGTGTGTGTGTGTTGTCTGTTCCCGAGCCAGTGTGTGTGTGTTGTCTGTTCCCGAGCCAGTGTGTGTGTGTTGTCTGTTCCCGAGCCAGTGTGTGTGTGTTGTCTGTTCCCGAGCCAGTGTGTGTGTGTTGTCTGTTCCCGAGCCAGTGTGTGTGTGTTGTCTGTTCCCGAGCCAGTGTGTGTGTGTTGTCTGTTCCCGAGCCAGTGTGTGTGTGTTGTCTGTTCCCGAGCCAGTGTGTGTGTGTTGTCTGTTCCCGAGCCAGTGTGTGTGTGTTGTCTGTTCCCGAGCCAGTGTGTGTGTGTTGTCTGTTCCCGAGCCAGTGTGTGTGTGTTGTCTGTTCCCGAGCCAGTGTGTGTGTGTTGTCTGTTCCCGAGCCAGTGTGTGTGTGTTGTCTGTTCCCGAGCCAGTGTGTGTGTGTTGTCTGTTCCCGAGCCAGTGTGTGTGTGTTGTCTATTCCTGAGCACGAGCCAGTGTGTGTGTTGTCTGTTCCCGAGCCAGAGCCAGTGTGTGTGTTGTCTGTGTTGTCTGTTCCCGAGCCAGAGCCAGTGTGTGTGTTGTCTATTCCTGAGCACGAGCCAGTGTGTGGGTTGTCTGTTCCCGAGCCAGAGCCAGTGTGTGTGTTGTCCGTTCCCGAGCCAGTGTGTGTGTTGTCTATTCCTGAGCACCAGCCAGTGTGTGTGTTGTCTGTTCCCGAGCCAGAGCCAGTGTGTGTGTTGTCTGTTCCCGAGCCAGTGTGTGTGTTGTCCGTTCCCGAGCCAGAGTGTGTGTTGTCCGTTCCCGAGCCAGTGTGTGTGTTGTCTATTCCAGAGCACGAGCCAGTGTGTGTGTTGTCTGTTCCCGAGCCAGAGCCAGTGTGTGTGTTGTCTGTTCCCGAGCCAGTGTGTGTGTTGTCCGTTCCCGAGCCAGTGTGTGTGTGTGTGTTGTCCGTTCCCGAGCCAGTGTGTGTGTTGTCCGTTCCTGAGCACGAGCCAGTGTGTGTGTTGTCTGTTCACGAGCCAGTGTGTGTGTTGTCTGTTCCCGAGCCAGAATCTGTGTTGTCTGTTCCTGAGCCAGAGTCAGTGTGTGTGTTGTCTGCTGTTCCTGAGCCGGTGTCTGCGCCGCCCTGGCCGCCCGATGGACTGTCTTCTTCGCCCTGGCCGCCCGATGGACTGTCTTCTCCGCCCTGGCCGCCCGATGGACTGTCTTCTCCGCCCTGGCCGCCCGATGGACTGTCTTCTTCGCCCTGGCCGCCCGATGGACTGTCTTCTCCGCCGTGGCCGTCCGAGGGCTCATCTCTGCCCTGGTCCCCTGCGCAACCTTCTCTGCCCTGGTCCCGTTCCCCTTTTAGGACTTGGCCCTCCTACCCTCCCCCAAGACCACCTCCGCTTCACCACCCTCCTGAACTTTAGTGTTTTTGTTTCAAGGGGCGTCGGGAGCCGCCCATAGGGGGGGGGCTATGTTACGTGTGGGTTTTGCTGTGTCTTGTATATCACGTGATTCGTTGTTTGTCATGTGACCCTGCCATGTGTCTTGTCTTTTGTTGTTGTTGCTCAGTGTCCACAGGTGTTCCTCGTCCATGTTTATTAGTCTCCCCAGGTGTTTCTTATTAACCACGCCCCCTTGTTACCTTGTTTAGCTTGTTTGTCTGTGTATTTAAACCCCTGTGTTTCAGTTGTTGGCTGTCGGTTGTTGTTTAATGTTACTTCTGTCCTGTTTTGAGTTCCCTGGATTACCTGTGTGTATTTGTTTATTAAATGTGCTTGCGATTGGATTCGCTCTCCGTCTCGTTCCTGACTGGCTGTAACAATTATGTTAGGGGGAGATTTCGGACACATCACTTGTTTGAAAAAACAATTTTTGCTTTCTTCTGAAAATAAATACTTAATTTAGTATTAACATTTGATATGGAAATCATTTCATTTTGTAGCAGAAACAATTACTAAGTTAAAATTAAAATATAAGCAACAATATTAATTATTGTTATAAACAAAAATGTAAGGATTTTTAGAAATTTAAACTGGAAAATAAGTTTGCTAGAAAAACAACATTGGATGAGATAGTAAGGCTTGTTATTTATAGAATATATCTTCAATAAATTTTAAATAAAATAAAAATGTCCTAGTCCTTTAAAAAAATATCCAGTTAAAATATCCTGAATAATGTATCTTGTCTTACTGCACCAACAGATTTCATTTGTTTTAAATATAAAGTAAAAATGTAAAACTTTTTAAGAAAAAACTTTTCAAGCCTCAAACCACCAAATTGTTTGAGTTTCTTTTTGGAAAAACAAAGACACAGAAAAGCATCAAAAGGGACATTGGTGCTCCAGAGAACATTACAGTTTTCACTTCACAAACAAAACTACTCAACACTAAAAATCACAAATTTCATTATAAAACACACTAACAAAATGAAAACTTCTGTTGAAGAACTGGAGATGCTTCCTCTCAGTCATAGACAAATGCAGCTGACACAAGCAGTTTTAAAACGTGATGGGGTTCAAATCATCCATGTCAAACTCTATAAGTCCACTTTAACCCTCCATACTTGACTCCCATGGAAAAGGCTGATACAAAAAAAAAAAAATATTAATTTTTTTTAGAAAGCTTCAGAAACTCTGTCAGGTGTTCGAACACCACTGACATAGAAAAGAATAAATATTATGCCACGGTGATTGCACAAGCATTTATTTTTTATTTTTAGAAAGGTTCTACTCTCTCATTAATTAAAAGGCAAAGCCTGAACTCGGTTAACGATTCTCTGGAGTGCTGTCTATTAATACCGGTGTTTTCTTAATGCAACATCTTGCCATTTTGGCAGTAATTGTAAATTTGCGTCCAGGCAGCTGTGTCCTTTAGTGTGGAGAACATGCATCACTTCTCCTGCTACTCTATGACTAGCTATAATTCTGATGTAATGAACGGATATCTAACAGACATAAAGACGTTAGCCATTGAGGGATTTATTTTTGGATAATACTCTTTCGTACGACGTCTCAACAACTGTAACAAATAGTTGCTGTATAGGTCTACTGATGGATCTACTGTTGTCTGACCGTTATGTTCGCTATTCTATACGACTGGCAGCTAATTCTGTAAATACTGGCTTCATGAAAGCTCGTCAAGGATCGTCAGTAAAATGAGCCATTTTAGAACGTGATCTTTAAACAAAGTACAGTTTGACGTTCTAATTAAGTTTTCATCCTTTGACAATTTATTGACCATTTAGGACAATCCTGGCTCCAAATGGTGCAACACAAATGCAAACTTATCAAGATAATAGTCATTATCATAACTCAGCTTTCTGGACTCTTCCAGCCAGTCATTTTGTACGTCTCATCTGTACTGTAAAGCGTGGGGTATATATATATATATATATGCACCACCGTGCAGGGGTCCTATACAGGAGATTCTTTGGAAGGCCGGGCCCCACTGGGCCGCACTGAAACGTATTATAATAAACATGCCAAGCTCTGCTCTCGGCTCTCCTGCACCCAGCCAGAGACAACACGACTCCTCATCTTTGCTCCAACAATGGCATTAGACTGTCAAAGACACTTTCAAACTGCCCTGATACACCGCCAACTGCTCCATTTAACAATAATTCAACCTCGGGCCAAGTGCACCAGAGCCAAACAGTCATCCTGAGCTGCCCTTGTTTTTCTACAGGTTTTTTGGTGGGGGTTATGGTTGCTGTTTTGGTGATTTGGGCTGTGTTTTGATGCAGGTACTTCTTTAGGACATTATACTGAGGTAAGACCTTTAACAGACAACAATTGAACTGATTTACATAAAAACATAAGAAATCAGCATCTGAGAAGGAGTGGCACATGCAAGGCTATGTTTCAGCATGAACTGTTATGTGATGCCTCTGTGATTCAGGCATGTAGTAAAAGCATTATAAATGGTTAAGCCATCGAAATGACATCACCAGATCCTCTCTCCCAGAGTTCCATTAGATTGGTCAAAGAAAATCGGTCCTGCGCTCCTTATACACTGCAATTCAGCAGTATCGACTTCGAATACGTACTACTTGCTGTCGATCCCTTGTTTACAAGTATAGCCAAGTCCATACACTAACATTAAACAATACATATTTGTAACGTAATTCGTTGTTATGGGAAGTCCCAGGAGCCATTAATCAGATGAACAAAATGCACAGATGACACAGAAGCTATGTTATCTATTTATATCTATTTATTTTTTATATATTTCTTTTTATTGTCTTGTTTATTTTCTGTGTTTGTATTACAAATGTGTGGACATAACTCTGTCACTGCAAAACAAATTTACCCATGGGTACAAATAAAAGGAACTGAACTGAGGCGGCGGGAACCGGCGAACATTTAAACAATTTAATAACAAAATAAAACAAATACAAAATGAAAGTAAATGACAGCAGACCCTCACGGAAGACTGCTGTCACATAATAAAACATTACCAACCCAACGTAAATCCAGGCCAGGCCTCTCTCGATCTCCACTGTCGTCGTTCCTCTTTTTATGCTTCCGCTCCTCAGTGAGAGATACAAGACGGGTGCGTCGCGCAGGTGGCGCTCATAAGTAATCACGCCACCGGCCTCGCGCCATTCTCTCACGGCCCTCGGCCTCGTCCTGCTCGCCACAATATTGTTTTTCAAAGCAGCTTCAAGTCACATATGAGACAAAACTAAATTATGCTGTAAAGCAACTCTAAAAATACAAAAAAAATTTATTTTATATTAGGCCTACTGAATATTAGGTGTTACATTTAGTGGTCGACCGATATATCGTCGAGGCCGATATATAAGCCGATATTTAGAGTTTTTTTTTTTAGATAGCGGCAGATAAATCTTTCCGTTTTGCCGATATATTTCAAAACAGTTTGTGACAGTGCCTTAGCGGGGGTTTTTTGGCGAGGAGCAGAGCGAGCGTGAATGAACTGAAAACGCTCGCTCTGCTCCGCCCAGTGGACACGCACCGTAAGACAAGCCACTCAGATGTAAAGCAGACATCTGACAGACAGTAAATGACCAATCATTATTCACTTTTTAACCTTACGCTACATTGTGTTACACACAAAAACACTCCGGCGTGCAGCGAAGTCTATTCAAACAGTACCGTGATATGTCAGATCCACAGCCCAGGTAGCTCCAGTGGGGGACACAGATGTGATATAAACGAATTCAAACAAAACTGAAAACATTTTACCACACAAACAATCAAAAATCCTGTGACTGACTGTTCCTCAGATATGCACGTTGTTCTCAATTACTTTTAAACCAGAAGCTGTTTTCCCACGGACTAAAAAAAAAAAGCCTGTTCTCCGGAATGAAAAGCTGGGTTGCGTGAGGTGGATGAGATAAGAACACTGTATGGTAAGTAATAATAATACGTTTGAAAATAAATCCTTGAAAAAGTTATTCACTATCTGCTGTATTTAATTGTCCATGATTGGCATAATATCGTGTAGTGTAGCCTACCTTTTCATATGCTCCAGTCTGATTTGATAAGCTGCATGACGCTAAACCTGTGACGCCTTGCATTATTTTTTCAAAAAAACAAACAAGCAAAACTAAACATACATAAATCATTATTATTTAAATATACTTAAAGTAAAATAGCCTGTTTAAAGTAAATAGTGTAAAGAAAATATGTGAGATTTATAATTAACTATGTATTGTACATAAAATGTAGGGAATTCAACATACTATTTTATTATTCATTTATGAATATTGTTTAGATTGGTTCATTAATTATAAATGTTATTTGTTACCATGTTATCAATGTTATCAGTAAGAAGCAGTAATTATTTATGTGACTGAAAAATCTAATAACAGTTTTATCTAAAATGCTTTTTTTGTTTTTTTTTATTCTGCTAGATAGCTGGACAGAAAACAAATCCCCTGTGGGAATACTTTACAGAGCCAACACCAGGGAATGCAAAGTGCAATATTTGCAGTGCCGTGGTGAAAATGGGAGCAGCAACAGGGAAGAAAAAAAATACCACAAACATGTGGAGTCACCTTAAGTCTCGCCATGCATCTGTGCATGAAGCAGCGCAGAAGAAAAGAGATGCTGCTTCAAGCAATGCCTCAGTGAGCAAAGTCCAGACAACATTCAAGCACATTTTTGACACTCAAAGAAAAAGTTAAAACTCAGATCCTAGATCAAATATATTATGTAAAATAAATGTTTAATTAGTTTAACCAATATTCATTATGTCTCTCATTTACTGTATTCACATGGATTGTATCGGCCAGATTTCTTTCTCAATTATCGGCATCAGCCGATTTCCATTACACGAGAGTATATGTTAAAACTTCATGCTGATTTGTACTCGGCTTTCGCCAAGATAAGCACCAACTAAGACGTAGCTTTACAGTAACCTATGCTTCTCCATCCATTTACGCTTCTTTCCATCTGGTGACGTGAATCTCCTTCTGTCTGGTGTTAATAGTGTATTTGCGCGTCAGCACACACAACGGCTGCAACCACAGTGCGGTCCCCCCATAACAACCCTCTGGATTGAGCGGAGTAGGGAACATCTCTGGGGTCTTCAAGTGGGCACCTTTCGTCCTCAGTGTTTCGCCGACTAGCCCACGACACCTCAAGAGGGCTCGACAGTGACTCTGGCGTCCCAGAGTCACCCCCCTCCATCCCCCACTCAACTCAGCCCAGCTTACTGACCTCTACTTCCCTCTTGCTGCTGAGACCTAACCACAATCTCACAATCTCTCCGCAACCCAACCATACGCGCCAACCCGTTTGACTAAGGCTGTCGAGCCCCACTGGTGCGTTAATATGCAGTTTCAGTGGCAACGGTTCCGTATGGCATACCACCTACCGCAAAACACAATATCTGCCCAACCACCCGTCATTCACGCAATATACACAGGAACGTAATGACTGTAAATACTATACAACCTATACAAATAAACCAACAGTGCTGCTGAGACCTAACCACAATCTCACAATCTCTCCGCAACCCAACCATACGCGCCAACCCGTTTGACTAAGGCTGTCGAGCCCCACTGGTGCGTTAATATGCAGTTTCAGTGGCAACGGTTCCGTATGGCATACCACCTACCGCAAATCACAATATCTGCCCAACCACCCGTCATTCACGCAATATACAGAGGAACGTAATGACTGTAAATACTATACAACCTCTACAAATAAACCAACAGTGCTGCTGAGACCTAACCACTATCTCACAATCTCTCCGCAACCCAACCATACGCGCCAACCCGTTTGACTAAGGCTGTCGAGCCCCACTGGTGCGTTAATATGCAGTTTCAGTGGCAACGGTTCCGTATGGTATTACAACCTACCGCAAAACACAATATCTGCCCAACTTCCCGTCATTCACGCAATATACACAGGAACGTAATGACTGTAAATACTATACAACCTCTACAAATAAACCAACAGTGCTGCTGAGACCTAACCACAATCTCACAATCTCTCCGCAACCCAACCATACGCGCCAACCCGTTTGACTAAGGCTGTCGAGCCCCACTGGTGCGTTAATATGCAGTTTCAGTGGCAACGGTTCCGTATGGCATACCACCTACCACAAAACACAATATCTGCCCAAACACCCGTCATTCACGCAATATACACAGGAACGTAATGACTGTAAATACTATACAACCTATACAAATAAACCAACACCCTTCAAGTTTCCAAGAATTCTACGAAACCGTAGCATGGCGGCCTGTACTCAGCCAGCTAGAATCTTTCCGTCTCAACCACAGCCAGTTGCTGCTCCTTTCTGCTGCTTCAGATAAGTTCTTTACTGTGCTAACCACCATTAAAAATCATATTTTGGTCGACCAGTTACATTACTGAATATTTTAAGTTTTAAACCCCAACTAAGCAAACCAAAGGCAACAGTGGCAAGCAACCCAGAATCCATAAGTTGACAGAAATGGAGGGGAAAAAAACTTGTGAGAAACCAGGTTCAGTCAGGGGGCCAGTTCTTCTCTGACTAAATGGACAAACATGGGGCCAGATTTACTAAACAGGACAAATTAGCGTGAGAGCGCAATTCCAAAAAAGCACAGATGGGAGCGGAAAGTTCTCCACATGAACTACTGACGAGGTGCAGCCGGATCATTTCCATAATGACCAACGCAATCTACCAAGAGCAGTGCAAATTAGCATCTGTTTTTTTTTGGGGGGGGGGGGGGGGGGGGGGGTTGGGGGCTATGGTAAATAAGGGCACAAATACCAGTAAATTAATTAGGGCAAACCTTTGTAAATCACCTTGCATAATTCATTTAAATACTCTCCTCCCATAAAAGGGAGGAAACTTGAAAGGGAAACAAGAAAAAATAACTGTCCACGCCTTTTCAGAAATAATTGTTCAGTGTGTGTCTTTAGTAAACCCTGACAGTAGTTTTTTAACGCCTAAAGATTTAGGTTTGCGCTGGTGCAAGCTGTTAGTAAATCTGGCCCAGGACGTGGTTTATGATTCCACAAGTCAAATTTGTGGATTGATGTTATTAAAAAATTTTGCATCCAGCTCCTTCTGCTAGAAGATCAGGATTCATCACGCCCAGCATTAGGTGGAAATGGAAGAGCTGTACATAAAGCAGAGCACCTCGGATTGGCCACACCCACAGGATGACCGTGTCAGCCCACCCGTCTGAGACAACACAGGCGCGTTTGGATGACATCACTGGCTCACCCTGCTGTCTGTAGGCACAAATCAGTGAAAGCTCTTCTCAGCAATCCCCCTGGTCGTGCAGCTGTAAAGGTGTTAGGCAGTTATTCTCCTCCCCCAGCTCTCCTAAACAAATTACTGCTCGTAAAAACTGACAGATATGAAACCTGAGATTGAGCAGGAATAGAGCGAGGGGGGATGTGTGGTGTGTGGGTGTGTGAGGTCTGCTCACTCTGAGCGTCACGCGTATGTCTTCCCTTTCATTCAACACCTCCACACTTATCTGGAATCCCTCTGCCCTCCTGCATTTACGTCTCTACAGCTTATGAATCCTTAACTTTGTTGGTATGGATTTGATTCTACACTGTAAAAACTAGCATAATTTTAATGGTAAAAGGCCGTTGATTATTTAATGGTTAGTACCCTTACTCTATACGATGAAAAACTAGATCTAATGAGACATTTTGTGTCACCTAACTGTAATATACAGTTGAATGTACAGTTTTTGGAAGTAAAAAAGAACAAGTCATCTTATAATTTACAGTGAAAACCATGAATTGACTTTCCAAGAATGTTTTTTTTTTTTGTAAAAAACATTTTTTTAAAATTCATGTTCCATCTTATGCTGTTAAATTGTTATGTCTGTTACCATGATGGTGTTTTGTATTTGTGTGAATGACACTGTGCACCTTCTGTATACTAATATTTACCTCACCCGTGGAAAAGCTGCTTGCGATGAACTTTGGTTTATCATGTGACTTTCTCTTTGACATCTGTGCCTTTAAGGGGGTTGTCAGTATATTATTAAGTAAAAAATAAAAGAAAATATTTTAGTACTTTGATATATTAACCCTATTTCAGTTAATGAAAAATACATTATGCAATAAAGTTCTTTGCAATAAAGTGAGGTCCATTTTTTTCTTCTTCCCGTGTGTGTATCTGTAGTAAATTTAATTTATGCAGAGTTGTATTAACCTTAGTTTTGGCATTGGGACATCAACGTTCTGTGTGTGTGTGTGTGTGTGTGTGTGTGTGTGTGTGTGTGCACGTGTGTGTGTGTGTGTGTGCGTGTGTGTGTGCGCGCGTGTGTGCGCGCGTGTGTGTGTGTGTGTGTGTGTGTGTGTGTGTGTGTGTGTGTGTGTAGTTTAAAGCATGTGTGAGAAGCTGGGAAAATGTCTACAGACTGAGTTGTGCTGAGCTTCCAACATGGTGTTGACCCAGCTAAGCCACTGCGTCCCACACTGCAAAGACCTGTGGTCCACTGCAACCCCGTTTTGACTCATAACCATGATTTTGACTCAAATTACAACTAATTTAAAGTATTTATAAAGCAGACACTGAGGCAATATTTTCATTGGAGTTGCCTGGCAACAAGTGATTGGGCTGGGGTTCTGGACAGGTCGTGGGTGAGGGAGTCTGGTTAGGCCAAGCGTAGCGTTGTGAGGTCATATCTCCAAGTGCTGGCACTCAGGATGGGAATTTTGACTGATGAATGTCACACAGCCAAACTCAAGGTCCTTTCTGACATCATACCACATTATGAACCTCCAGAGAAGCGTGTAAGGCTCACACAGCTGCGGGTGCCAGTACAGTAGGAACTGCCATAAGCTTGAGGTCAAAGCAGGGCCATGTCCAACTCAACATAATGAAATGTTATACACAGCAGTGGCTATTTCTGTCCATTACTGTTCTATTCAGAACTGTATTACTGAATTAATCTGTGCTTCCAGTGTTGTAAGGAACATTTTATTTTTGTATTTGTTTATTAACATAATGAACAGTACATATATAGCCTTTATTAATCGTAGTTAATGTTATTTTCTATAAATATATAAATATGCATGAATAAAATTACAGATTATCTTAAGTAAAGTTATACAAATTATAAAATTCACAGTTTATGTGATTCATCAAATAATTGAGAAAAAAGCATCAGTTTCCACAAAAATATTAAGCAGAACAACATTCTTTCCAAACTGATAAGAAATAAGAATTTAAAGATGAAACATGACTCTATTTGAATATATTTTAAAGCAACACTAAGTAACTTTTCCTCTGCGGTCACCCTACAGGTTGGAAGCGGAATTGTCCATTACCGCTGCCGTAAATAATTTAGCCTACTGCAACCTACTGTCGCACGCGCACGCACATGCTCTGTTTATCCAGCACCGGCTTCGGAATCAACAATGGCCACAGACAAGGTAGAGTATGATGCATGATTTTATGAAAGTATGATGTATTGCGACATCACAAACGAAGTACGCTCCACCTATCGGCAATTGTAACGCTTGCCGTAAAGCAAGTCAAATTAGTAGTTTTCTTATGTCTCATTAGAACTACAGAAAAGCGACCCGATCTGGCAATCTTACAAAGCGTGGCTATATCAGATAAAGGACCACAAAGCTGTGGCATAAGTGCATTTCACCATGTCACGACTTGGATGAACCACTGAAACGATTTTGGAAACATTATTTTAAGGTAAAAAATCTTACTTAGTGTTGCTTAAAAATGCATTTTATTCCTGTGATGGCAAAGCTGATTTTCTGCAGCCATTACTCCAGTCTTCAATCGTCATATGATCCTGCAGAAATCACGTGACACTGAAGAATGGATACATTTTAATATATATTCAGTTATATTTTATAGTTTTTATATTTACACATAAAATGGTACATGTATTAAGTTTATACATTAACAAAGATTATTAAACGCAGTTACAAAAAAAAAAAAAGAAGTTTATTTTTAGTTCATGATACCCAGTGCATAAACTAACGTTAACACATCTTTTGGCATTAATACAAAAAAATTCATTATTTCAAACTTTTCTCTTAAATGACAAATGACTCTAATAATGAAACCATAAAGAAGATTGCAAGACAGCTCTATTTGAATAAGGCGAAGAGTATATTTGCTTTATCGAAAATTGCAGACACAATACAACCCACTCCCTCAAGATAGCTGCTATTAGTGCATTTGTTTGCTTTGGAAATTTCCAGGCCGGTGCAGCATGACCCCAAGCACATGGCCGATTCTTCACCTGCTAATCACTTATGTCTGCTGCTGAAAAGGTAGCAAAACGATTGCCCATTCTGGCAGCCGTCCGACAGCATGTGGAGATATGGAACCCTTCCCAAATCTGCACACACGGAGGGCAAGAGAAAGATGGAAAGCAAATGATACGGACTGGCTTTTCACCTCAGGTCATGTCTTCTAGAGTTTGATCAGTGACTGGCAAAACCACATCTCACGTTACAGATCCCCCACAAGAGAAGAAAGGGCAAATAAACACATGAACTGCTGAAGAGGAAAAATCATTTTCAATGCTGAAACCACAATGGATATAAAACAAGCCCTGAATATGACTGAATCACTAGCTTAATTTGTTGGCTCAAATATTCAACATTTGTAAATAAGTCTGAAAGGAGCTCTTTAATGGTGCTATAGCAACGCAAGTGAGCGTGTCGTCAACATTACCGTTCTCTCAGCACTCAAGCTCTTCTTTTTCTTATCAATCTGAATGTGGCTGTTATTTCATGTCCACCCCCCTATGTGATTCAGAGCCGAAGCTGCTGTATAGCCGTTCATCTGTGTCTCTCTTATCTCCCACACTCCTCCTTCTGTAAACAGATCAAGAACAGCTCAGCCTTTACTAACACTGATTCACTAGGTCATAGATCTTAGCTGAGGAGTATTCTCTCTCTCTCTCTCTCTCTCTCTCTCTCTCTCTCTCATCACACACCCCACACACATATCTATCTACCTGTCTTTCACAACACATATTGGTGATTTCATATATTTGGATGAAATAAAAATAACAACTCTCGCGCTTTTATATCCCAGGGTTTCTGAAATATTTATTTTTTCTGCCTTAATCATTTATCTGTAATACTTTTCATATGCTTACGTTTGATTATGTACAAGGCACCAAAATTTCAGCAACCAAACACATTTATCCAATACAGCAACCAAAATGTTTCAATTTTGGTCGAAATAGTTTTGGAGGGCTAAAAACATTGCCGGAAACACTGACATTTTGACTTCTTCAGCATCTATTTTATGCACACAGCGTGTATAAGCTACGATAGATAAACATGTCAACAGTTTGACACACTTCACCGTGAACAAATGAGTAGCAATATGCAAAATTTTTTGGGCTGAAATATTGAGAGGCGGCTCATTTTTTACAAGATAACCTATACAGCATACTTAGTTCAATTACCGAAACTTTATTTTTATTTTATTTTATTTTTTTGGCAAAAGTGTTTGATAAAAGATTCATCTAAGTTTCAATCAAAAATATTTTATTAAAATCCATAAAATTATTTCTATGTTTTTATATAACTGATAACCTAAACAAAGGAAAAAAAGAATCAAACATTTCAACGTTTGTGTTTTATTTCATTTTATATATATTTTTACAGGTTTTTATTCAGTTCTGGCATCATCTCCACAACAATTTGGAAAGTTTGTCAAAAGTTAGTGTACACTGATAAAAACGATTTTGTGGTGAAGTAAACTACAGAAAAAAAACAATGTAATTTACATGAAAATGTTAGATCAGGCAAGAATTTAAAAAACTAAGTAAATTCTATATTAGTACTCAATTCAAGCGTGTAGAAATGAAAGTGTAAATATCAACGTTGTAAAATTACTCAACTTTTCTGATACTGGTGTTCCCATCATGCACTGGGCCTTGAATAATTAATAAGGTTGATTTTTCACTGTTTTCCAGCTGTATTTACACACCGTTTATCATTGCTTTTGTTGTTAGGATTAGTAGCTTGCCATTTTGTGACATTTGGAGTTAATTTTCTACTCAAAATGTCACATTAAACACAAATGAGATTCATCAAATGTTATTGTCATTGTGTATTGTATACCAAGTATTGAGGTCTCTGCGTTCACATATCACATAACTTCTAATATGTAGATGTCTCACACAATATCTATTGTATTAATTACTTAGATGTTTCTAAGTAAAGCACATACTTAAAAAGTGTGGTTTAATTCAACCTTTGTTACGGAAGCAGGATCAAGAGATGGATAATGAAGTTAACAGGAGTTTATTGACAACACTGAGCAGAGACAGAATGCATGTAAGAGATATGAACAATGATACTTTGGAGACCGGTGTGCAGGCGATGAGTGGAATGGTTCTTCTTACAGGGATGGAGACTGATCATGGGTGAGACGGATGGCTGGAACGAAGAATGCTGGAGACAGAGAAGAGAAGAGAAGAGAAGAGAAGAGAAGAGAAGAGAAGAGAAGAGAAGAGAAGAGAAGAGAAGAGAAGAGAAGAGAAGAGAAGAGAAGAGAAGAGAAGAGAAGAGAAGAGAAGAGAAGAGAAGAGAAGAGAAGAGAAGAGAAGAGAAGAGAAGAGAAGAGAAGAGAAGAGAAGCTGGAGTCGAGACTGGTCATTGGAGAATCAAGGTTAGCGATAGCAGGGTAAGTAGTCCCCTTCATATGAATGAGACCGGACAGTGAACAGAGGTGAAGAGTGTGTCTTTATAGTGGTGGTGATGATAGTGATGATGAGGTGCAGGTATGTGTGATTAGAACTCAGGTGAGGGAGTCCGCTGTGATTGGCTGGTGTGAGAGCCTGGTGTGAGAGCCTGGCTGATCTGTAACAACCTTTTACTAACCAAGTTAAAATTATTATTTTCTTTGTTACTTCCACTGGTCCCAGTTTATATTAAGTGGCTTTAAGTACTATGCACTTGCATCGAAAAATAAGTACAATGTACTTATTGTGTTCATGTTTTATTGTAAAACACTTGTGCTGCTATTGAGGTGTGATGTGGGTAAGGTTAGGGTCAGGTGAGGTGGTATGAGTAGTTTTAAGGGTAGGTTAAGGTGTAAGGGAAGGGTCAACAGTGTAATTACAAATGTAATTACAAGCATTAATTACAGCTGTAATTACATGCAGGTATTTTCAAAATATAAGTACAATGTAAAAACATGCATGTACACAATAAGTCCATTGTATCAAATTATTAATTTCAATGTTAGTACATAGTAGTTAAAGCAACTTATTATAAAGTGGGACCCTTTCACTTAACTTAATTAAGTAGAGTTTACTTAATTCCATATGTGAAATTTACTTAAAAAATATGGGTCCAAAAACTTGCCAAAGAAAAATTAAGTATTTTAATTATTACTATTTTTTTTAGTGTATGCGTGAGGAAAACAAACCAATAATATGGCATTTCCAATTAATTAATTGTCAAACTATGAATGTAAATATTTAATTATGTGCATTTTGGATGCATAAAAGCTAGCTGTAAAAAATATATGATCAATAATATATGAAAATATCTATATTTTACATTGCTTTAACTCGTCAAAATAAGTTAAGCCATTTTATACAACTTTTTATACAAGATTCATGTGTAAGTGTATGAAATAGCCTTAACAAGACAAAGAAACATTTTTTCAAAAATGTTTTCATCACAGTCATTTCCGCCACAAAATCTTATTAAACACAAAACGCCATTTGAGATGTGGTAGGAAATGATGTTGTGGTGGAAATGTTCATGACTTTCTGAGAAATGCATGTATATCCACTGTTGAACATTGTCTGCTGACAAATCAAATAAACCAGTGAGAGTGTAAAAAATGTGTTTAAGAGAGTTTATTTTCTGAAAGTCCAAAAGTGCCCATAGTTGAAAAAACACCCATTAGACATGATTCTTACGTCTTATAACCTTGACTAATTAAGGCCTTTAATGACCGAGCACAGCTCTAAAACAAAACTTTCTGGTCTATTGCTTCGCAAATTAATGTTAAGCAATAATACACTTTTTTCCATATTTATAAACCTTCTAACTATGCTAAATGAATGCCAAACAGTCTGTTGAAAAGCCGTTCCCAAGCATGTTATCTAAACACTGGATTAAATAAGTGTGCGTGGTATTCTGCATCTACTCAGAGAAGACTGTCGGTGGCTCTCTACCAGAACATCACTTAATACTGAGTCATTGTGATTATGCTCTGGACAGAATCCAGTAATATAATCTTTTGCTTTAGCTGTGAGTCACATAATAATCCCTTTCTCCGATTTTTTTGGAAACACAAAAGTTTAAATATTACACTTGATCGCAACACATTGTAAAATGTATCTTCTGGAAGTTGTAAGATGTTCAATTTTAAATGTACAAAACATTTTGCAGTTGAACAGTAGGTCAAGATTTTCTCATCATACTGCACATGCATGTCCTGTACATAAAACTAGGAGAAACATTTAGTTTTTAGCATCACTTGGCTTTTAAAAAATAAAGGAGCCTAACCTCGACTCTATATGTACTGAACTGGAATGACCTACAGACCCTCATATTCATATGCCAGTTAGTTTGTCAGTGCAGTGGCATTACACACAGCCAAAGAAAAGAAACTATGACGGTCATTATGATAATCTTCACATGATTTAAATTTCACTTGAGGAGCACCAACACTTTGAGGATAACTAAGCATATAAGGAAAGACATACACACTGTAAAGCTTTAGGAGGGACAATCGCATTGACAGTAAATAGTGAATACATTAGTGAATCCCCCAAATTATAACCAGAGTAACTCCTGAAACTGCGATGGTGGTATCCACAGCAACATTTTAGCATCTCGTAGCTGTAAAGAATCATGTATGCCAACAGTTGAACACACTTGTTTTTTTTTTACGAGACACATTGACAATTTTAAGAAAGGCAGCATCAACAGAGATGCAGTGTTTATGTTCTTTAAGCTGCTGTTTTAAACAATGTGCTCTCTGTGAACTGTAATGTATGGGTTAGTCCTTGACCGCAGAGCTGTTGGATGCAACAATGATGGAGGGAAACAGACTAGTGTCAAAATTAGCGAATGAGTCACGACACGTAGCTTTGTAAATAACCCAACTCTGTGTGTACAGAACAGGATTAAGTACTCAGAAAAGAGGCTGAAGTGTGTACATGACCACTGTTACACCGCCAAAACTGTACTAGCTGCTCCTTGTATAAACTTTTAACATTCATTTTGTGCACAAACCTGTCCTACTGTATATTACAATAAAAGTACAGACCATCACTGAAAAAATACCCTGTGCCAACCAGAGTAGGCTATTACTAAAATATCTCACACCTAAGCCTCAAAATGATGATTCACTGTCACAAACGGATCAAAACGTCTTCGCTCAGACATTTCTCAAACTTCCTCTCACCTATCTGCTCCTCTCTGGGTTCTTCATTAAACTGCATGCTTGCCGTTCCCTCTAAGGGGAAAAAACAGCCAAGTACATGCTTGAAAACCACAGACATATTTCATTTAGATAACTGTGTTCTTTCCATTTTGAACAAGGGCCGATCTCTTACTTTCTGATGGAGCTCTATAAAAACATGTATACAATGTGGTATGGTTTCCATTCATCAACAACAAAAATATATTGTGTAAGATGTTGGCACAGTCCAAAACAGTGGACCTTGAATACTCTGCCTCTAAAATGGACCAAAAAAAACAACAACAAAAAAACCCTGATATGCTTCTTGGCTCTGTAGACAGACAGCTCATGAAGCCAAGGCTTGGCAAAAGTTAAACCTCAAAGATAGTGATCATCTGTCCAGCTCTTGCTACCCATTGAAATCTACCATTGGCTTCTACACCAGACTTGCTACATGTGGAAACATGAGGGTCACTGTAGAAAACTTATGTCTTTATCTGCATACTATCTCTGCCTTCTCACCTGAGATAACCTGTGGAAACATGATAAATGAGCAAGAATTGGGAAAAGCTGCTAATGTATTGATTTCACTTCTGATAGAACATGAATGAGTCTAGGTGATATAATCCAAGCAATCCATGGTTTTACCAAAGACTATAGAATTACAGTAGACGCGATGACTTTACCAATCGGCGATTGGCTCTTATTTAGAAGGCGGGACTTATTCTGCCATATTGAGCGTTGTATTGTTTTGAATGGGGCAAAAGTGCAACGCTCAAAATGGCGGAATAAGTCCCACCTTCTAAATAAGAGCCAATCACCGATTAGTAAAGTCATCGAGTCACTGCAGCTGCTGTTAGAAGCTCTGGAGTCAGTCAGACGCACGCTTCCACTGCGCATGCACATTAGCTTGATCCAGCCTGAATAATGTAGTTTTCTATCTTGATTCAGCATTTAGAAATACAATATATGAGAGTTGTTGTCAGATTTCATTGATTTCAAATATGAAATGTAATCGAAAGCTTGGAGAACAGTACTGAGAATGTTATGTTTCCCCATTCAAAAAGATAGGAGCTGCACTTGCATGCCAAAAAGGCATTTTAAAGATGGTCGCCGAATGAAATTACTTGTCTTAAAGGGACTTTGGTTTTACACAGACAAGACTGATATTTAATTTAACAAGTGCTGCGTTTTGAACTCTCAGTTCTTCGAATGAATGTCTAGATTACCTAAAAATGAAAATTCGGTCATCCTTTGCTCACCTCATATCCTTTTAAACACTAAAATAAGTTGTCCAATAAGTCCACACATTGAAAGTCAATGGAATCCAACTGAACCCAGCTGACTTTCATTGCATAAAATGTTGTATGTATGTTTCATTTGTGGTGTAAAAAAGAAACACACACAAAAAAAAAACGTCTGTTGTGTCCCACAGAATACAAAAAGTCAAACAGGTTTGGAACAGCATGAAAATTCATGACAATTATTTACTGCCATTTTTGGGTGAACATGCACCCAATTTGGGTTGGATGTGCACACAATACAGGAAACAACTGGAAATTTTAAGCTGAGTGAGATCCCACTGACAGACCATCACGTTTAGTCACATTTCACATGTGATATCAAACAAATACTTATGTGATAGTATGGATCCATATTGTGACCTTATCTCAACAAGGGCTCATTGTGAGGATTTGGCAAAATAGAGTGGAAAAACATTCCAAGGCAGTTGGTTAACTATTTAGGAAAACCAACCCATCTTTAGGATTCCTCACTTCTTTAGAAGTGAGAAACGAAACTAAGGCCTTGGCATCTAAGCACCTCAGGTAATTAGGTGCTGCTAATTTTTCTTGTAAACAGAAAGAGGGACAGACCCAGCTGTGGCTGATTAGGTAGTTAATATCTCAGGAGTTGTGAAAAATAAACACTATAATCTGAGCTAATCTGGGAGAGATTGTTAGCCCACTGCAATGCATCTGACCTGGAGGGACATGCGACCCATCAGTGTGTCAACGATTTTAGACCTGACAAACAGAGAGGAAACGATGAGGCTAAGATATGAAGGTGAGGATTTAGTAAATCTCACTATTTGTAAGAAGTCTGATTCTTTGCATAGCCTTTTTTTTAAAATAACCGTTAATGTTAAAGAGTTAAAATTAGAGCTATTATATCAAACTTACAGTTAAAAAATGCAATATTTTCATGAATAAAATTAATAAATAATGAAATAAATGAATCATGTCCAGTCACTTTGGTGAATTCTGTCAAGGTTTTTCCAAACCAAATGCAGTGTTAATGGATTAGTAGATCAATTAATATAGGCTAATTAATCACCATATCAAACAATTTAAAAAAAATTCAGTGAATCCATTTTCTGGGTAATTAAGCACAAGAAATTGCATTTTTCATTATTGGACCTGACGTTTGACAATCCTGGTTGAAATGTTAAACCAAATGCAGAACAGAACATGCCGTAACAATTCAACGGCCTTCTGCCAATGTCTCACACTCACTGATCCGGTCTGTTGTTATTTCCAACAATACTGAGTAAAACTAAGATGTGGAAATTGTGAATATATTTATATATAAGTTTGGAAAATTAATAGTGGGGCAAAACGAACACTCAGTGATACTCTTAATTCTCGCATATGTTTGTTGATCTTGTTTCTTGGTCTAACCCGCAGCTACAATTCAACTCAATGGTACATGTAGGTAGATTTATGAAACGTGTCACAAAGAATTGGAGTCTGGCACTCCTTCATTTTGGAGCATGTGAAAATATTCCTTAGTCATATTTCAAACAAAACTCTTGTTTGATGCTTTGTTCCTGGGTAATATGCTTGCAAGCAATTTTTTTTCCATTAGAAAAGTCAAATTCAACATGAAGAAAGGAATGTGGTAGGTGCTTACAGGAAACCATTGAATTTTCGAACAACGGCTGTCAAATGCATCACCCTTAAACTTCTAAGCACCGGCTCTTTCAGGTTTATTTGTCTACTGCCATACAGGTAACTAAAGAACCATCCTAGATGGATTGTGATGTAGCAGAAACAAATAATATTTTGTATTCAGGTCACCACTGAGTGGAAATTTACCAACTCCCCATGCATAAATGTAAACACAGTAGGTTTCCAACATAGTTTATAGTTTCATAGTTTTCATAGTTTGGAATTGGCCTTAGACAATTTGTTCTAGCTAGTCACCCATGGACCGCCAAAGTATGTCTGCTGCATTTATTTGAAATTGAAATATGTCTCCATTGATCAATTTAATGCAAGTTTTGATTTCTTTCTTTTTTTAAATCTTACTTCACCCAAAGTTTTGAACAGTAGTGTGTAATCAATAATGGATGTGTTGGCACTAACAAATTATTAGCTATGTAAGCATTAGTCAATATTTCATACTAAGTAAGTAAATGTACTATTTTAGTTGAATGACACGCAACCACCACTGTAGGTTAAAGAGCTACATTTCCGACAGACAGAGAAACAATAGCTGTAATAATGATAATACAAAGAAATCTTTAAAATAGCACTAAGAGTCTGCTTATTAAGTCTCTGTTCTTGAATGTACTGAATGTACTAACATACCTGCACAATATCTGTTCATACTTTGAACCTATAATACCCCCAACCCAGTTCATTGCTTTATACTCAAAGACCCTCCGTCTGGTCGGAGTATAAGTCTGCAACTACTGCAGGTTGTGAAATATTTGTGTGTGTGCTTATTAGGTCTCTTAGGGATCTAGTGAGTGCTTGACCGGTATGCAAAGGTTAAGGATACACAGTGGTAAGAATCCACTTTGTCAGTGCAAAATGGCACGTATTAAGCCCCCTGTCAGAAGTGTGTGTGCGTGTGTGTGTTTACACAGTAGGATCAATGAGAGGGAGGGATGGTTGGCAAGAGGTTTTACTAATTGACCTCTGACAATAATAAGCCAGAATCAACCAATCAAGTGTGAGAGCACATACACACATAGAGAAAACCAATACAATAACCAAGACAACCACTAAACATCATATACATAAAAGCATAGGTCATATAATACTAATCAAGTTTGTTGTCTTATCTTTTTTTTATGTTTTTGAAAGAAGTCTCTTATACTCACAAAGGTTGCATTTATTTGAAAAAGAGAGTAAAAAAAGTAATAATGTTGAAATATTATTACAATTTAAAATTACATTACATTTATTCCTTTGATTGCTGAATTTTCAGCATCATTACTCCAGTCCTCAGTGTCAAATGATCGTTCAGAAATCATTACTATGCTGATTTGGTGCTCAAGAAATAATTATTATTATCAATGTTGAAAAACGTTGTGCTGCTTAAAATTTTTTCTTCCTTCAATGGACAGTTGAATAGAAAGAACTTGAATAAAAAGTTCATAAGAACAGTATTTATTTAAAATAGAAATCTTTTGTAATATTATAAATGTCATTACTGTCACTTTTGATCTGAATAAAAGTATTCATTTATTTCAAAGAAAACAAAAATCATACTGACCCAAAGATAACCATAAACACATAAAAACTCCCACAGTTACTCCGCTAAAGGTGAACTCAGCAGCCTATTTATTTATTTATTTATTTATTTATTTGAGTAGTATTCAACTGGTCAGTTGATCTCCACATGGAGTCTTCCATGAGGTGACCTATTCCATAAGGTATAGAACTGTTTTGGGCTTGAATCTTTAGTGGGGTGAAAATTAATTTTATTTAAAGGAAAAACTACTGAGTGCAGCATTAATAGACAATCACATGAAAACAAAAACATGATGCACAGTCATTGGATTTGGGCTCTGACATAAACCTGGCATGGTTTGCTCATTTTTTAAATGAAGAAAACAGCTCAACAGGAACACTGAGTGGCTTTAAACTTTTCCACATGTAAAAAAGAACAGGGTCAGTATTCCCACTTCTGAAGGCAATGCGTCTTACACAGTAGCATGAATGAAACAGTGTTGTCTGTGTACCGGCAGAGAGCAAGGACTTGCTTTGTTGTTTTTAGTGCGGTTCAGATCCCGTCTCATCTCTTCACTCCCCACAGCAAAATACTGTTGATCACCCTCCTTTCGTCTGCTATTCATCAGGGAGAAGCACATCAGAACATGTTTTCATCTAGAAAATCATTTAAGAATACAGGAATCAATCAAACTATCTGTTTCTCATTCTGTTTTGATGGATGTTTCATCTATTTGCATCATATCCCTATCCTTTCTCTCCATTTCTTTGTAAAATGTCTACTGACTGAAGCAATCGCTCCAGTTTAGGGTACTGAACTTCACTTTAACCTGAGCGACTGAAAATTACACAAGCTGATTACAGTTCTTTAGGTTGACTAAACACCATTTTCTTCTGTTAATAGTCAAAAGAAAATATTTTTGTCTGTAGCACACTGAAATGCGTTAAACGGTCCAGCTTTGTGCCAAAATGGTCTTGCTTATGCATGGTATTTCATTATAATTAGCTGGAAAAACAAAACTGGTCTGTAGTTATCAAAGTGGAACTATTTTTTGAATGTATGCCATATTATTTCAATTTGTTAACCATATTTTGCTGGTCTGGCCAAGCTGGTCAACATAACTACTGCAATTCGCTGTTTTGGCTTGCTAAATTGAAAAATGCTTCTTTGAAAAATATGACCCTGACTGCACATGGCTTCCAGAAGCATAAGCCAATGCAAACACAACATTTCAAATGTGAAAAATATGATGATAACAATTATTTATCCTGTTAAATGGGTAGGAAGGGAGAAAGAGAGAGAGAGAGAAAGAGACATAAGAGTAGCGCTGAACATGAGTTTTATTTTCCACACTCACTGTTTTCCTTAGCAGAAGTAAAAAAAAAAAAGAAATATTATAAATGAAAGAAGCCAAACATGGACTGTGAGAAAAAGACCTCAATGTTTCCCCTACATTTTATGAATTAACAAGAGGATTCATCTCCTGGCCTATCTCAGACAGATATATCTGTGTTTTACAATTGCATCTACCCGAACACTCATCATGGAGCCCGTGTGTCATCCAGAGTGTTTGGCCGAAGATGATTCTGGAGCTAGTCAGCGCTGTCGCATTAGTCACATCACAGAGAGAGAGAACTGGCGTTCCCTTTCGTTGTCACTACGAGTTCCGTCGTGACGACGAATGAGGTTTCGCTTAGAAAGCCTATCGACTTCGAGTATTACAAAACGAGCCAATGGCAAAGAAATGCCATGGGTCAGTGAAATTTGCATGGCGCAACTCCGCCCCACCTCGTGGGTATAAAAGGAGGATGCCGGCAACATGCAGATATGTTTTCGCATGAGGTCCGGGTTCTACAGCCCCTACTTCAGTGTACCGGAAAAATATGGTGGGTTACGGCCAAATTGGATCTGCAACCCCTTCACAGGCTGTTGTTCAAGATGCTCCTGGCCAAACACATTTTCGAATGTGTGCGGTCACAGGATTGGTTTGCAGTGATCGACCTGAAGGACGCCTACTTTTATGTCTGCGTTCTCCTTCAACTCAGACCATTCCTGCGGTTTGCTGTCAAGGGGCTTGCCCTGACTCCTCGCGCCTTCACGAAGGTCGTCGATGCAGCACTTGTTCCTCCATGGGAACACGGGGTTCGCATCCTGAACTATCTCGGCGACTGGCTATCCTAGCTCACTCTCTAGACCAGGTTTGTGAACACAGGGACCTAGTGCTCCGGCACCTAGTTTGTCTGGGCCTTCGGGCAAACTGGGAAAAGAACAAACTTTCTCCTCGCGACAGCACCTCCCTGGCCAATTCCTTTGAGGTAGGACCTTCTTTGGAACCTCCACATGTGGCTCCTGGACGGGACGAGGCAGGTTTGAGTACCCTTCCTCCACCGGTGGTGGCTACCATCACTTCCGCTAGAGCACCATCCACTGACATGCCTACGCGTTGAAGTGGAACCTCTTCGTCAACTGGTGCTCTTCTCACCGAGAATACCCCGGCAAATGCCCGATCTTTGTTGTGCTTTCCTTCCTGCAAGACAGGTTGGAGCAAAGGCTGTCTCCCTTCACCATGAAAGTGTATGTTGCCGCTCTCACGTGATCCTGAGACCCCGGCCTGGATATGTGCCCAAGTTTTCCACCCAGCTGGTGAACCTGCAAGCGCTGCCCTTGGAGGAGGCAGACCCAGCCTTGGCACTGCTCTGTTCAGTACGCACTCCCTGCCTACGTAGACAGAAAGCAGTGTTTCAGGACCTCAGACCAGCTCTTTGTCTGTTATGGTGGGAAGCTGAAGGGAAAGGCTTCTCCAAGCATAGGTTGTCTCACGGGATGTGGACACCATTGCTTGGCAAACCAGCAGCAAGGTCGACCATGGCCCCTTGGTGTGACAGCCCACTTCCTCTTGGGCTCTAGCGCATGGCGCCTCGCTAACAGACATCTACAGAGCTGTAGGCTGGGCGACACCCTACTAATTCGCCAGATTCTACAATCTCTGAATGGAGCCTGTGTCCTCTCATGTACTCGCTTCAACCAGCCAGTACTAGGACCCGGTCAGGTGTATTCGCTTGCTCGCCATTCCACTCCACGGACTGGATAAGTGTGATGTTTCCTCAGGTGAGCTTCCCAGACAAGCCCTGAGTTCCTCCAGCACTGTTTACGTCGACGCCAGTGTCTATTGCCTGCGCGTTGGCTAGGTGCCTCCGTGTGCATGGGCGACCCCCACTTGTGTATTTCCACTGTAAGCCTCTCTAAGCATTAGAGCATAGATTCTCTGCCCGAGACCGACCCGACCCGCGGGCCGGGCCGATATTTCCCGCCACTATGCTTGGGTCGGGTCGGGCCCTTGATCAAGCACGTCACGTGTCACGTGCAGTGTCTCCTGCACTCGCACGCTGTGCTGTATTGTGTAGCTTAAGTGCAACATGGAGCTTGAAGTAAAGAAAAAATTAAAACAGGTGAATTAACTTTGAGCAAGTATGAAGGAAAGTCGGAGATATGGAAATATTTTAAACTAGTCGTGGGCAGTGACAACATATGTGTTGGCTTTGTTGAGTGCAAGTATGGCGCACTGCTAGAGAGTCTGTACGTGTTGTAGCCATTAAATAAGCGCATTTAGTTTCATATTTATTAAAATATTATAATGTTATTTTTTTCCATCTATGCTGATTATGAAAGTGAACAGAGTAGAAAGGAGGATGCACAATATCAGGAGATATGGAGTGGTTCAGGCATGATTTTGACCAGTTCATTATGTTTTGTTTTGTAGAAAGCCTTTCTTTGAAGTGAATTTTGTTTTGTATAAATTGTATCTTAATTTTAATAAATCTTTCATCAACCAATTGCCTGGATTTAATAAATAAGCAGCAAATATAGCAGACAATAATCATGACATGGAGGCGCTGGCGAGCCGCGTTCACCATAGCACGTGAACTGGAGCCATCTCATTATAAAATTAAATCAATTCTCGGCATGCTTGTCACCGAATTTACAAATTCACATCTTGCTTGTTGCACGCACACATATGTCGAAATAACATTATTAATAATAATGAATCTTTACAAATATTTGATTGAATGCTGAATGTTGTGCTTGTTCAATTTAATGAAATTAGAACTATCAGTGTGATAATTAAAATAATTTAATATTAAATATTAAGTGGCCAATTTTTGCACATTTATTAATAGTATTTATATAATATATATTATAATTATAATATAATATTTATATTATACATATATATAATTGTGCAGCTCCCCACTGTCAATGGTCTTGCACCCATTCAGCACCTGCGTTAAAAAAATGATCGGTTGTCGTCCCTGGTTATAACAGCCCACGTATTAAAAATGGGTTTAAATCGGGCTCGGGCTCATAATTACAGTTAATGTGTCGGGCCGGGCCGGGCTCGGACACAACCGTGCACGGGCTCGGGTCAGGTCGGGCTTGATTTTTTGGGCCCGATCTAAGCTCTACTGAGCATATGTCTTTCCCTTGGCAAGCCACCTTGCCACCCCTGGGGTTGAAATATTCCACCCTGAGGGCTGGACACCCCAGTGTTCTCTTTATACATCCCCCTCCGGGTCATATGTGTATTCTGTAAGTAGGGAACGTTCCTTCTTCCTGCCACTTTCGCTGTACCGCGGGGATCGCCTGAGTTCAGTCTTGGCTCCTCAGCAAAGAAACATATCTGCATGTTGCCGGCGTCCTCCTTTTATACCCACGAGGTGGGGTGGAGTTGCGCAATGCAAATTCCGCAGACCCATGGCATTTCCATGCCATTGGCTCGTTTTGTGATACTTTCTAAGTGAAACCCCATTCGTTGTCACGACAGAACGTCTCCGTTCCCAACTCAGGGAACAAGGGTTACATACATAACCGAGACGTTTTAGTCTATCTACTTCTGTAAGAAACATTTGATGGAGTGAGTTCACATACACAAACTCTACGTTACATCTGACAGCCATAGAGGTGACATCCAAACACAACACTCATAAACAAGACAGACTTGAGATGAGAGTTGACAGAAGAGTGCTCAACTCTGCTACATACTGTAAACACTGCTGCAATGGTAAAAGCCATATGAGGAGTAATAAAATTCCCCTACAGTAAATAAAACTCTATTCCTAGTGCTAAGGAGACAACACATGACAACAGAACCAATGTAAACACAATTCAAATCATGTTCCAAACTCAATTTGTTATAAAGTGTCATAAACAGGTATGTTACGATATCACGAAAATCAATTTCTTCGATGTAAATGAGTCTGTCCAAACTGGCAACATTCGTAACAAGAAACATCAGAATATGCATACGTCCCTACTCTACTAAGACAGTATGTCAAGTTAGTAGTAGGATGTCTGAATAAGTAGCATTCATGAAAGAGTGGGTAAAAAAAAACATCAAAAAGAATCTGTAGAGATTTGTGAGAAGTGTGAAACCAGTGGACACTTGCCTATCCCATGAGGCTTTAGTCTTTAAAAATGTAGTATGTCAAGGAATGTATATACTATATCAGACCTGCATACCTTAAGACTTCAAAACTTACAATAAATTACATTTAAGAATTCTGCAGTTAGAAACAGCTGGTTTTAAAACATTCTAGAACAACTCTGGGTATTTCAAATTTCAAAGTGTTGAGTTATTTTTTTTTTGTGGAGGCTGGTTTAATAACAAAGGGGGATTGAGTAAAAGAAAAAGAAAAAAAGAGAATTGGAGAGAGCATTAAGCAGAATTGAAAACAGGAAAAGCTGGTTTGCTTCACTCAGAAACACCAAAGGCTTTTAGCAAAGCAGTAAAAATAATATACAGAATATTCCCATGAGTGGCAGCTCTAAACCAGCATATGTTCACTTCAATACAAACACTTCACCATCACATGCAGTATTGCTAATTATTTCATTTCATGAGCATGGAAGAGTGTCTGAGGTCAACACTCAGGGTGGCTTTGGACTCTCAAAGCATCTGCCCTTCACAGTTCTGCACTTTATTCCCATCTGTGAAACAGCATCCTGCAATTTCGCTTGGATTCCCAGATCATCGCTGGATTGGGTGAATGAGCATTGGAAAGTTCTCGGAATCTCCCCAATATTTCCTCCTCTCAGTCCATCACATTAGGATAGGAGCAGGGTTGCCAGATCCAGCAATCTTTGACGAAGAGCCAGGTTTACTAAAGTGTGTACATTTATTTAGCTTTATGTTTATGTTCTTTACAGACAATGTCTAAGCAAACCAGCTCTTATAAGATAGTGCATGTATTGAGTAATACATTACAATTACATAAGCAGGTTTCTAAGGACACAAGTATTACGGCTACAACTGAAGTCTATGTAAGATGGCAATGTAACATGCAAACACTCTTACAAATTTGGGGTCAGTAAGAATTTTTTTTTTTTTTTTAATCTTACAGACCCTAAACATTTGACTGGTAGTGTACATACTAATATGTGTCAAGTGAACAAGTAAAGTTCACAAAAAATACTACAAGTTCATTGGGGGACAAATTCACCCAAACTTGACCGATAACCCTGAAACAGATTCGCATACAAGTATTCCAGCATGCATCTGGTCGTAACCACCTTGTTCCAGGGTTAAATGCAGTACTGACGGATAAATGCTACAGATTTGACATGTTCTCCAATCTGTTTCCCTCAACTCCCGTTCTCAATGTCAAGGGATCACAAAGGTCAAGGGTCATTAAGAGGCCCACCATCCACTGGACTAGAAGAGCTCCGAGGGAGGATATCCTACAATTATATGATTACGGCCAATGGCTCTAAATGCTCCTGGAAAACCCTCACTTTACCCTGTATTCTCTCGCTTGTTTCCTCCTCTGCAATTCTCATGAGTGACGTGTAAGCTACAGTAATAGGTTTGTCATGTTTGGCTGTTTGCTTTCGTCCTACTTTTTTTTTCACAGATCATTATCATCCAAACATTTACAGGTGAATTTTGAGCAGAGCATTTACAACAATTAGAATCTAGTATAACGTACACTGAGTCTAATTGACCTTAATTAAGCATAATTTACAACCAGTAACAATCAGATATTTTCCACTCTCTGCATTTAATGAAGAGATCTCTGTTCTTTACAAAATCACCATGAGTTTAAAAAAAAGAAAAAGGAAACACAGGTGTGCTCTCATTACATCTTCATACACTAAATCATTCCACAGTTATTACAGGCCTTTATTCTACATTGATCTTACACTTTTAGAACTCGGTTATGCTTAGTGCAGAGCCATCTAGAGGCCAGCCATTCAAAGTTCATTTATTCTCTGGAAAAGATCCTCCTGTGGAAAGCATGGATCATTTACACGGGCTGATACAAGTTTTGAACGCGTAATTTAATTTATCCCAATTATTCACAACTCTTGTCAAAACAAAGCAAGTACCTCACACCTTGGGTTGAAAGTCATTAATCTATTCAGCAGTTGGCAGCACTGGTCTGACTCCCATGCGCATATGCACAGATACAGCACACATATTGCAATGCTTAAAGGATTAATTCAGCCCAAAATAAAAAATTCTGTCATTATTTACTCACCCTCATGTCCTTCCAAACTCATATGATTTTCTTCCATAGACCACCTTTATAAATGGGTTTTTTTAGTCATTTTGAAGCTTGAAGAATCAGTTTGGATTTACCTCATTTTCATATCCATAAATTTGAAAGAAAGTTGCATGGAATGAGAATAAATTCTATGAACTATTCCTTTTTTTCTGACGGTTTTTTACTTTGCCATTGTATTTGATCACCCTCATTGAACAAATGAGATGCCACAGTTTCTACGGCCGACACTTCCTTCTCCTGTACACTCTCTAAAATTCCAGTCCCATAAAACTGCTGTGTTGATCAGTGTGGCAGCCTGGGGACATATCAGCCACTAAACCCCCTGCTGCTGGGCCCTAAAACACAGTGCTGAAGGACCCCCAAAACACATGTTTAATGGGCTTCATTAAAAACCAGTGAAGCGTTCAGATTAGCATAGTTATGGACTGTTGGGTTTTATGTACAGGCTACCTGAGTTTCAGCTAAGACCCCAGTAGATTGAGGGAGACACAAATATTCAGGAAAATAAACTAGTCGTACTGAACTTTCACCAATTCACCTCGGCTGCATTCCGGCTCAAAGGACGCTGCAAACCTTAATTTTATATCAGCAATAGTCAGGGTTAAAAATGTATTTAGAAACTCAGTTACACTTTTTTCAATGTCCACTTAGACATTCTACTAACTATAAGTGATTTTGTAACTACTGTACATGTCAACTGACTTTCATAAGAGTATTAGTAGACTGTTAGGTGTTAGTGTTTAGGTCAGAAGAATACGTTGACATACTTGCAAAGTTACTTGCAGTAGAATGTCAATTGGAGGATTATCAAAATAAAGTGGATATTAACCAGACAGTCTACTAATTCTCTAATGAGTTGATATGTAGTTGCAAAGTAGTTGGTAAAATATTAGTTTTTACATCCGATATGTTGTCAATTAAGACCAATAGTTTACACTCATTAAAATAGCTCGACATGGCAGTCACTGAGCTCCATCTGTTAGCCTCAGATACTTATTTTCCACTCAGAGAAACCTGTCAGACATACATCCACTGTGTGAAATTACACATATTTCTCCTGAATGCTTGCTGATGCTGAGTGTAATTGAAATGAATTTAATGGGGGTCACATTCCAGGGTGTTTGGACTGATGAAAGGGAAAACTCTAATGCATGCAACTGTTTTCTTTATGACAAAACAGAGGGAAGGGGGAAAAAAGAGAGACGTCTTAATTAGGTCCCTGCGATTTAGACTTGTTTGCATGGGTCAAGGCTGAGGGAACGGCAGTTGAGCAAAATTATGAGAATAGTCTGGCCTCTTTGGAACAGCACAGCTACTGACAGAGTGACTCAACTTATGAGCAAAAGACAGCCACAGAGGTCACTGTGTGTTATTTGTGAATCAGACGTCGTCCACTAGACTGAACCGAAGTCATTGTGTAGAAATGATCACTGATACTTATCGTTTTGGTTCTAAAGCTTCTTTTTGAATGTCAAATTATATTTCTACAGCACTTCATCACTCATCTATATAAAGACTGTTTAAACCTCACTTGGACTGGTTGTTGTTGCCCACCAAGGCTGCTGAAAAATAACAGTAATAATAAAAAAACAGTAATATTGTGAAATATTGTTACAATTTGAAATAACTATTTTCGATTGTTATACATTTTGAAATGGAATTCCTTCTAATATGCTGAGTTGCTAATCTAGAAACATTTCTTATTATTGTCAATGATGAAAACAGTTGTGCTGCTTAATGTTTATGTCATCACTGCATTTTTTCAGGATTATTTAACGAATAGAAAGATCAAAAGAAAAGCATTTATATGAAATGGAAATATTAACGGTAGAGTTATAAATGCATTTACTTTAAACAACGAACAAACAATGAACTGTATTTTTATGAATTTATTTTATTAGCAAATATTAATAAATGTTGTGAAAATATACTGCCCAGTATCAGTAAATGTTAGATTGAGCATTATTAGTTCATGTTAGATAAATACAAAGTTATGGCATGAAACTCTAGATCAGGGGTTGGCAAGTAATTTTGCAATCGGGCCAAAAAAACCCCCCAAAAAACACAAGATGATGGGCCAGAACATAGTCAAAGGATACTTTAAGAAATGAATTGATGAAAAATGCAACTAGAAAAAAGAATGCAACTGTTACAGTGTCTTTTGTACCTGGTAGTGAACTGTTACTCTGTGTTAAATCCTGTGACAGTCATTAACAAAAAGCCACATTTGTGTGGCGGTGTCCGGGTTTTACACTGGATAAATTAATAAAGCAGTAGTGACACGTTACCTGGCAAGTATCTTCAATCACCAGCTTGCAACACAGCTAAAACACACATGTGGGAGACGTGCGGAATGGATAAAAATAACAAAACAAAAAATTAAAGAGGACTTGAATGAGCCCATTAATTGCATGTTTGAGTCATGCTCTTAACGAACTTTGTTTTATTTCCTCTTTCCATATTGTGAATAATAAAAGTGTATCATTTTAATCTGCATCCTCACATACTAAACTGCATTTTTTTGCATTACTTGAGTAGCATTTGCCTTAGCAGGGCAGCGCTGTTTCAGAAACCCTCCACCTTCCCCAGCTCCACCTGTATGGATCTGCTATGGGTAATTCATGTACGCTATATTGTACAGCAGCAGCATGTCTCACTTTCTCACAGCAGCGTGTTGTGTATGTATTGGCAGTTGCAAGTCCCGTACTTGCTCTGCTGTAGCAGCAGCAATAACCTACAGCAGCAATAAAACCAGCAGTGTAGCATATCTATTCCACCAAGACCAAACATACAACATTGTCATACCCATTACCATGCCAATCACTCCTGTAGTTGCCATGACAGAACTATTGTTAACAAATGAAACCTTATTGTAAAGTTTTACTTATAAAATATAAAAGCTTATGACTTGTCACTTCATTCATGCATTCAGACATGCTCAACCATTACAATCATTTTTAATATTCAACAGGAGTACACCTAAATGGAAAACAAAAATTCTCAATCATAATCATTGAAGACATAAACCCAAACTCAATTAATTATGCAGCACTATAACTTTACCAAATTAAAGCTTGATTTTGGATGTTACAGCACACAGTTAAAGAACATGCAGCTCTTAAAACTAAGTTAACTGTCAATTCAACATCTATCATTAACTAAAATGGACAATATGTCTTCTTGGGAAGAGTTTCATTCCATATGTGAAATAAATCAACATTTCCTAGATAGTTTTAGCCTGCTGCTGGTTTCATTGGTGCTGTCTAAGGGTGCACACATTACTGTTGCGTCTGGAAGGCATCAAACTCTGATATATGTAGTTGTCCTGGATAACATTAAAGATGGTGTGAAAGAGAAAAAGTGATGCACAACACAGCATCTGTAAGGTTCAGACTTAGAGTATTTAGTCCTGGGTAAACTTTGACCTAGGGTTGCCAACCGCCCTGTATATTGTAGTGTTCCATATTATAGCAGGGTTGTATTTTACACCCAGACATCTGAAAATGTGTAAGTATTTTGGCTATTGAATTTAAATCATTAAAGAACAGAATGAGAAACAGATCGCTAAAGATGGATGTTAAAACTCATTTACCTTTTGAGTGAAACATTGGCCATTGCTAGGTTACACAAACGGATTTGTTTGTACCATGCCATTAAAATTCATTATTTTATATGCCAAATTTAAATGATTTGACTTCATATGCCAAAATCCACAAGACTGCATTTCAAATGTATCTTTTGAACACATACATAAAGCTGTAGAAATATACCATGTCTCTACAACATTTTTTTCTTTCTTTTTTTTTTACAATGTGGTTAACTGTCCTCAGCCACCAATGATTTCATAAAAATAAGAGTGTTACTTAATCTGCTCCGCTGAAGCTGGCAATCCTAGACTTTAAACCTAAAAATACACACTACGAGTATCCCTTTATTATTAAAAAGAAAAGTAACGCACACAAATATACATGGTTCAATAGTTTTGAGGAAGTACGTTTTTTTAATGTATACTTTTATATAGCAACGATGCATTAAATTGATCAAAACTCAAAAGTTAGTTTAGACTATTGTAATTTTACAAACGATTTGTTTCAAATAAATGTTGTTCTTTTGAACTTTGATCATCAAATATTTCTTTTAAAAAAACTAGCAGTTTTTCCACAGAAAAATATTAAGCAGCACAACGGTTCACAACACTGATAAAAATATGTTATGTCATGAAACGGATAACGTAGGCTGATAGGTCCTTAACTCAATCTACTTTCAATCAAATCATTATCTATATAGGGGGACAGCTGATTGGATCCTGTCTAGGGCTGGGACAACGCGTCGACGTCATCGATTAAAAATACGTTGACGCAAAATATGCGCATCGATTCATCAGACGCAAAACAAAGATGGCGGTGCCGGAGAGTAGTAGCAACATAGTAGCAACATGATTGGATCCTCAGACTATCAGAAGTGCAAGGCGCCACACACTCTTTCCCACAGTACACACACACACAACCCACAGAAAACTTTGCGTCAGTATCGAGTTCTCTTTCGGGCTTGAACGAACCATAACACACAAATTATGCCAAACTATCCGTTTTGTCGAGTGTCCTCATAAGAGCAGTCTTAAATGAGTAAAATAAAGTATTTTATTTTAAAGAGTAAATGACAGATGGGACCAAGAAGGTAACATTTAATAAAGTCTCAACTTTCAAATTTGGTCAGTCAAAGAAAATTAAACCATAAATAGGCCTACTATTTTGTGGCTCTTTAATGTGTCGTGACAGATTGCACTTTTTTTATTCAGTAAGCTAGTCCTATGTGTTTTCAAGGCTTCAAGGTTTTTATTGAATGCTACCTCTGACTAAGAATGCATTACTTTGCACTTGTTTAGTATTTTATTTTGGAATTTTAAGAGCAATAAACATATATTGCAATGTTAAGGAATTCATGTTCTTTTTTTTCATTCAGATAAATCAACATAAAATAAATTGCTATTACTCAATTAATGGGGAGATAATCAAAATCGAATCGGACTGGAAAAATTAATCGTTAGATTAATCGACGCATCGAAAAAATAATCGCTAGATTAATCGTTTTAAAAATAATCGTTTATCCCAGCTCTAATCCTGTCGTATAGCAAATGAGCTTGCATGCTCAACCTTCAAATACTTGGTTAGGATTTGCTGTAAAAGTTGCTGCGCACTTTAGAAACCCTACATCGTCCCTAGCTCCACCTGTATAGATCTGCTGGTAATTAATGTATGCTGCTACAGCAGCAGCATGTCTCACTTGCTCACAGCAGCGTGTCATGTACGTATGGCAGTAGCAAGTCCTGTACTTTCTCAGCAGCAGCAGCATAGTAGATCTATTCTGCCAAGACCAAACATATCAACATTGTCATATCCATTACCATGCCAAACACTCAGAGAGTTGTCATGACAGAAATGACAGAAACTGACTGCGCTTCAGCTCACAGCTGTCTGGGCAACTATGTGCTGTGTGTTTACAGCTGTATGATCTCATTTTAAATACAGGAACATCAGATGGGAAGAACAAGACATTGGGTTAATTTTCCCACTATTTTTACCCCACCTATTTCATTATGCTCTGATAAAGTGGGTTTTATGCATAGTAGAAAAGCTCAAGAAACAAGATGGTTGCTCACTCAAACATTGTAGCCTCCCCCAATCCCCCCGGGTTGTCTATAGCACAAAGGAATTCTAAATTAAATACAGATCTGCTCAGCCTTTTGATTAATATTTGATCAATTGTTGAAATTATCCAAAACTTGCATGTCTCGCATTCAGCAAATCCAGATGAACTATGTTCAAGATCTGACGATACGGCTCTGACTTCACTCACGCAAAAGTACTTTTCCAGCTTTATTCTGGATGGCCAAAAACCAAGCCGCTGTTGACCCCCTTGGTGTCCAAAGAGAAACGCACAAGATTTTATGATTGATTTGAAAATTTCACATAATTCTGTTTTGCATCGCCTGATTGGATAAGCCGAGCACCTGCGATCTGATTCGTTCACCCAATCACCACCATCACTTCTGTCTGGACGTGTGGATGACATCGCAGTGACCCCTGAAATATGTGCCATTCTTAAAATGCTAGATCACTATCAATATAAATATCTCATTAAAAACTCAGTAAAATGTGCTTTAAGTTGAGTGTGTTTTTAAGCGTGGCCCACAGTAATGGGGGTTGCGATTGCGAGCATGTGTGTGTGTGTGTCTGTAGCAGTGTACATGTTTCTCATCCTGCAAAAGGCCCTGCTTCTGTGGTTTGCATGCCAGAGACACTAACCAAACGAATGACTCCCAGTCGTAAAGCATTTCCGCCTGACTATCGCTGCATTCTGTCAGAAGTATGTGCTTGCTTTTATCTTTTTTCTTCTCTCTGGCTTAAAATGTTCGTATGCTTGTATTGTGTTGTGATGTGATGGTGCAAGGCCCTGTTTTTATCAAATGCTAAAGTTCACAATTAAACAGACTCTCTTCAAAGGCATAAGCTCCTTTCACTGATGTCTATTAAAGTCTAAGGGTACGTTTACACTACAACAATGCACTAAAAATGGAAATGTTTTTCCATCGCGTTTTTCACGTGTCAAAACAATCCCCGTTCACACGGATCCGCAAAAAACGACTAAAACGCTGTATTATGCTGTCAGACCAGCAGTTGGTGATGTCACTCAATAAAGAAAAACAACTTACCGATAGAACACATAATATGCATGCGCATGACGCATTTTCATAAATTTGCGGGGGTTTTTTGTTTACACAGAGACAATAACAGTATAGTTTTTAAAAAGCTTGCACTTTGCACCTTTAGGTTAAAAAGCTTGCACCCCTTTTTTAAAAGTTTGCGTTTTCAATCCTCCAAAACGCCATTGTAGTGTAAATGAACACCCAAAACGCATAAAAAGTTTTCTGTTGTAATTTGAAAACTATACGTAAACGGCCCTAAAAAAGTACTTTAGTCCAAACATTTACTTGAGAAGCAAATTTGGAAAATATTTCTTGTTTTATTTTGTTTATTTATCAAAATTTTCTTGTTTTAAGCATACACCTCACTCAATTTTGTTACTTTTATTAGCAAATACAATCAAAATACTTTTAATGTACAAAGTGTACCTTGTTTAAAAAACGTTTTGATATTTTTAAAGGAAAACAAGCCAATAATGCAGATTTTTTTTCTTTACAGTTGAGATACAGTGAGATGATCTATGGCATCATAAAACTATATCAGCAATACTGTGCTATTCATTTATAGTTTTCGTCCATCCCATTTTAAACACTCATCCAGTAAAACAAGTATAAACACCATGACGACTTTCTCTCACCATCTTTATATCATCAAGTTCCCCATTTTATTTCAGTAGGCTACATTAATATATGTCTTTTTATATGCTTGCTGACTATCCTCTTTCCAGCAAAAAGACATTTCTCATGTTGTTGGTGAGCATATCCCGAATGCTCTCTCTCGCTGCTTCTGTTATGGACCTCACACCCGCCCCCCGGATACGGAAGTGGTTTGACCCGTCACCTCTTCTGATTAATAGCAGGGTTCCCTGACCACTGCAGCTCAACAAGGGGTGCACTCCACGTGACTGAGCAGTCCATGCACGGCTACATGTGGAATACATTTCCTGACAAACTCTTTTTTTCCCTCTCTCCATATCGTACCTTCCTTCTTCCCATTGCTTTCTCTTCCTCTCTAGCCCCCTGTAACAGGATAGTTATGTCTCTTTTTAACTAAACAGTCAAGTAATTAGCGTTTCAGTGCTTTATGAAACAACTGAGGTGGTGCGTGGAAAATGCACATAAGACTCAGACTGGGTTTGCCAGTAAATGTTCAATGTAATCACTTACTTGAGTCAGACAGGATGGTCTCTTTCTTTTAGATGCACTGTAACACAGTCCTCCTTCAATTAACACTCAGTCAGTTCTTGGCTGTTCTCTGCTGTCTAAACTGTCACAAGCTGTAAGAGCTGACATTGACGTCTGTTTATAAACACAGAAGAAAGCAAGCACACTCTTTAGCTCTCAGAAATCTACTCTCACAGATTTTATAGCATTGGGATGCATGAAGCAGCACAGCTACAGTTACTTATTACTCAGCTACTCATTAAAACAGAGTGCAATATACAGATGTAGAGATTCAAGTAAAAAAAAAAATCTCTATTACAGAAATGTTTTTTAACTTTCAGGTCAGAACTACCATGGGCTCTGAAACTGTAATATGGCTTTGTGAAAACCATAATTTCAGATCAGTTAAAAACCATAAATTGGTTGGTTTCACGTGACGTCACATTGCTGCTTTGCGAGAGGGCGAAATTCAGATGGCGGACAGGAAGTGAAGTAGCTGAGGATCTGCCATCTGAAAAAAATCCCATGTTTTGTGTAGTTTACGGCTGCTCCAATCGTTCTAACCAAGAAAAGGGAAAGGGGTTTTATAGAGTACTAAAGATTGTCATTCATAAAGGTAAGAAATTTAAAAAGCTCACAGAATCACGTCGTAAAAAGTGGATTTTAAAGGTACGTCTGCAGTCAGGAGAAGCAGTTTGCTAATGCCCGTGTCTGCAGCGACCACTTCGTCGGAGGTATGTTAGCTAGCTAACTTGGTTTTTGTGGCTGTATTTATATAGCATTAGGTTGTCAATAAATGCTCATTTACTTAGTAATGATTAAGTTACCGGTAGTCTAATATGGACTTCATTGGGACTTTTAGGATGCCCTAGCGCTTTGGGTGACGTTGAGTCGGTAGACTGGGCTCTGACGGTCAACCTCGGTTACCAGAAAACTAAGCACAAATCAGAGGCATCTCTTCAACGAGAGCAGAGAATGAAGCTCAAGGAAGACCAACAAAGACAGTCGGAATGTGCTCTGGTTATGTTGGATCTCCAACAGACAGCTGAGAGCCCGGGTATGAGCCCGAATCTGACGCAGACAGCCGAGAGCTCCGAACCGAAGCAGCCAGCTGACAACAACCCACAATCAGAGGGCATCAGTGGGAATAGGACTTTAAATGATCAAGGTAAATTATTGTACTAAGATGTTTAACCAGCATTATTATTAAATATTACAAATGTGATTTATCAGAAAATCACCCTGTATAATTGTACCAGAGAACTTGCATGTTTGTAAAAACGTTGTCAAAGATAACTTCACAACAATTCACATAATTTATATGCATGAGGTACAGGTCACATCCAACATAGCCTATCTGTTAATTAAGTCCTTGTATCTGTGTCTTGAAAATGGATCTAAATCCATACAATACGGACTCTCTGCAACGGTTCCCTCCATAGATTTATTCTCCATTTTTACTTACTTCCCTCCGTCTAAAATCATGCCACCTTCGCGCGTCATCATAATCACGTGGCTGAATAGCTGGGTTTCAGTCACGTGATTATGATGACGCACGAAGGTGGCACGATTTTAAATGGCACGAATGTTTAATTACATTACCCATAATCCCAGGAGACAGGGGTCTTCAACTTAAGGACCACTTATAGCCTAGAAAGTGTGCAAAGACTGCTCCCTTTACAACTACTAAAAAAGCTGTCACTCATCTCAGTTCGCAATCTCATAAAGTTCCATTAAAATCAATTAAGTTGTCTACACTGCATAATGAATATTTTACGTGCATCGTACATCGCATATTTAAATTTTATTTTTATTTTATTTTTTGCTCATGTTTTAAATTTTTAACAAAAAATTATTTGTGATCAAACTGGCGGACCCCCTGTAGACAAAAATCAAATAAAATCAAATACAGTATATTGACCTTCATACTAAAGTCAATAGTTTTATAATTGCTCAAATAAAATAAAATAAATATTAGATTTAAAAAAAACTTAAATCTGTTGCCTTGAAAACTAAGTGAAATAAAATAAGTAAAATTTGAAGTACTAAAATGACAAATTAACACTGAAATAGATAAATTAAAGCTCAACAGAAATATAAAAAACTTAAAAAATTACAAAAGCATATAACAAAAATATTTTTTTAATTTAAATTTAAATTTAAAGATATGCAAATAAATAAATAATACTAAAATACTGTAAAATTGGTGCATTGCTTTTTTACATATACTTCATGGACTAGTTCATTACAAGACATTAAGTTTACTACCTTTGTACTAACTTTAGTACTTTTTTCAAATGCTTTTGATTCAAACATATTGGACCTGTTTGATCTGGTTCAGAAAATACATAGGGAAAATATTTGGGAATGAAAGTTGCTAAAAAAGGCAGTTGTCACTGTTGTGGTCTATGGGTTAGTATTGTATATCTGGTTTGTTTGTCATAAACACAAACACAACCCAGGATGCATAACTGAGGATTTGAGATAATGGCCATGCTCACTCAAGTCATGTAACTGCAGTAGGGCTGAACCTCTGAGGTTTGGGAAAGGGCCTGGGTTTGCTCTCTGGATGCCCTCTGCCCTGGCACGCCATCATCAAGGGTCTCCAGGGGGTCGTAAAGAGCTCTAAAGAGTGGCCTGTCTCCATCTCTTGCATGCACTCCACCCCACTTCAAGACACCAGCAACATTCATGACTTTATTGGACAATCCTTTACTATTGTTCAAAGAATGCCAGAAAGGTCTGGTCCCTGTCAAGGCTGCACAGTGTGCTGATCAACAAGAAGAGAATCTTGTATTGGTTGCATGGTTGCTTAGCAGATGCTTAATCTACAAAGTGACGAATCTGTTGACAAGCATTGCTTCATCGACTATCTCACCCAACTGAACAAATCTGGCCTCAAAAAACGTTCATCTTTGAAACACCTAATGTTGTATAGGCTAGATGAAATGGGCCAAGGATGGATGACTAGACTAATTCAGCATGCATTATGTTAAATGGACAACTGTTACACTCACAAGGGTTTCCAAACGACTTTGTATCTTGTCAAAGAGGGAAAAAATGCCATGTCGAGTAAATGCCTAATTAAAAACAAATCACCAAAACAGTTCAATTGAGACTCAAACACTTCCTTGAACCCACCGTTCTTATCACATGATGGTCTTTTTGGACTATATTCTCGAAAAACGTGTCAATTGTCTTGCATTTGGCTCGCACAGTTCATTTGGAGGTTCTTCGGGCTGTGGTTGGTTTACGCAGACTCTGTAATGGTCAGAAGTGCGTTAGTGATGTTTCTGGACGGAGGCAAAGAGGCTGTAAGAGTGCGGTACAGCTGTTTCTGCTTGGTTTGTTATGTTTGGAGTCTTTATGGCTGGCATTTCTGCCTCGGTTACTGTCAGTGAGATCTGTCGGCCACTGGCCTCGTTGTCCCTGACAACAAAGACTCGTAAACACTCAAGAACCCACCCGCACTCCTCTTGAATGAAAAAAAAGAGCAAAGAACAAAGAGAGTTTAGCTCTGGTTTCTGTTATGACCTATCCTTTATTCTTCTTTACTCTGTGTTCTCAGAGACTGGTAACTTAAACTATGGAGGACAGCTTGTTGTCAGGTGAGAGAGAAGTTCTTTGGACTTCCAAATCATACAGCTCATTTCAAAATATCTTAAGAGATTTGATTAAATTAACCTTCTCAGGGCTCTAGACTGCCACCAAACAAAATTTACTTAATAATTAGATAAAAAAACTAATTCGGAACTCAAAACTTTCTTGTTAGTCCAAAAACAGCTTTTATTGAAACCAAGTTCGTAGATAACTCGTTTCGGATTTTGTCACATTATAATGTAATAGTGTGACAAAAGAGGAGGAGACAAGAGATAAACATGATTACTGGACTAAAAATAATATTAACTTCATCAATGGATTCTAGTGCTAGGAAAGTGGTTGTTTATTTTCAACATTGTAAATGTCTCAGAGCATTATATGTTTGTCCGGAACATTTCACTGTGGATTCCTTGGTAAATCAGTCCCAATTTTAGCACAGGCTTTGAAAACAGACTTTTACTGCAAGATATGGACCTGACAGTAATGTAAATAGTAAAGTAATCGTGTTAATTCAAATGACTAATGTAATGATTCATGTAGAGACGTTCTTTGTCTCAAAATCATTTGTTGCTGTTTATGCGTCAGTAAATCAAGCCAGTGACTAAACTGTCAACTTCACATTGTTTCTCTTAGTAGCATGAAAATAATCTCTTATTTAAATTGTGATTAATTATATATAGAAATCAATCAAAGAACCCACGCTTTTTAATCACTAGAGCTGTCAATCAAACAGCGTGAGTTTATCATGTTATAATTAATGATGCTATCTACACTGCACAATGAATGTCGTATTTACATCACGTCTGTACTGTTAGTTATGATGAAAGCATTTGTGAGTGTAGAAATTGAGTAGCAATGACAAGATCAGTGCATTTATGAACTTGCTTATGAATGACGGGAGAAGATCTAAATATAATGCTATCAACACTTTTCACAAATAGCTATTCTGGACAGCTGTAATAGTAAAAACGTAGTAAACGTTTTCGAGAGAGTTCCACATGTAACACTTAGTTCATATGCAAAGATGTTAGCCTATCACAGCAGTGGACATTTACATTTACATCTTAAGCCCTTCCAAATGAGCGTTCAAGTCAGAGGGCTAAAATTGCCTTTTATTTGTAAATTATGACAATTTTTAATGTTGTGATTAATATTTTAAGTGCACCTCATGAAACAAAATAATCACTCATGAGTTAAAGGTCTGAACTATTCAGAGCTGTTGCTGAGTTAAGACCCATTCACACCAAGAACAATAACTAGAAAATATAACTATAACAATAGCTGTATTAGCACCCACACCAATGGTCGAAAATATTCTGTTTACTATAAGCACACTGCAGTTATGTCATATGCCCCTTTTAATGCTCAAGCTTGTTATAGTCAGGTGGAGTCTGATTGGCTGTCAAAAAATCTTATCGTTATCAGCTGGAAATATAAACAAACCACAAAAAGTGTGAAAGTTTTGTTGTAAAAATGAATAAATTAAACAAAAAACGTTGTAACTTTTAACATTAGATTTGCTGATATGCGCGTTCCAGACACTGATCTATACAGAGAATTAAACTTCATTATACAGAACAGTGATTCCAGAGCATTTTTCAGAAAATCAGTTTTCAATATAGTATGTTGATGCCATAACTTCAAAACACTTGCTGCTGTTCTCTATCTTCATATCCAGTACAAGCACTTACACGCGCTGACAGATAAAAGTTGACACACCAACTCATTCATCACATTTTAGAACAACTGTAAAGTCACCAAACCTATGAAATAACAAATGTTAGAACACACCCACAATAAATAAATAAAAATCACAGCAACACTTTTTTTTTCTGTTTGAAACTTAAACAATCTGGTCACCCAACCTAAACTGCATACCAGTACAGTGAGTCAGGTAGCCCTCTCATTGCACTGCTCATGAAAACTCCTCGCGATCTTCGCATCAACATCTTAGCAGGCCTACAGGAGCCATCTGCTGCCACTCCATAAAATATCTCCACTCCCCTTCAAAAATCCTCTTATTTCCACCCAAATTGACTAAAGTACAGTAGTCTTTAATATGAATCCTTTGCCTGCCAAAGGAGCAGATGACCGTCGTATGTAAACAAGAACATCATTATAAGGTAACAAAAAAGCTCTAATGGACGAAAAACAGACTAAACAGAGTGAACAGATAAATATATACCACTTATGTTGGCTCCTGGCAGACAATGGCTACAAATACTGGTCCACATTAAGCCCCTTTATGTAAAAAACTAAGCCTAAACCTACACTATTGGTTGGGAATATGTCAAGACTTACTTGGCCTTGGTTAAGTGGGCTGGACAGATGTTTGCTGTTCCAGTGTATGATGCTCCTGAAAGACTTTGTCAAGTGCTGAGTTAGTGGTCTGTTAGACCTGCAGTTCCATGTTTACAGTCCAGGGTGATTGGTTCTGTTGTCTGGACCTTTAACAACTGTTCTACTCAGAGCATCCATCAACATGCAGGCCAGACGTCAGAGAGAAAGAGACATATGCATAGCAGGCAAAGCCACAAACTCCTCTGCCAAAAGGTCCATTTTATTGATAAACAATTACAAAATCCATAAACGATGATAAATTGCAGAACTTTTGTGTAATGTTGGAGAGCAAATGTTGAGGATCTAAATGCAACTTGGTTTTTAAAATAAATATTAAAGCCGGGCTGCAGGGCACCTGCACTCTTTCATCTTGGGGTCTGCAAAAAAGAAAAACATGGCCAACCTTAGATCCTGCATGTCACTTTCATGTCATTGAAGAAAAATTATTGAATTCTGTATCCAACTGTGGGTTTATGCTGTTGTGAAGGGTCGCGGTGGGCCACTAACATTAGCCGTGGAGGTTTTCGGTCTCTGCCTGAGAAGCAATATCAGTTGCTGTTGTCACATAATTTTTAGAACTGTTTCCAAAAGTGAAAATCATTTACACTTTTTATGTTTGGCTGCTGTGAATTGCGAACAAGCTAGTGTAAAAGTTTTTTTTTTTTTTTTGATTTTTATAATGTTAGGTGGAAAAGTGCCTTAAAAGAAAAAATTCATAAAGATAACAAGGTAACACTTTACAATAAGGTTCATTAGTTAACATGAACTAAGAATGAACAAAACTGACTTATTATTCTTTGATTAGAGCTTTTATGTATTGTTTATCTACATGCTTGTTTATCTACAGGCATGCTAAACATGGTTCTGTGTTTGATTTGCCTAACTTACTGTAGTAACGTTAAAGCCAATGTTTAGTGTTCGTTTTGGGTTAATAGTTCTGGCGACACGATATTTGGCTACAATCGTTCTAAAAATACTAAAGTCAGTAACGATCACTATGGATCCGCAGTCTTTACTCAAAAAAATGCCTTTGAGGACTGTAACGTTAGTATAATTTGTTAGAACGATTATATGAAATTCTTGTTTATGAATATGAAGCTTATTGTTTGTAATACTATAATAATTAGTACAATTTAATTACAGCGTATCTAAAAAGTAACGAGACAGAAACAACAACAAAAAACATACCTTTCTGAAACGTTGTTTAACAGCCGTTCTTGAACAGGTTCTGCTCGATCATCTTCACTAACATTCTCTGGGTCCGATTCAGGCTCAAATTGGTATGGTTTTATTGACGCCATTGTTTATAATACACCAAAGCACAAACTAACGGTAAAGTTAAGGGATGTGACGTTTCCATAAAGCGTGCACTAGGCGGTTGGCGAATCACAACACACTGGGCCAGCTAACCAATCTGAGCCCATTGTGTATTTTTGAGAGACTGGCTTCATAGAACCCGGAAACCATCAGACCGTTTTTACAAGGAGGGACAGAGCAGTGTAGAATAAAGGAAAAATATATGAAAAATAATGCAATTTTTTTTTTAAACGAAGCATGAACACATGTTACAGTGCACCCCACAAACACAATCAAGCCTTCGAAAAAATGTGTTTTGCCACCCCTTTAAAAGTTTCTAAAACAGATTTTTTTTAAAATATCGTGACTCCAAAAGGAGTTTGTTCTTCATCAAATCTAAACATGATGAACAGATGAGGAAATGGCAGAGATCTTCAGAGCTCTGACGACCTTCCCTGGAAGGAAAGACGAACAGCAGTTCACTGACAGGAAGATATTAAGACAAATGACTACATAAACATTATAAAACATATTCGCACAACTCTGAAATCCTAAGCAGAAACAAATGGAACAAGTGAGTACAATCGCAGCTTGTGTTTTCAACTGAAGGTGCGGTGCAAATGATGAGAGATCCAACTCTTTGAGCATTTAATCATGGGTTAACAGGAAATATTTTGTTCATTTATCATTTATGATGGAGGAAAATAAAGGTGCGTCTTTTGCGGTGAAGGGGGAGTGTGCGCTCTCCTGAAAACAACCAGCCACTGACAGATGAGCATGCTGCGATGTGCATTTCTCTGATCTTGTCAAGCTGTTGATGTGAAACTTTAGACAGGTCGATGGTGTTTTAACGTAATCACCACACTTAGAGAGGTGTAAGTGGGCCCCTCCTCCGCCACCATCCTTCAGTCCAAGGCTCTCCATCCGTCTCTCTCCTGGGAGGTCGTCTCTACTCCTCTTTCTCGGCTGCCTCCCTCCACTCTCTCGTCACCTCATCCATCTCTCTCAGGTAAGCTGATCGCACGCTGCCCTGCTCATCTCTCCAGAGCAGAAAGAGATGAGGAGGAAAAGATGAAGGTATATGCTTTTTTTTTTCTTATTTGCCCTGGAGGCCTCCGAAAGCCAGGCTGTTTTCTTAATGCACCCTTTCAACACTGTGAACATTTACAGTGAGACATACGCAGTCATTTATATAGAGAGAGCAAAGAAAGAATGAGAGAAAAGAAAGAGAGAGAGAAATATGTTTACCCTCATCACAATGATGCTCTGGACCAAAACCATACTGTCAGATTAATTAAACTAAACCAAATCAGCACTCAAACACTACAGAGTAAATACAATGCTATCTGGCCCTGAACAGACACTACATAACAGTCAAACAGAACAACATGGCAAAGATCGAGAAAGCTGCTCTTTCTTACAGAATGCACAAAATAAATTTACAATCCGAAAGCAGTTTTACCACAAAATGACACTGATAAACAAAAACACATTTGATTGAGTCCTATTAGGGGAACAGTTTGTGTGTGTCTGCCAGAGTACCAGAGACTTTGTATGTCTCAAATACTAAACTTATGCTAATTAACATACCATCTCTAGTTCTTGCTAAGTTTCTCTTTAGTTAAATGTTGCTTTCTTAGTTTACACTGCAGTGTTAGTTATTTTGCACTATTGATTTAAAAAAAAAGTTTATTCAACAAGGATGCATTAAACTAATCAAATGTGACAGTAAAGACATTTCAAATTCTTTAATTTTATTTTTATTAAAATAGAAAAGTTATTTTAAATTGCAATAATATTTTACAAAATTACTGTTTTTACTGTAATTTCTTGATCAAATAAATGCAGCCTTGGTGAGCATAATTAACTTATCTTTTTTTGTTATGGATAGTTTACCCAAAACGTTTAATTCTGTCATCATTTACTCACCCTCAAGTTTTTCTAAACCTGTATGAGTTTCTTTCTTCTGTTCAACACAAAAGAAGATATTTTGAAGAATATGTGTAACCAAACAGTTGATTGGCCGCATTGACTTCCATAGTATGAAAAAAAACTCAAAAATAAGTCAATGGTGAACAGAAAATGTTTGGTTTTATTTTCTATATAATATTGCTATTGCTTACACACACACACACACACACACACACACACACACACACACACACACACACACACACACACACACACACACACACACACACACACACAGTCATTTTACATAACTTTCACAAAATGTGCTTTTTGTGTCCACAAAACACAATACAATTTTAATTGAATTGCAAAGAGTAGCAGTAGTAGATAAAGAGATGAAATTAAGAAATACGAGAAATCCAGAATTAGAGAGTGATAAATGACAACAACAATAATTGAATAATAATTATCTTAATAATTGGGACAATGAATGAGATCTTGAATGAGATCTTCAATAGAGCACCATGAAACACCACAAACACAGCAACAAAGATTTTGAAAAATTAATTTTTTTGGAAAACTGAAAACATCCACGAAACATGAATGAACAAGATTACTAACGTTACTCCGATGTTGCATAGTTTTTGTTTTTCTAAACTGGTTTCATTTCACTATGAGAAGGCTATACCCTGAGGAGGATACAGTAATTCTCAGTAATTGAGGGGTTTTTCAAACTATGGGAAAGGATGCCCTCAGCTGGTGGTTGGAAAGGACAAGTGCTTTTCCCTGGAGCAATGAGACCCACAGTGCTCCTACATCATCATCATCAGTTTGGTTCTACAGCTTTCCACAAACCCCAAAAAAGAGGCAAAGCTGGGGTGAATAGCTCAACTATACATTTTGTGTAGACATTTGATTGATGATAATGACATGAAATGGCAGGGAGTAGATTTATAGCCCTGTTAGATGTTATACCATTGTAAATGCACCACTACGTAGTTGAGCTTGACTAACAGGGTGCAGGGGACTCAACACATCCAGCTTTCTCTATGCATAAATAACTGTTGGCAGCCTGATTTCCTCTATAGATATTTGGGAATTCCAAAAGTTTGAAGGTGAAGTATGTGCCGAAATCCCACTCAGCTTCATGTGAAAAGAACTTCTGTGGAAACTTTGATCTCGTCATGTGAAAATGGTGAGAACACTGAAGCTACCGAGCCAAGACATACACCGTGTTCGGAGCGAGTGCGGTCAGCGTTGAGCATGGCACTCCGGTCCAACTTCCATTGGTCATGTACCACCTGTAGGACATGCTCCTCTCGCTTTTGTCCACGATACTGGGAGCGCTTCCCATCCCAACATTCCTCCGGTTGATGCCAGGTTCTCTCGGGATCCATTACATGCTACATTAACATGCTCATTCACACGGCACCAGCCACAAGCCTCCACTGAGCCACTGATGCAGGGGAACGCATTAAAAAGAGATACTCATTAAAGAAGCATTACCCCACAACCAGAAGCCTGAAATACTATCGAGAGGGAGAAAGGGGTAAAAACGAAAAAGAAAAATTGAGAGAAAGAGTGAGATTGAAAGAGAAGGAAATGTCTAGGACGGCATGTGCTGCACGCTTATGTTTAGTGGATACCAGGCACTGGAGCTCATCCAAACAGCAGATTTATTAGGATGGTGTAATTGTTTAGGTAAGGGGTGGTGATTCGGGCATTTGGCACTCAGATGAGCTGGTTTGATGTAAATGCATGAGGGTTGTTTTTTAAAAGCACCACAGATTAAATCTTAGTATTGATGAATCAGAAAATTCCCTGCCAATCAGAGCCCAGCAAGATTCAGAATTAAACCATGAACTGCCTTTAAATTGAACCATATGAGTTTTAATTTAATTGGTCACACCCCACAGGCAGTTAAATTGGAATTTTAGTTGCAAATTATTTTACAGTATGTGCAGTGCACTTACGTGTACTTACCAAACAAAGTACTGGTTAACATAAGGTAACTAAATGGGTTAAGGTTAGTTTAAGGGGTAGGTTCAGGGTCAGTACCTAGTTATTACCCAATTATTGGAATAACTATAATAAGTGCATATGTAAATGGGAACATTACTGTAAAAAAATGCTACCGGAATTTTAATTTGGAATAACAGGAAGAGGAACTTGCTAAACTGTAATTCAAAGTAATTCAACACAGGCAATACATTCTTGGAAATTAAGATCTCGACCCTGATCCACAAAAAAAAATTTAAATATGAAAAAACGTTCCATCCATCCATCCATCTATTAATCTATTGATCCATCTACAATACCATCCATCTATAACTACATCTATTCATCCAAATTGCCAATGCTATATTCAAGTTACAAGTCTTGATACATTTTATTTTCTTATATTAATTTTAATACTGCATCCTGTTGGCTAACTCAGCTAAAACTCAATTAAAATTCTGGAATTAATTAAAATTAAAAAGGCATTCTCAATTAAATTCTGAATGGTGCACAACTCAACCAGAGTGATTGTGAATTTCACTGAGAGCTCCTCATCTTCCACTTGACTTTTTAAACAACGTGTGAAACACTGTGCCGAAGCCCCTGTTGAACCGGGGGACACTTCATATGCCCATCAGGGGCCACAGCTTTTGAAAACACAGCTGCCTAAGAGGACAGACACATGTGGAGTGGGTATGTGTGTGCGGCTCTCCAGATTCCCAGGAGATGGGGTTCAGCTGCCACACACAGCCCCAGACTGCTACACTGTTTGTGCTGTTTGCTTGCCGATCACAAGGATTCCACCTACTGAGACTTCAGAGGTTGCAGCTGACTCGTTTGCTTCTCCGGATCAGCAGATGTGAGAATCATTTCTTTATTTGCTTACTTATTTTTATCCATTCAAAGGGTGGCATAGTGGGGGGTTCCAAGTGAGTGTAACTTGACTAGAACCACCAGAAAAGACTCTGATGGTATGATATTCTACAGTGTTAATCTCGTCAACGAAATCACTGAAGACGCAATCACAGAACACAAAGGAAGGTATTTTAATGAAATCTGAAATCTGTCCCTCCATTGATAGCCTACACAACTACCACTTTCAAGACCCAGTAAGGTAGTAAAGACATCATAAAACCCCAGTGGCTTAACCTCAATTTTATGTAGCGATATGAGTGCTTTGTTTGCACGAAAACAAACATAATTTACCACTTTTTCTCCAGCACACGTTCACGAGAGATGTGTTGACACGAGAGCAGACGTTGTTGAGTCCATGTATGAGTGGTAAATTATGTTTGTTTTGTTTTTTTTGCAAGAAAGCACTTCACAAAATTAAGGTTAAACCACTAAAGTCACATGGATTACTTTAATGGTGTCTTTACTACCTTATCTGGGCTTTAAAGTGATAGTTGCTTAGACAGTCAATGGGGGAAAAGAAATCTCTCAGATTTCATAAAAAATATTTTCATTTGTGTACCGAAGATGAACAAAAGTCTTACGGGTTTAGAAAGACATGAGGGTGAGTAATTAATGAATGAATTTCCATCTTTAGGTGAACTAACCCTTTAGCAATACACTTTTTTTTAATTGAAGTGCTTTGCTAGTAGTTTAAATATTTGCAGACAAAAAAAATCTGAGAAAAATCTGACATATATACAACACACAACTTGCAACTACACAAAATGACACAAATGCACATGTACAATTTAAGTTATGTGTTAATCAGAATGTATAAATCGCACAGTGAATAGGCTCTTCCTTAATGCACTAACAGACAATTAATAGTAATATAAGGAGTTTTTAATATTGTATTACAATAAAGAACTCATTGAAATTATATTATTTTGAGAGATTGGGTTTACACAACACAGACAGTTTTCATATGTTGTTCTGGCTAAATGTTGATCCGTTTAAATTAATATCTAAAATTTTTGAATATTTGGTTTAATTTTACACATTTACAAATTTGTATTTGCCTCAACTAAAAAAAAAACACTTTACCTTGAACACCAAATGCTCACTTTATAATAATAAAAAAAAAAACATTGCAACAGACTTAATGAATGAATGGCTGAAATAAGCAGGGTATGGTTCAGTGAGCATTATGTTCTGTGAACATGGCAAAGTACCCGTTAAAACACACCTGTGTTAACTCAGTTATGATCCACGTTCCTTGATGATCTTAGCTAACTGGCTGTCAGCCTCAAAAATCACTCATGAATGCATCCCCAGAGCTCCGACGCTGAAGTCAAGCTATTAGCCATTCTCACCAGGCGAAAGTTCCAGACTATCAATCAGGGATATCATAAGAGAAAGAAGCACTTCAGTTAAGCTACATACTAGTTCAAGTTCATGTTCACGAATGGCTGCGAGAAATCAGCGCACACTGAGGTCCACGCAGGAGCACAAGCCTCCCAGCAGATAATATCCACAAACACAGCGCTGACCCTGTTGACCTCTGTGCCCCATGCAACTTCCCTTTTGGAGCAGGAAGTTTTGTCCTAGTTCATTTACTCACCTGCTTCTGCTTCTGCTACGCAACGGCCATTTTTTTCCATTGAAACAGCAAAGCCAACTCTTAAAACACAGAGTTTGTGTTTATTCAGCTTCCCTTCGTCGGAGTCGGCCCACGTGAAGCTGGCGTGGCAGTGGGCCACATGGTGCCTGAGGCAGAGTGGCACTCTAAGAGGCCCACAGCTGCCAGAGCCCATACCCACCCCCCGAACACCCCCGGCTGGAACGGCAGAGAAAACAACGGTTCCATGGAGAGCAAGGATTAAGAAAACATACACAGAGGATCTTTGAAGTAGGGCGAGTACTTGCCGATGGGCAGCTATATGAAAAGAGAGGGAAATTTTGGGGAGCTCAGTGTGGAACAGAAGAAAAACACAAAAGACAGTGATGAGTCTAAAAAGTTACATGCTTGCGGCATGTGGCCCCCAGACGCACTGCCGTCAAATTCAAAAACTCCACAATTCGCTTTAATCAACCCAACTGAATCAGGAGCCATCATCACATTTTAGAAAATTCACAACAGAGACATTTTGCATTTTGACTCAATAACAAAAATATGGACAGCATTCTCTTACATTTACAGCAAATAAATGCTGGATTAAAGAGAGCACTCAAAAATTACTTGATTAACGTATGACATTCTTTCCACTGCAAATATATTTTGTAGAATGTTTTAACTGTTTTTGTACATTCAATCAAATTCACTGCTCACTGGGGTCTAAAACAAAACTAGACCTCATTGACTTTTATAGTATTTCTAAGTTTCTCCTTTCGTGTTCTATGGAACAAAGTCATATTTGGAATGACATGAGGTTGAGAAAATGAGAATTTAAATTTTTTGGTGAACTTTCTTGAAGTATTGTAAAAATTAACAAATCAAGTTAAATAAAGAATTTTTAATAGGCCTGTCCATCTCAAATGGTGTCAACTGCCACAAGGAGCCCAAGAAAGCCCAGTTCAACTGGAATGTGCGTTATAGTTTTCCTATATGAATGTGAAATATATAAAGTCCTCTTGCTTTTATGAAGGTTGTGGTTTCGGTATGTGTAATGACCTCTATTAGAGATGATGGATGTGTTGTTTTCGCAGTGTGTTCGTATTTTCCTTGCTCAGATCAGCCGTTTTAATTGCCTGCAGTGTGTTGTGAGCAGGGAAATGAACGGAAATATCTGGATGTGGCTGGTTTTGCGTAGATGTCGTGGCAACCAGCTGTTTCCAGTTGATCATAATTTGTTCAGCGTTTTGAGTAAGGCCCTGCAAGTACACCCTCCACCAAAATATTTGTTGGCTTTTTGCTTTCAAAGTAAATATAACTTCTTGTAAAGAAGACCATTTTGTTTTTGGAAGCCTCTTATCCATGTGCTTTTCTGCTGATGTCTGCATGTGTTTGCAGAGTTTGTTTCCTCTGTAGTTTTAATTGTTCTCAGTTGTGCAATGGTGAACAGGTGGAATAAATGCTTTACACAAACACCAGCTCATTTTAGTCTAATTTATGACAGAAAAGATGGTTTGAGACTGTCAGGGTCCCTAAGAACCCTTACCAAAACACATCAGAGTGCACTCCTACATAAACATACTCTCTTCTCCCTCCTTCTCAATCTGTTTCTCTCATTTTCTATCTATGTATCTATCTATGTATCTATCTATGTATCTATCTATGTATCTATCTATGTATCACTGAATTTGAGTTTAATTTGAAATGAAGTGTACTGCACAATACACAATTGCAATTTGATTTTGAATGCATGAAAGTACAATCAAAATAAATTTAACTTCAAATAAATTTAACAAATCATTAAAAGCAAGACAATTCTTCAAGTCTGATTTCTGCCAATTATTATTGATTCAAAAAAAATAAAGGTCCATGCATATCAGAAAATGGCAGCAAGCTAAACAAATGGGTTTTCCAAAGTACTTATGTTTACAGAGTCAATTCTTTCAGGCGACAAGCAATCATTACTTTTACTTATTTATTTATGGGTTTATTTTCAAGAGATTTGTTCGGATATGATGACCTTGAACAGATGCTTGTGTATAACTGTGTGTTTGGCTGAAAGATTTACCTCACTCTTGAGAACAGTTTACACCAACATGATGTGAGAAGAGGGGCCAATGAAAGATAAAAATAAAAAAAACGCCATTGCATTCCAAGCCCAAAGTACTTAACATGTAATGTTCCAGCTAAGATTAGCAATGTTTTCAATAGCGTCTGAGCATCAGTTTAACGCCTGCTGCTTCTAATTAAGGATCATGTTCCCACACGGAAAGTGAAAAGGACAGAACCGAATCTGGAGTAAACCAGTCAAGACACATGCACCCAAGATCATAAGAACGAGTTTGACATGGGCATCAAACCATGAGATAGTGGTGCGTCAAACACTAACATTCACATTACAAACTAATACATTCCTTTCAAACCACAAAGCAGGTATACTTGACCTGAAGAACGGTCAATTTCTATGAACTTGACCAGTTGTTTGGCTGAAACAGTATTATTATTGTTAACAAAATCTAAAATGAAACTGAAGTTGGCATCAAACAGAAGCAGCGATTGCATCTTCCCGTTTGTGACATATCTATGAAACAAAGGTTGTCAAACAAGAAATAAAATGCAGGGTGGGACTTAATTGTATCCATCGGGAATTGATCGTTGACTGAAAGGTTGCTAAAGAGGAGGTGCAATAAAGTCCAAACAGTCCAACCCTGAGGGGAATGAGTTTTGGGCCCTATTTTAACAATCTGCAAACCAACAAGCTAGATTTATGCCTATTTTTCACATCTTCATGGACACCACAATGATTTCCCTCGTGTGGTAATATTTTTCCTTGTAAATATGTATGGTTTGCAAAAATGGGAATTGCTGCGTCTGTGTAACTGAGAGAAGCAAAGTGTATGCGCGTTGTGCACACGTTACATTATGGCAAAGCATGCACCCTTAAAATAGCATCAGAATAACGCACCACTGACTTTAGACTAGGTTTTTCCTACCCTGGCATACCAGACCTACATCAAGATGTTAGGTCTGGGAACTCTGTATTGGCATGCCTCATTCCGAGGGGCAGGATAAACGGTTGTCTTTCAGCGCTACAACCAACCAGAGCAACGAAGAAGGTGACGTAGTCAGAGTCAGAGCAAAGCCGTTCTTTGTTCTTGTTTCAAAAAAAAGTTTAACTTCAAATCCTCCAGAGTCGCGGCCAAAGCCGAATCGGAAGACCGCTGTTCGCCAGCAGCAGCAGCCATTCTTTGTTTTCAAGTAGCAGTGAACCGTCCCAACTCTGTCGTCATTATGTTAAGCCCGCCCGCCGACTCTATACACGATCTGATTGACCTGACCAGTTTTTGGTTTTTCCAGCTCGAAAGTCAACGGAGAGTTTCTAGACTACACTTGCTGCAAAATAATTTTTTCTGCCACTAGGGTGTGTCTAGATTTCTAGGCTAGGTTTTTCCTGGTCTGTGGCGTAATTGTTTTCTGAAACTGCAAAATAGCACCAGGGAACGTTTGCGCCGGAACACGCCTCCTCTTTTCGCTGAACCGCCCCTGGGAGAGCAAGTTAATTTCCTAATTTACCGACGTGCGTCTGTGGAGGGAGAAGTCCGCTGTGCGTCGGGGGCAAAATAGGATTGTACAAAGTCAATTGCGCTGGGTGCAAGATAGGGCCCCATATCTCACAATGCTGCTGACTTTATAACTCGCAATTCTGAGGGAAAAAAAGTCTGAATTATGAGATCTAAACTCGCAATTGCGAGGAAATAAAGTCAGAAGTGTGAGATAAAAAGGCGCAGTTACCTTTTTTGTTTTTTATTTATTCGTTTGTATAACTACATCTAAAAGGAGTGAACTAAACTGAAAAGACAAATTGGAAAACAAAAACAAACTGGTTGCACTTGTTGCCAGTTGCCGCTCGCATTAAATTCAGGCACTGACGTTTGCTTACAGAACAACCACTGGCACTGCTCCCTCTTACCCTAAACTCATTACTTCAGACTTATGTGCCATCCAGAAACTTGCGTTCTGCTAGCGAATGTCGTCTTGTGGTACCATCTCAAAGAGACACAAAATCTCTTTCTCGGACCTTTATCATGACTATTCCCTGTTGGTGGAATGATCTGCCTAACTCAACCAGAGCAAGTCAGTAGCCACTTTCAAGAAACTGCTGAAGACGTATCTTTTTCCGCAGCACTTGATTCAGTAATACTAACACTTTCTCTTCTCTTCTACTGTATTTAAAAAAAAAAACTGCACTAAACTTAAACTGAGAAGGGTCATAGCACTTACGTATTGTTGCCCTACTGTTAGTTTAACTGCTTCTATTGTTCTCATTTCTCAGTCGCTTTGGATAAAAGTGTTTACTAAATGAATAAATGTAAATGCAAACAAACAAACTATGATAACACGGGGTAGAAATTCAGTACACAACATAGTCCTGAATCTACAGTAAGTATGATTGGATGATTGATTAGCATGGTTTAAATCAAACCTTTAAAATGGCTGTGACAAAATAAAAATAATATATATATATATATATATATATTATCATTTGTTTGAATAAAAGTTTGAATCAAAGACTATATATTTAGTGAAATTTAACAAATCTGCCATTTCTGTATTTGTGGATGTGCATTTCCAACTTTGCCATATTTCACAGAAATCAGTTGCAAACCTGCAGCTAAACAGGATCTGTAATGGTGAGTTATTTGTGGCTGCTGTTCTCAGCTTTGCCTGGTAGAGAAGATACGGTTCCGCAGAGCATCACTGAGGAGTGATGGCTTACTAGTTGAACTTCAACAGTTTTATAGGATCTCAGATGTGCCAAATATGTTTCAGATGTGAGAGTCGGTCTTGATCGGAGTCCGTCACCGTCACTCTTTGTCCGGTTTACAGAGGAAGGCTGTGATTTTGTTCGACGGTCTTGGACCCCTGGTATTAGGTTCACTTTTTGGAGACACTTTGATGGGAAATGTCAGCTGTGTCTTATAAATACAAAACATACAACTGTCTAACTTGGCTCTACACTTCCTGTCTGCAGTTTAGCAGAGATATAAATCCCCATTAGATCTACTAGAAAAGCCAAGGGCTTTCTCTGCATTAGGTTGTCCGGCTTTTTTCGCATGGTTGGATAGTACAACAGTTCAACTTAAACTGTCACCTATGACTATACATGACAAAAATGTGAGAGGAAATATGTTGCACTCAAAAAAAAATTTATTAACAGGTCCAGACTGAAATGTAGTAAAGTTATTGATATGTGAAATAAATAAAACAATTTGTTAAACAACTCTTAAAATCAGTAGTGCTAATATACAATTTCATAATATACAATTTACAATAATATACAATTCACAATTTGCTAATATACAAATTCAACAGTTGAGAATGTTGGAAAATCACATATCTAGAAGCCTGTTAGTAAAACTTAAGGCTTCGGAATCCAAAGTAATCTCTGAGTACAACATATAAAGTGTAAGATTCCACAGTGTCAGCTGCAAGTATTCCTAATTGCCTGGATTTAAAGGATCTTAGAAAGACCTCTTCCACCAGCCGTCTCCAAACATCCACAGCGTTTATATGAACTCAGAGGACGCAGTGAAAAATGTGTCGGTTCCTCTCATGAATCGTGAGGCCTAAATGAGCGGGAACAGTCTGGCTGATGTAAACACACCGAGGACAAGAGAGCTCATCAGCAGCAGTAGCAGTGCCGTTGTTTTAAATATCGTTGACGCATGTTATTACATGTCCAAGCTGTTGCAGCGGACGTCTTCTGAACAGTAGCCAGGCAACGTTATACTTCAATATCTCGCTTTTCTTCTTCTTTCCTCCATCGGATAGTTTTGTTCTAAAAGAAATACATGTTTATACTTGAATTTTTCAGTTTAATAAAAAGTTTTTGATGTCTGGTCTGGTTGTTTTTGTAACAAGGTTCATATTTCAGTATTCCCAAATGACATTAGCAAATGCGTCTATAGCTCAAAACTTCAGGGTCCCCCGGAAAAGTATTGGGCGCCACTGGCCTATAGCATTATTTCTTACATCCAGATTGACTGCCTCATGTCAAACTGTTGCTCATGCAACATAAAAATGCCTTTTTAAACTTTCAGGCCTCCACTGAAGAATCAGATAAGAGCTATCAGCAAATTTGTCTCAAACACAGAAACACAGTAAAGATGCGATTGAGCATGCAAAGTGGCGGTTTCCATGAACGCACCTACATGGGTTGGTTGAATTAGGGTTCAACTCAAGTCGAGCTAGGTGGCAGAATTACAACACCTCAACACACGTCGAGCACTTTGTGTGACGAGACAGAGGCAGCTGAAATATCACTCCATCTCTAACAGCCTGCAAGCAATTAAAATATGGCTATTTTTTAATTTTGCAATTACCGTGATTGTATTTTTCTAAAGCCGCGAAATTGCAATTACCTACAACAACACCGCAACAGTTTCAGCAGAGTTATGTACTTTCTCCCCCTCACCCACCCACCTCCTCTGAAGCAGTCAAGCACATTGTTTCCTTGCTCGCTGCCAAGAAAATGAGGAACATTTGTGGACAGAAACATAATGCTATAGAAGTCCGAGTGGTAAAGCCAAGCGGAATATCCATCTTAACAGATTCATTTACACGCATACGTTCCCCTTCACACTAGTGCTTTATGGAAATGAAAACAGCAACAATCACCCCTCTGGTCAGATGAGAAACTCGCCGGCGACAGAATCTCAATTCATTTACACACACCGGCTTGCAGTGTACATAAACAACATCACTCTTTCTAATGTTCTTTCCACTTGGAGCTTGGTAAACCTTGTCTTTGGTGTGCTTGCTAAACTTGCTCCTTGGTTACATATGATTTATGTCTTTTCAAGTCCAAAGTGACTAAGTCTGTGGTTTAAAGCATTTACAATCATCTAACTGGGTACTCACATCTGGGCAAGATCTTGTCATCTTCAAGACATTATTTTTATTTAAACCAAATCTTATTCTGATACATAAAGAATGGACCATGCCACTGTACACAGCCTCATAAAATGCATTACTTTCATCCCAGATTATTAACTTGCAAAAAGTTTAACTTGAACTAACTGATTTATTACAATATACACATCCTTTATCCCTGTACATGGTATGTGTCAACATATTTATTTATTTTATCACCTTAAAAAAACATCAAACAAAATGCATTATCATAAATAAAATGGCAGTCTTTAGACTTTAAAATAACCAGTAATAAGCTGTTTTTCTGCTGAAATGCTCCCCAAATTGCTTCAGTAAACACATTTCTGAATGTTTCTTCTATGCTGATTTCTATTCTGCACCACCTGCAAGACAATTAAAAATTGTGGTCACTTGATCAACTTTATGTAACTTAGTCTTGAAGAGAATGTGAACATTGCCATATGATAACTGTACAACAATGGTGAAATTGGTTTGTTGTTATATAACTGTGAATTACATTGGAATGGCACAAATGCATTTTCTCATTGGGAATTTTTAAATATAGCTGTATTAGTTATATTACATTTATTTGGAAGAGAGACTTTGCTAAGGCAAGAAATCCTGAAACATGACCTTCATGCATTTCACAACACGTCAGCTTGTGATTCTTATTAAGTGGGGGTCATGTTCAAAGATTCTTTACCTTAGCAAAGTCTCTGAGAACCTGACACCTTGTACTTTTGGAGACTCAAAGTATTGCAGTTCTGGTGGAAAATGGTGGCACTGAAGAACAAAAGGGTTCCTGATGGTGCACCAATGGTGTGAGGACCCTATTGGAATTGCTCCATTACATCATTAACATGGGCATTTAATATTATTTGGCTTTTCAGTGTGATTTGAAAAAAATATTTTGGCTGTTTTTACCTATAAAAGAAAAGTGCTTAATTATGCACAGAAGATGGAAACACTGTGGTCATAAAGGGATGGACATGGTCAGCAACAATACTCAGGTAGACTGTGGAGTACGATGTTCAACTGGTACTAAGGGGCCCAAAGTGTGCCAAGAAAATATCCCTCACACCATTACACCACCAGCAGCCTGAACCAATGATTAGGGTTGGATATCGGTTGGGTTTTATCCGATACCAGTACCTACTCTGTATTTTTTAAACGGTTCCGGTGCTTAAACGGTTCTTGAAACGGTACTTAAAGGGATAGTTCACCCAAAAATGAAAATTCGGTCAGTAATGACTCTCCCTCATGTTGTTCAACCCCGTAAGACCTTTGTTCATCTTCGGAACACAAATTAAGATTAAATCTGAGAGCTGGATCACTCCTCCATGGGCTTCTAAGGCGATTGACACTTGCCAGCCACGAAAAGTTTGTGACTAAATAGCCTAATGACAGAATTTTCATTTTTGGGTGAATTATCCCTTTAAGAAAACGAAACCGCACACACTTTGTCAAAAAATAATGCCCTTTTATTTACAGGGCCAAACTGGACACAATATTAACTTAAATTTTTAAAAAATATAAATACAAGTAACATAGATGGTAATAATAAATAAACCAATATAAAATAAAAAATTACATTTACATAATATCAAATAAAACAATATTGTATCAAACAATGTAATGATACTGGAGATTAATAGAGATTACTACCAGGGTTATCTAATCTCGACATGGCTACGGGTTCCCATGTTTTGTCTGCTTGAACCAGTCATGTAAGTTATCTGGTCGTTGCACTAGAATGGCAGCGCTTGACGAGTTAGGTGTTTCATTCTCACTGCGTCTAGCGACGCAGCGTTGAGTGAACCTATGAAAGAGGACGTCTCTGGTTACTGATGTAACCTATGTTCTCTGAATAGGGAACAGACGCTGCGTTCGCTGCCAAGCTCCTCGCGCTGCCGACAAGCTTCCTTTTTCGGCAGAGGAATCTGAGCAGCAAACAATGCGCGCGCTAATATAATAAGACACCGTGAGCGTCGAGGCGGCGCCTGCGCCATCAGCCAATTGGATATATATGTGCTTCAGACAATCGGCACACCCAGAGGGCGTTCTGACGCGTAATTTTACACGTGAAATTCAGCCAAACCTTGTAGCGTTATGTCTTCGGCATCTTCATTAATCCCCTCGCAATCAACAGACCTTCCGGGAGTCTCCCGCATATTGATAACGGCTCCCTGATGCCCGCAAATTAGTTAAAATCTCCCGGAATCTAGAGCAAGCGAGAAAGAACGCGCATGCGAGACAGAACAGACTGTGCTTCCAACAGTATTGTGCGCGCACGGCGGAGAGGGAGAGAGAGAGAGCGCGAGAGACCTTGCGTGTGTGCGCCTCATGACACAGAGAGTAAGGCACCGAAATGTTTGTTCTTATTCGGTCTGGTTACTACCGTTTACATGCTCTTCGGTTATAACAAGTGGTTATTTGAGTTACTGTTGCCTCTCTATCAGCTCAAAACAGTCTGGTCATTTCCCTCTGACCTCTGGCATCAACAAGGCATTTTTGGCAATAGAACTAGCACTTACTGGATATTTTCTCTTTTTGGACCATTCTTTGTATGGTCATCTAGAGATGGTTGTGCATGAAAATCCCAGTAGATCAGCAGCTTCTGAAATACTTAGACCAGCCACCAACCACACCACCACGTTCAAAGTCACTTAAATCACCTTTCTTTGAACTTCATAGATATATACATATTTACTTCTTTGTTAAAGCTATTTTATGTTTAAAAAATAAATGACGAAAAATATTCCACCTTCATAAAATAATGTGTAGTGTACAGGGTTACATGTCGTATTTAAATACAATCAATGTCTACGCAAACCCCCTGCTTACTTTTCATGAGAACGGATAGTTCATGTCAACAGTTAGTGTATACTGAGCACTTCAGCTCACATTCATCCATCTAAACTTACAGGACATTATTATAGGGACGAGTAGCCCCGGTTATGAACCAGATGGCCTCCGTCTGTCCTACACCTCTGGATGGATGACCAGCAGTCAAGATTTTCTCTAACACTTCAGACATCTCAGGTCTAATGGCTAATGGTAGTTGTTTGGTCTGAAGTGGATGCATTTAGCCTCAGCGTGCTTTCACACACTCCCACACACTCCCGCTCAATTTCTTATCGAGTTTCCCGCCAGGCACTTCAAACGCTCTGTATATTTTTAGTGGAGAGAAAGAGGAGTCTTTAGGTTCAAAGTTCAGGGTCAGAGCGCTTTATTTATGTTTAGACGACATTCTTGTTCTAACGTGATGAATTTGTCAGGCTACATCGGTGAACTACTCAAAGGGCCCAAAACAACTATATCACTTCTAGCACTCTTACATAACCAGATTCATCATTTTGGTTCTAAAACCCAAAAGGATATTCACCATTTTGGCAGAACCCACAGAATATACAGATCACACCACTGGCTTTTCCCATCAGGGGAAAGCCCAGAGTCTGGGGAATTGGCCCAAAGTATCAAGGTTAGAATGAGTCACCGTGTGAAGGAGACGAACGGAGGGCCTCCCTGCTTGGCTGTCATGATGGGGAGATGGAAAAGAAGAATCTGAGAGCCGAGCCACAGCCTGTCAGATCCCGTTCAGGAACAGTCGAGATGAGTTCACCCAGAGTGCCATGGCAGGATCACTTGCTTCAGCTTTTCTGTTCTGTTCCTTTACCAGGCAAAATATACTTGCATTATAAAATATTTGCATTCTGTAGTGTCTTTGAACACCAAAAATATGAACTCAAAAAAGAATAAAAATGTTGTTTGGAGAAAACGAAGAGTTGCTAATGTGGAGAAACATATCAAAACCAGTATGAGGAATAGATGAACCAAATTTTATACAAATTTTAAGTCTCCTACACTCACCAATGCTGAATTTATTTGATTAAAAAAAAATCAGTACAAATACAGTAATACTGAGAATTAGTATTACAATTTAAAATAACTATTTTCTGTTAAAATATATTTTAAAGTGTATTGTTTATTCATTTTCAGCAGCCATTACTCCAGTGGCACATGATCCTTCAGAAATCATTCTAATATAGTGATTCGGTACTGATAATTAGAAAGTTCAAAAGAACAGGATTTATTTGAACTGGAAATCTTTTGTAATATTATTACTGTTTTCACTGTCACTTTCGATCAATTTTAATGCATAATTATTGCTGAATAAAAGTAATAATTTCTCATATGCTAGCAAGGTGCTGTTCTTTGAATGTTTAAAATACTTGTTATCTTGTATCTATATAAATAAAGGAATAACATGAAGCATTTGTGTATAATGGCACAGCTATGGGCAGTGTCCAGAAAGTTCAAATGAAATGTATCAAATTGAGATATATTTAGATTAGGTTTAACACAACAATGCAAGCATTTTGGACTCTCATTTGTGGATTAATCTCAGTCCCAATAACTAACAAGTGTTTGCTATAAGAAAAATGATTTTATGGATGCACAGATGTCTAAATTAAAGTACAAAAGAAATCTAACATTAAGTTTAAAAGAAGAAAAAAAATAAGGCCTGGTTTGAAGGACAGAACAGGCTTTCCTTGGTAGGAGGTCATATTCTGAGGGTGTAACTTCTCAAGATCCTAAAAAGAACCTCTTAAAGAGAAGACAATAATCACTGACTTAGTAAAAGAAAATGAGATACAACTTGTACGAGGTACTCCAGATGATGAACTCCTCATGGGACAGATGGGTAGAAGTTAAGGACGCTCTAGCAAATGCTATGTGTATGCAGCTCCAGCTTTAAGAGTTGGAAAACCCTCACAAGGAACTCAAATAAGTAAAAGCTTTCTGTAACGCTGAGGACCGTCCAACTGGCAGAGGAACAAAAGACTTAACTAATATGGAGGAAAAGAGAGCATGTGTATTTGATACAGATGTGATTTGTTAGGTCCTGCTTTTGTCTGCGTGTTAATAGAAGGAAATGGACACGTTCATTAGAGTTCTGACCCTTGGAGGCTACGGCCAGTCTTACTGTTTAGTTTTTGCTAGTGACACTTGTTTGAGGTAGTAACTCAAAGGGAAATGGTGTCAGTGTGAATGCACCTTGGTGTGGTCTGCAGCTGGTGACCTCCCAGTCTCCACATCAGGGAGGCGGAAGAAATCAAACAACACAGCATCAGGCGCAACACAGCTGCTTGTGCAAGCATCTGTGTATGTCAGTGTGGAAGAGAGAAAAAGTTTTTCCATTACTTTATTACTTTATTCTTCATATTTATTCAATCTGCTGTATAGTATAGAATGGAACTCAGAATCTCAAATAGAAAAGGAGACCCAAGCAAAAATAAAAACAAGAAATTGAAAACTATTGAGTAATACGTGCAAACGGCTCAGATAAATGATGAACATTATTAAACATGAAGGGGGTGTGAAAGAAAATGACCTCATTTAATTATGCAGATGGTTTGTTCATGAACCATTCAAAAGTTTGGGGTCAAAATGTTTTGTTTTTGAAAGAAGTCTCTTTTATCCACCAAGGCTACATTTATGTGAGCAACAGTACAGTAAAAACAGTACTACAATTTAAAATAAGTATTTTAATATATATTAAAATGTAACTTACTCTTGTGATACAAAGTTGGATTTTTAGTATCATTACACTAGTCTTCAGTGTCACATGATCCTTCAGAAATCATTCCAATATGCTGATTTGATGCTCAAATAACAATTCTAATTATTAACAATGTTGAAAACATCCGTGTTCCTTAATATTTTAGTAGAAACCGTGATATATATATAGTTTATATAAGAGTTTGAAATAACAGTATTTATTTGAAATAAAAATATTTTGTAAAATTTTAGATGTACTGTCAATTTTAATCAATTTAATTCATCCTTGCTGAATAAAAATAGAAATAAATTTTTCACAAAACTTGCAGTCTTTTTCTACCACGAATTAACAAATAAACCTGGTAACTGTGAGATACTTTCATTGCACACCATCTCAAATGTTGTTTTATTTATTCTGAAATGTCTGAGACAAAGTCTGCTATCAAAATTAATTAGTATAATGACCTCCTAGAACTGGGTCACATGATCGCGGTCAAAAGATCATGCATTCGAATGCAAGATAACATGATAGCATTTATCTGTATAAAGTCACAAATACCTTTATCTTTGTTTATTGAAACAAGCTTCCATACTTTACATATCATGGCACCGTAAGTGAGTTAACAAAATGCTTTGTAAAAAAATAAATAAAAATAAAAAATAAGGTTGTAAGGTAAAATCGTATGCACTTCCCCTTCATGTGGCCTTTTGCTTTTTTCAACTTATAATATTCACTCCTCTTTTTGTTATCTTTTTTGTTATCGTTCATCAAACGAGCAGCGACAACAAAAACTGGTGCACTCTCTCTGAACTGGGTCTCAATCAAAGAGCGGCTGAACCAAACATAAACTACGCCATCGCTGTCAAAGGTCAACTTTCAACCCCACATTACCGTCTCAAAATGGCCGACCTCTGCCTGGCCTCCTTACCTTTAATCACAACCGCAGGGAAAACCATTACACGACTCTCGGCAAAGAAATATCTCTAATACGTCTGTAATTGTGTGAAACCGTTCAAACAGACCGATGGGTTTGTGAAAGAATGGAATGTGGTGTATTTTCATCATTTGCTCAATTTTGCCTCCGACTCTTGCAGTCGTGCATGCCTTAGTACGCAATAATCTCTTTTTAAGTCTATTTTGGGATAGATTTGAAATGGAGGGCCATATATCAGCGTGAGGTAGCAATGCTTATTTGGCAGTGACTCCCGCTGTCTGTGTGTACGGTGTTTAGCCCCCCTGCAGGACCCTACGACTCCCAAACATATTTCAAAGGGATTTACAGACTCGATAACAACCCTCTGTCATGTTACACTGAAAACCAAATACGAAAAGTGACGCAGAGGCTCGCAAATGCTGTTGTTTTAACGATGCATTCCACCTCTGTGTTTTCAGAACAAACATCTTTACAGGTTCTCAAGCTATTTAGGTAGGGAAAAGGGAAAACACATTATATGCTTCAGTCGGGTTTCTTCAAATGCCATTTTGTTGAGTTGTATTACCCAGTTCACAAAAAATATGAGTGCTTCAGAAGGACTTCCCAGAACCTCGGCCCCCACCAAAAGCAAACAGTCCAAATTGATCCCGTTGTTCCTTAAACAAGTGTGATTTATCATTTTAAATGTTTCCATTTTCTGAGCAGGTTGCCCTTTGTGGATGCCTTGTGATGACTTTGCACATCTTTGCTCATCACTTAAAGAAAAGCAAAAGCTCCGGAAATGCAGGAACGAAACACTGAGTGTGTGCGAGATGTCCGAGCAGTAAAACTCCTCTCTAGTGGGCCAGAAGGACCATCTGCGTCAGATCAAAGCCAGATCCTGTGTGTTCTTCTCCACTGTTTCCCTAAACCTGGCACACACATACACACACATCAACCACCAGACGGACACGGGCGGTTTTTGAACCCTCGCTGCATGCATGCAGTGGGGATCGGATAACAGAGATGCGTGTTTGTAGGGACACCGGAAAAGAGGATAAAGCAAAAGAGGACTGGTGCCGTAAACTATGCCTGCGATCGGAGGCTTATGACAGAGACTCTTTATGCAGGTGTAGGCTTCAACCAGTGGATGGATGGTCTGTGTTTCTACCGTTTACAGCACACTTGCACAAGCAAGACGGGCTTTGATTAGGATGGGCTACACGCTCCATCGACCAGAGCTGCGTAATGTCCGGCTTTATCAAACAAAGAGCTTCCTCACTATACTGTATTTGGACATCTCTATCAGTTTGCAGGGCAATCACTAGCCACCTCAGGGACTCTGAGGCAATTCTGTGAATATTTTTTTTGAACAGGTTCACTTACAAGAACCACTCTAAAATGAATCGGATTTCCTAATGCTATATGTACGTCCTGAAAGTATTTTCCCCATTCATTTTCCATGTCTTCAAGTCATGAACCAAACCAGACAACTCTGAGATGAATTATAACATTAAAAACTATGATTTTAATCAACAACAAAAAAAAGTATATGTAAAGACCAAGACAAAGACATATGATGTCAGATGTCAGATGAACAACAATTTCATTAAGCATTGTGATCGATGTAATAAAAAAAAACTCAAATAAGTATAACTAATGACAGAAGTAGCACTTTGTCAAACACCAATTTGGACAAAGTTAAGCCTAATGTCACGCTACTGAAGTTTAGAACATAGCTCCTTTTTAGTCATTTATTCTCTATCACACATACACAAAAATGTCTAGTTGATGTAGAAGCAAAAACTAAAAGATTAAGCTTCTTTTTTTTTTTACTTACAATGGTGAAGTTTTCGCTTTAACTTTCCACAACACAAGGCTGAGAAAAACTATGGAAACTAAGATTAGCTCTGATAACTTCAGGGTGGTAAACACAGGGGATAGCAGATAAAGATCTACTCACTGCTTTTCAGAGTACATTTCACAGACTGCCGGGTGGGATTTCTTTTCATTGAGAAGCAAGCATGAATCCATGACTAATCATAAAATTTCTTTAAACTGCAGCAGTAATAATGTGAAAGCTGGTTATGAGGAAACGGCAGACGCCAGAGCAGTTCCTGGTACATTTTTATCCAGTTAAGATTAAAGGTATGGTTCACCAACCACCCACTGCAGGAATGATTGTGCAATGTTTTTAGTTAAAGAGTTTTAGTTAATTGCCCTGCAGAATTTACACACTTTCAGAATACTTTATTCTGTGTGTCGATGACATTATCCCCTCTAGGAGGCAGTAATGTAAAGTCTAATTTTACTTATTTCACTGGAGGTTTCCTTGAAATATTTTATCCTTCATCTTTTAAATAAAGCCCAGACATGATGAGAGGAAATCAAGGAAAAGCAAAGAATTTTTGACGCTTTGCGACAGCATGCAGACATAGGCAAGGCAGCTTGCGTGCCTATTGGCTGACCTGTGGCAAAAGCAGCAGCCTATCGACAGAGGCCCTGCGAGACATGACACCCAATGGGGCACTTCGCGCCAATATATGTCACATCCCGCCAGAATAGGCGTGGCCTTGGCCTATAAATACAGATCGATAGGCTGATACAAACTGGTTTTCATCGCTGAAGCGAACCAAGCTGTAGTATGCACGGCAAGATACGCAGTACTCGTTCCCTCTCTAGAGAGAACCGAGGTTACGTTAGTAACCGAGTACGTTCTCTTACGAGAGTATATCTCGTACTGCGTGATATCTTACGCTATGGGGAACACAATGCAACACGCCGTGCGTACTGGGATCCGACACTAAAGTCCCAAGGGCAGTAGCCAGGGGCCCATATAGTGCATAATCACCATAGACTCACAGAGAGTCGGGGAAGAGAGGCTGCAAGCATCATTTCCCATGAAATAGCATCCTACAGGAGTGTGTCACATTGTGTCCACTCCCCTGCTGGGACATTGTTTCTGGACAGACAGTCTGGTCCCAGATTCAGGCGACCAGGCACATGCGCTGCTTTCAGTGAAAGCAGGTTGTGCTGAGCCCAGACCAGGAGGCGTTCCGTCAGCCTGTAAAGGTTTCGGGACCTGACGCCACCCTGGTGATTTACGTATGCCACCAATGACATGTTGTCCGACTGGACTAAGACGTGGCGGCCTTTTATCTGGGGACAAAAACGTCTTAGCGCGTTGTCGACTGCTAGCATTTCTAGACAGTTTATGTGCAGGAGCTTCTCCCGTTCTGACCACTGGCCGAAGAACGGTCTGCCCTCGAGCAGCGCTCCCCATCCCGAGGTGGAGGCATCCGTGGACACCACCGTCACACTCGAGGGAGTCCCCAGACTCACGCCTGACTGATACCAGTCGGCTATTTTCCAAGGTTCCAGAGCCGAGGCGCATTTCATGTCACCCTGAGGCGAAACAGACCAGAGGTCCATGCCCGAGGTGGAACTCGCACTCTCAGCCATAACTGCAGTGGGCGCATGCGAAGCAAGCCCAGCTGGAGCACTGACGATGCCGAAGCCATAAGGCCCAGCATCTCCTGAAACCTTTTGAGCGGGACTATAGAGCCGCGGTTGAAGGATTTTGCGGCGCACTGAATGTCCAGTTCTCGCTCTGGCGATAGACGTGCTGTCATAGACAGCGAGTCCAGCACTGTTCCCAGAAAAGAGATTTTCTGGCTGGGAAACAGCGAACTTTTCGCCCAATTGACTGTGAGACCCAGATTCTCGAGATGCTCGAGCAATGTGGTCCTGTGTTCTATGAGTTCTGAATGTGATCGAGCTAGAATCAGCCAATCGTCCAAGTAGTTCAACACTCGCATGCCCCGAAGTCTCAGGGGTGCGAGAGCCGCGTCCATGCACTTCGTAAATGTACGGGGTGCCAAAGACAGGCCGAACGGTAGGACTGTGTATTGATAAGCCTGGCCCTCGAAGGCGAATCTCAAGAATCGCTTGTGACGTGACGCTATATGTGTTTGGAAATAGGCGTCCTTCAGATCTATTGACATAAACCAGTCTCCTTGGCGCACTTGCGCGAGGATTTTCCTGGTTGTCAGCATTCTGAACTGGCGCTTCATAAGCACTCTGTTCAGCTGTCGCAGATCTAGAATGGGTCTGAGACCCCCGTCTTTCTTCGGTACCAGAACATATCTGCTGTATAGCCCCTAGGGGTGTAACGATTCACTCGTTTTCTCGATGCATCGATTACAAATCCTGACGATGCATATGCATCGATCTTGAAACATGTATTTTGAATCGTGAATCGTTTATTTCGGTCAATAATCGATTTAAAATGCTAAGAATCGAATAATTTGCGATTCTATAGCGATTAGGTGCTTTACAATATGTAAACATTAAATGACTACATGCGTGAATTAATGGAGGCGTTACTTGTGCAACGTCATTTGGCGTCCTCCCAGCTCTCCTTCACAGATACCCGCTGCACTCTTTACCATCTTTCACTGGATTTCGCTCGCGCTCGGTCCCATATAGCTCTCATCTACAGATTTTTGAGCAGTCCATGTTTGAGCTCTCCTCAGGACAGCCACTGATGTTCACATGAGCAGGTGACAGCTTTCTATCGAGAAAGCAAGTCTTGAGTCAAACCGCTCAAGCAATTGATAAAGCTGCCATGTCATTGCGCGGGCACTGCTATGAAACAACGCGTTCGTTGCGTGGAAACGTCGCTGTAATTTTCTTTAAGATAAGATACTGAAGTTTTACGGAAATGGGTCATACCCATCCTGAGCAGCTGAAGTAAAACCCCACTTATTCAAGGTGCGCATTTATTACATGGAAAGAGCAGACGCAAATAGACCTAAAATACACACGCTTTCTATGAATCATGAATGAAATTTAACTTTGTCATTAAACTGAATGTACGAAGGAAACTACTGAAATAACTACAATATTAATTACACTGAAATAAGAGAGCGTGGTTTATCCATCAATCAGATGCGCATTAAAGTTGCATTCGTAATCGTTACTACCCTATGGCAAAAGTAGACACCCGGCGCGTTTTCTCTCAGAATCATAGGAACATTTTCAGTAGCCTATAAAGAGAACAAAGACTATTCCATGAGGAATACTTACTATTCCATGAGGAAAGTTAGTTAAGGTTTAGTGGGAAAGTTCATGGTATTTTTAGTCCCACAATGGAAGGATGTACCAGGAACCCTTTAAGGTTGTGTATCCATAACATATCCTACAAAATAGTTAGGCTTTAAAAGTATTGTTAGTTCATCATGCTTTTTAAATCTTGGCTTACATTTCTACAAATGCTAATTTATAGGCTTTGGAAATATTTTTTATAATAATAAATTAAAAACTAGCATGAACTAACATTAACAATAGACAAAATGTCGTTGTTGGTTTTTTTTTGTCCCCACTCTCTGACCCCCGAAGACCACTGTGTAATTCACACCCTGACTTAGACCGATTGGGGGAAGCATTTAAATAATCCTATGAATGCATAGAAAAAATGAAGAATCGAATTAATCGAATCGCATCGAACTTTAATGTGAATCGCATCGAATCGAATCTTTCTGAATTTGCAAAAATCGTTCTTGAATCGAATTGAAAACCTATGAATCGTGAATCGAATCGATTCGCTGCCTACCCAAAGATTCACAGCCCTAATAGCCCCCCTTCGCTCTGAGCCTGAGATAAAGGTTCTATGGCCCCTTTTCTCAGCAGTTTCGCTATTTCGGCTCGAAGTAGATGAGATACTTCGTTGTTCACCGAGGTTTCGACTCGCGCCGCGTAACGGCGGGGAAGTCGAGCGAACTGTAGCGAATAGCCTCTCTTTATAGTGTTCAACACCCACTCTGATACCTCGGGCAGCTTTGCCCACGCATCTGCGTGAATAGCTAGGGGTAGAATGAAATCCGGGCTCTGGATCCGCGGCATTGCAGCGGTTGCAGAGCTCCGGTGTGCTGAGACAAACACTGTGTTTACAACGTGCGAGCAGGAGGCGCGCCGATCACGGCGGGCAGCCTGGTCGCGCTCGAATTCTCTATGACCGGTTGTGGAGAGAAAGCGAGCAGGACAAACCCCGTGGGCATGAGCGTGTCTGTGAGGGAATGTGGGCGCGGGACAGCGGTCACATTCACTGCGCTTATAACACTGTCGGCTTGTGCTGACTGAATGTGTGTCGGTTTAGTTTTTACAGAAACCGAGGGACACGCATTGTGTAGTGTTTGTGGGCACTGTGTTGTGGGCACATTCACTACATTGTTTGCACAATCGACCTGAGTCGATTTTATTTGTGCTAGCCCTGCGCTGTGGCGGGCTGTGTCTGCGTGTGGGAATGGGCACTGGGACGTGGGCATTCTTACAACACTCATAACACCATCGGCCGTGGCCGGAACACCAGAAAATACACTCTTTATTGGATTTATCTGGGTAGCCGTAAAAACGGCTTTTGTGTGCAGGCAAGCGGGCAAATGAACCGGCTTGTTGACTGCTAAATACACTGGAACAGTCACATTGCATGGAACTGGACGAGTGAAATGTTTTGGTGAAAACCCGGCCGCAGCGGGATTTGAACACCGTCGCTTTCCTAGAGAGGCTAGGAAGGCTTTGAGACCTCGGGCTTGATTTCGATCCTCGGCCGGGGCCCGCGCTGAGGGGGGCGGCGTCCGGTAGAGCGAGAGCGCGGTCTCTGTTCTCGGGCCTGGCGGCGTTGAGAAGCGGCGGCGGCGGGTGGTGCAGGCTGAGGCTGGGAGCTCCGGGCAGGCGGCTGTTTAGAGTGACCTGTTGCGGAACTAGAGCACTTCGGGAGGAAGTGCTTCATAGCCTGCGATGTCTTTTTAACCTCTTGGAATCTGTCCGCGAAATATTTGACGGCAGATCCGAAAAGGCCAGTTGACGAAATGGGCGCGTCGAGAAATACAGCGCACTCCGCTTCAGTCATTTCAGACAGCGTCAACCACAGAATGTCTCAGCCACGGTGAGAGAGGCCATGTTCCGCCCAATGGCCTGTGCAGCTGATTTCGTAGCGCGTAGAGCCAGGTATGTAGCGCTCGGTAAATCCGCAACGCTGATCGATTCAGCGCCTTCCTCGTCCATTTTTCGGAGAAGGTCGGCCTGGAAGATCTGGATGGCCATTGTGTGTAGTGCTGACGTGGCTTGCCTGGCGGCGGTGTATGCGCGACCGTGCATGGATGACGTCACTCGGCAGGCTTTAGATGGTAGCGTTATCTGAGCTCGACGTCCAGCAGAGGGCGGGCAGAGATGGGAAGCTACCGCTGCTTCCACTGGGGGAAGAGAAAGGTATCCTCTGTCCTTCGCACCGTCCACAGTGGAGAATGCAGCAGAGGCAGAGGTACACACCCTGGCCGAGAGGGGGGCGTTCCAGGACCTCGCAACTTCTTTGTGAAGTTCAGGAAGAAAAGGGGCGGGTCTGGATTTGAGGAAGCATCCGTCCAGTCGGTTGCGCGCGGGCGCCCCCCGGTTCGAGGCCGAGGTTGCCGACGGCTTGAGAGAGCAGACTCATCAGCTCTGACTCGATGCCGGTTGTTTCCCAGCGGGCTCGCGGATAGCAGGAGGGAGGTCCACAGAGCTCGCCCAATCCTCACTATCTGATGCCAGGATAGAGCAGACCACGGCTGTTTCGTCAACCTCGATGGCGGAAGCGGTGGCGGACGGCAGCCGCCGTCCGTCGGTGAGGGACTCGAGCGATGCCGGCGAACCTGGCGGGGGCGAACCGGCGAGCTTTGGCGGGCAGGAGTAGGCTCGGGGCCGCGCTGTGCACGGCGCTTTTTACGGCGCGGCGCTGCAGCAGGTTGAAGTGCAGGCTCTGAGAAAGATGCCAGGCGAGTCCTCAGAGTCACCGTAGGCAGTAGCTCACAGTGATGGCATCCGCCGTCGACGAGAGCGAGAGCCGCATGATCCTCACCCAGGCAGGAAACGCAGATGACATGGCGATCCTCTTCACTGAGTGTGGCTCGACACGAGCCGCAGGACCTATGCATCTTCAGAAAGACGCAGCTCTTTCAGGAGGGAGAGAAACCGTGAAAAAGGTGTGTGTCGCAGCGGCGAACACACACACACTTGAATGGAAAGGATATGACGCCGGAAAGCATAGCAGGTACAGTGGCTAAAGGCGGCGATGCCAGCGACTTCAGACTCAAGGCTCGTCCCGCTGTATGCTTTTCCTAAGACGGCGCGGCTTCTCACTCCGGATCCAGCGATGCAGATGCTTCGCTGAAGAGATGAAAATCAGTTTCTATCAGCCTATCGATCTGTATTTATAGGCCAAGGCCACGCCTATTCTGGCGGAACGTGATATTGGCGCGAAGTGCCCCATTGGGTGTCATGTCTCGCAGGGCCTCTGTCGATAGGCTGCTGCTTTTGCCACAGGACAGCCAATAGGCACGCAAGCTGCCTTGCCTATGTCTGCATGCTGTCGCAAAGCGTTTTACATTGATTAAAAATTAAGGATTATTTTTGGCTTCAATATCTCGTGGAAAAGAGGTTTTCCCCATAGCGTATGATATTATGCAGTACGAGAGATACTCTCGTAAGAGAACTGCACATTTATTCTGACCTCATCTCATGAAAAAATTTAATTTTTACAAGTTGGCATTTTCGTATGAACTCAAAATACGATTTTTAGAAAAGGGGGAAAAAAGAATGAAGGTAAATCCTTAACTAATGGAACATTTACGGTTTTCACTGTCATTTTAAAATACATTTATTCAGGGAAAAACAAAGCCAAATAACAGCTGTTTCTTTTTTTATAAAAACATTTAACAATTTCAAATACTGAGAATTTGTTAAATTGCTTGCATTTTTCTTCATTTTACATCGCTTTAGACAAAGACATTGTAATTATGTTTTTCCCATCATTCATTTAACATTTGGCAATAATACTGATTAAGATGGTGACAAAATCTGAGAATCCACCTCCATCTTGCATAAAACTTAAATTCTGTAACGTAGCTACCAATGCTGAACTCGCTCTGTGGTTTTATACTCTATTTCTGTATGTCTTCAGTTGACCAACACATCAGCGTAACAACTGTACAACAACTCGGACTGAATAAACAGTCCCAAAATTGTTGTTTTAGACTTTAAACCATGTACTTAATTCCTCTAAAAGTTTGGCAAGGAGAATGACATGGAACGTGAATGAGCATTTGTCAGAGTTAAATGCACGGGTCCTGCTCCAAAGAAAACAAATGCAAAGCAAGGTGAATCTACTCACAGCAATATAGAGGAGGGGAAATATTCGTGTCTGCATATTCACCTCAGTAATCCTCTGAGCCTGGGCGTCTACCCAAAAATCTCATGAAGACATGGCGAAAACTAACTCTGAATTCAAGTTGGGCACCTACTTGACCATCTGTCCATCATAGGGGCTTATATCTGTTACTTAATACAAACATTCAGAGGTATTGTGTAGTTATTCTTGACTAAATATTAAATATGAAGACTAATATCAATTTAAAAATGGTTTTCCGCAATACTGTAACTGAGCTCTTATATGCAAATATGATATAACCAAACTGAGCCCAATGGCATGGATCTGATCCGGTCTTTCCAAAGGAAAATCCTTTAATGAAATTCTGAGGTAAGCTGTACTGCACTACATCATACTGTCAATTACATAATTTAACCACAGAAACCACCACCAACATCGCATTTGCTTCTTCCACAAGCAGTTTAACAAATACTGTTTTCTTTTAAAAAGCAACTTGCCGGTCAGAAGTCAGACATAAAAATAAATGGTGTGGTCACATGTAATCACTTAGATCGCATAAAAGGCAGTGATAGGTGCTTGGGGCCTGTTGAAGGCCGTGGGGTTAAGAGAAGCAAAACCCAACAGGAAAACCCCAAGTCTCACGGCCTGCCAGCATCAGGACAGGATTATGGAAGGTTTGGTTACTCTTTGGCTCGTCTTTCCTATTTCATCAACTAACCTTGTCAATTCTCTCTCTCCTACTTGATCTCACACTTTCCGTTAGAATTTCCATTTGCTAATCTGACACATTACTACCGAGATCACCAGGCCTGACCGCCAGTACTTTTCCCCGCCTCACGAAGCCGTGGCAGATGTAGTTTGTGCCACATTTTCAATCACTGGAATGCCTAGTAAAAGAGCATACTGTATACACTAGATGGATAAACATGTACTGCTTCGTTTTAGCTGTGTTCTGCATATTTGTAATGTTTCAGATGCAGTTTTTTGAAGCTGACAGGGAGAGTGCTCCATGAGGAGGAGGTTGGTCTTAAACAGGAAATGCTAGTGCACGGCAGCTGTATTTGACATGGATGAATCACAGAAGTGTGAAGAGGAAAAGTGTTATTTCTGTTTGTCCAACCCTTCTTGTTATGAAAGATTTTATTGCGGGTATGATATTTGTATATATAAAGTTGACTTTATGTATAACTAACAGAAAACTTTATTTTAAAAAAATGTCTTAAGACAATGCCACAGAGAGTATTTTGCTTAATTCAACGGGATTTGATGTCCACATGACGTTCAAGTTACAATTATTAACATAGGATGTCTGTAATTTCATGTTGTGAGCTTTACATATAGTAGGCTTCCGCTAAGAACAAAATCAGCCAAGCAACATGACGAACACTGCAATGATAAAATACTATATTATTAATATGGAGCTAAGATAAAGTTATCACAACCATGTACAGATTGATGGAGAGTGTGAACCAATGACAAGATGAGTACACCAAAGTCCAGGTCGACACGGCTTGCGTGGAGAGCAAGCTCTTCTACAGCAGCGAGTCATGGACCCTGCATACTCAACAAGAGAGTAGACAAAACACCTTTCACTTGCTTTGCCCTTCGTCATATCCTGGGCATTACCGGGCAAGATCCTCAACTGCACCCTCCTTTAGGGAGCAGGGATCTTTTTCATGTTCCCCCTTCTCAAGCAGAGACTCATGCAATGGCAGGGTCATGTTGTCCAAATGGATGCTGTCCAAATGGATCTCCTGAATGGCGATCCATTACAAGGAACACGGCCAACAGGCAGACCCCACCAGAAGTACAAAGACGTTTGCAAAAGAGATCTCAAGGCCTTTAGAATCGACCCAGATTCTTGGGAAGCTACCGCCTCAGACAATCGAGACTCTCCAACTTCAATGAGACCTTTAATCGCCAGTCTTAGGCAAAGCAACTACGGAGGAAAGCCAGGAGCCAAACTATCCAACCTGCCTCAGAGTTCACCTGTCGGTTCTGCGGCGGAGACTGCCACTCCCAAATTGGACTTTCAAGTCACAACCGACGTTGCACCAGTTATCCTCATCCGACGTGATCCATGGTCTCCCAAAAATGGCGGGTGCCTTAGGTCTGAAGAGATCCAAAGTAATTTGTTCTGCAATTGCAGTAAGATCAATAACATGCATTTAGAAAATAGATATAATTTATTTATAATATAAATATTTTTAACTAATGTTAATGCTTCTAACCATATTGTTAAATAGATGTTAAATCACAAAGTCTTTGAAACACAAATTTTTCCTTAATTCCACAGGGAAACTAGCTCCCTGTACAAATAGATACAGTATTTCTGTCCACACCATCTACTCAATGTAGATCATCTATTATTCATCTATGATGTTTGAGTTTGTCTGTCTTCTACGGGGAATGAAAGAGTCTTGTCTTTTAAACATGTGAGGTATGCATGTAATTTCTGATGTGGGTGTGCAGTGGTTTGGGTTCGCTGGCTGACAGGCCTCCACGTGTCTCTTGTATGACTGAATTTTTAATTTTGTTCATACACATCCTCGAAACATCTACTTCAGTGTTTCCCATCTCAAATATGATCCAGGTGCTGTGCCATACCAGGAGAGCACAACAACCCTACACTTATTCACCAACATAACCAACTCCCATGCTCCTCGCATACACACACACACGCAAGCAGCTGCAGATGGGTCAGGGGGTGGAGGCTAAAAGATAAAATATTTAGTGTTTATTATGAGAAGAGAGATGGAGAGTGGGAGAAAGACGAGAGAGCAAGATAAAAGATGTGAGGATTGACAACAGAGAAAACGCTCACTTTGCAGTATATGAATGTATGGTGAATAAGCAAAGGTGACAAGACATAAATATACAGTAGGGCAAAAAAAGGTCCCTGCACACTGAGTCCGAAATTCCGACCGAAATTTACGCATATTAAAAAATAAATACGACCTCACGTGTGTCAATCCCGTTTACACACTGCCTCCGAAACTTTCGTCCGTCATTAAAAAATTCTGATAGGGTTTGATTTTCTGCATTTTTCGCATCCGTAGCAAGCATTTTGAGAGATGTTTTGACAATTCAGAGCCACCGAATGAGGAATACAAAAAAACGCATACGAAAATTTCAGACTCAGTGTGCAAGGACCTAAAGGGAAAATGCTTTTATTTTGCATTTTTCTAATGTTAAATTTTATATTTTTTTGATTTTATTAGATTTTTCAACATTTCAATTTGATTAAAAGTTTTATTTAATTGTAAATATTTTAGTTTTTAAATATTAATTATTAAAATATTAATATTAAAAGTTGTTTTTAATATTTAAATGTGTTTGCTTTCACAACAGGATCGAGCTGCATGAAGTTTGTGTAAAACCTGATGATCATGTTATGCGGCATGATTTTAGAATGTGGAGTTCACATGGTCATGGTCACCTTGTTTACAATTTTTCAAAACCGAAACTCATTCAAAATCAATTCAAACTCAGAATGTGAAACTTTCAAATTTCTGCTTATTGTCAGGTTTAAATTAGGCTAGATTTTTAAGATGTTCAATGTGGCCTCAGATTTTGAAGCCCCCTGTATATGTGTGTAAGAGACCAATCTGGAAAAGAAAAGAGCAGAAAGAAAGAGGCAAACAATCTGTGAAGTGTCTGTCGAGAGACAGATGGTGTAAAGCAAAGTCTTATTTCTGACCTCTAAGCCTCTGCTGTACCCTACTGACGTGAATCTCTTATTATAACACTCCTGTACACAATTAAGCCTTTGACCTCAGCAGATCTGTTATCTTTCATCATGCACATGCATCTTTACATATGCTAGCACAATAATAAAAACTATAATTAATCTCACTCCATTACCAAATAGCACAGTGATGACGTACAGGTTAATCTTGATCAACAAGCCACTGAGCAAGTGCTTACAGGGGAAATGACGCAAAGTCTTGATAGACTTTCTAACAACTAACAGATTTCCTACAGCAGAGCCAGACATTAATTAAACCTTCAATTTGATATTAAATCATGTTACCCAGTTTGCTTTCCTGCTGTTCAGTCCAGATTTACTGTGTTTTGCATCCGCTTAAGTCTTCATCGGAAAAAAAACAAAAAACAATGTTGGCAGACAAGCTTCGACTGTTTGATTTTACTGGTTTAGCAGCATATTCCCACAGGTTGACCAGCACCAAACCAGCGTAAACCTAATGGAACAATCATGAAAAGATGGTCTCCTCAGTAAAGTTGTTATGGTATCTAAAGACTTTTTTTTCACCTTGTGCATACTAACACAAATGTAGAGTATGTCGCCCCTCTGTGGCCAAATATAAGAATTACCAGCTACCAGAAGGTTCATGTACACCTAAACATTTTGTTTTGTTTTTGAATGTCTTTGATCAGAAAATATCTAGTTATGCTGATTAGAATAACACAGCGAGTATAAATACAACATTTTCCAGCCATGTCTGAGGATAAGCAAACTAGATTTTCCAACTAGTATTGCCAGGAAGCTTTTTGGTTGGGCCATGAATGTTTCCCCTTTAACCTACGTAGCTGCTCAGATTGCTTACATCACTGTTTTGGCTGTAGTTTGCACAGTAGGGGATCATGGGATGGTGAGAGTGTGGCAACATCATGCCTGCCTAAATCCATCTCTCTTTCTCTTGTTCTCTCCCTCATTCTTCAACACAAACAGTTAGAGTAAGGCACACTACACTCGTTACCTCAAGCCCTGTTGCCAGAGAGGGGAAATAAACAGACGAAATCTGGACTGCTTGGAGTGAAATAAGATGAGCGAGAATCAGATTCAGTGCTGCTACGTCAAGTTCCCCAGCGCTGCTCCGCTTGGATCATCTATTAAACCCACTAAAGCTGGAAAAATAGAGGGATGTTGATGTTGGAGAGCGAGGAAGAAAGCAGAGTGTGCAGGTGTAGCATTATGTCAGAAATACAGAAAAATGAGAGAAGCAGAAGCATGTGATTGAGATGAGATTCTTTTTCCCACAATTACTCATTCACACATTCTCACAGTCAAAAACACACACTCCTTTTCCACATTTGACTTAAACACACCGGAATCCCTCAATTGTTTACTGTCAAATGTGATCCTTCCACTGTTGGTTTCAAGAAAGAAATGTAACTACCCTCAAAAGATTTGGAAATACACTAGGTTTCAAATTGAGGTTATGGACAATATCAGCATAAATCTTTATAATTTCTTGGCGTAAATGCATTAATGTAACTTGAAATTGTCATTGAAGACAAGCAATAATAATTTTCTTTCTGAGCATAGTTTTCTTTCTTTCTTTCTGAGCTCATTCTTTAAATGATAATTCAATGATGGGAAGATTAAAGCCAGGTTCACACTGTACGATATTGGCCACGCTTTGGCCGTCTGAGACAAATTTTGCAAATCCTAAACATTCCTCTGATCCTTGGCTAAAATCTGAAGTCTTTGTTCGTTAGTTTGACATGTTCACAGACAGCCGATTAATGACCATTGCAATCAAATTTTACCTCCGACGAAATTCTAGTCAATAATTCTATCCCTTAAAACTCATATTTGATCACCAAAATGACATATTTAAACATTTTGAAAAAAAATTTTTGTCATGCCTTAAAATAGCTTGAATGTAGACTAACAATACACCCTTGCCTCATGTAGTATACACGATTCTATGAAAATATGCAAATTTGCCCCACCTCCACTCACACCAGCTCAGAGATCCACTCGTTGAGGATCACATTGACGTGATTGGTTACAAAGTAGTTTGTGACGTCAGAAACGCCAGCGATTTCAAGCCGTGTTTTTGAGACCGTCTTTGGTTCACTGCAGTTTTAAGGAAAAAATACTCTGCAATGGTGTTGACTTATGAATTTGCACATGGTTTGTCTTAAAGCATATTAAAAACACCACATATAAACAACATTATAAACTTGATCTTCACCCCAAGGGGACTTTACGACAGGCAATGACCAAAATTAACGTTAGAGGTTTCTTTGTAGACACCATTTTAATCTGGCGTGTAATGTAGGCTAGTTCACTGACACCAAACGGGTCATTGATTGATGGACTAGTTTTCTTGAGTGTGTCCGTTTTTAACGCGTCTTGACTGTCGTACAGTCTGACATTAATGACAACTGAGATCTTACAGTGTGACATGACTTACAGCAAGAATCATGTTTGGAAGCTTGACAAGCAACAATCGTAAAGGACTATAATAAATCCTACAGTGTGCACCCGGCTTTAGAGCAAGAAAACTGGAAATCCTGCATAGGATCACTTCTGAAACACAGACTCAAGGATGAACATTTTTCCACTTCTTTCCCCCAGACCTCCACGCTTTCAGGAAAAGCGGTGCAGTTCTGCATGGTCACCTGTATTCCATCTGCAGATATGATCATGTTCCGATGATTTAAACACATACACACACCGAAGTACAGTAGGTTGTTGCTATGGTCTCTGAGTCCCATAGAAGCTGATGAGCTCCTGGCAGGATCTTCTCAGTACAGATGCCAAGGGGCAATCAGCAGAACAGACCATGAAACACAGAGCGGAGATTACCAAGGCCCCCCACAAACACTCACTGACACATGCGTCACAGGCTCAAGAGCTCATTAACTGGCTAGTATCATCAGTGTCAGAGATAACTTGTCAATTCAAACGATTAATTAAATGTGTAATGCAACATTAAGCAAATTCAATATCATTACTCTTGGTGTTCTGTACTTTCGAAACACTGTGTAAAAACAATGATTCTATTGACAGCCTTGGTTCTGAACTGTAAGAAATAAAAACAACTGCACATTATGTGCATATATAGTGGTAAAAAAAAGATTACATCTTACTCGTTTTAGGTGCAATTTTCAAATGTGTAATTGTGCTAACTGCTACTTACAAAGAAATACATTTGAATTGACTTAAATTAAAAATGTTTAAGGTGGATAGAAAAGAAATATTCAACTATATACAAATTAAATAATTACTATATAACATTTTAATTATAAAAGGGAACATTCTGCATGTAATGTAATAATTGCACAATGTAAAAAAAAATGTCTCATTCTGTTCTTCCTTACTAACTCCAGGACTTCAAAAAGGTTAATTTTGTAAGGCTGCATTTCCCCAGTACTATAAACCATTCAACAATCAACACTAGGCCAACGGTCTCCAGTGGACATTAAAGACAACAGAGGACGGAGTGCTAACAGGGTCACTGTTGATCCTCATCAGTACTGGGCTCATATCTGTCAAGCATCCCCTCTGGATCTAGAATCAGCTCCCAGTTGTCTATATGATTATGTTTGTCAGGACACAAACTGAAAAATCTAATGCCAGACCAGCACTCTTCACCCTGAGAACTTAAATAGGAGCACAAGAAGTGAGGAGAGGGTTAGAAAACCACCAAACACCATCATTAATCACAGCTCAACTCCGGCCAGAGTCACTGACAGTCCATGACCACTTCAGTCAACCAGCCCATTTGTTAACTCTGCTAAAGCTGGTTTTTATTAGCTACATGACAAACCGACTTCTAACTGTTTTATGTATTCGGGTTCTTCATCCTCTTGAGAGAGCACTGGGTGGATCGTGGGAATCATGCAGATTTCAAGGTGGTTCTCTAAATGGTATGAATGTTCAGTTCAGATGATCGAACTGATCACAAGACAATGAAGGGTGAAAACACTACAAAGGTTTTCCACAAATTCTGATGAAGACCAGCTACATGCTCTGAATATGATCTCAAAGGCAGCCGCTTGTGACTTGGATGGGACTTTGAAATCGTACACACTGTAAAAGAGTAAAGACATTAATGATTTTGGTGTTCACTGGCCGGTTAATACAATAAGTTGTCAACTCCACTTATTCTGAGAAGGTCAGAGTTTAAATTTAATGTGTCCTTTGACCTTACCAGAAATGACTTACCAGAAATGGTTTTAAACAATTATGATGCCAAGGATCATCAAAAATGATTACCCTTCCTAAAATACAAAGACAACTTTATATTATATAAATTATACATATTTCCTATAAACACCCATATACTGTGTGAGAATAGACAGTGTTAAAAAAAAATTAACAGCCTTTATTATGTTATTGTTTTACTGTATTGAAGCCAAAAACTAATTATTAAGTTATCTTATATTCAAATATATTCAAATATTGACTATGTTATATATTGATTGTATCTTCTCTTCTAGCCACTATCAGAGTATTGTTAGATTCAGTGTTATTTTAGTATTATTTATACTTCAGTTGTATTATATATATTATTTATTATACACATATTTCAGTTGTATTTGTACTATGTGGTAACTTCAAATAACAGTACTTTATTTAATGTTTGCAACATTATCTAATTTGTTTACTTTTTTGTTTTTAATCTGAAATTTAAATATAATTTCTGCTTTATTTTGATTAACAAACTATAGTCAATAGTTTTAGTAATGAAACTGGTTCCTGTAGATGTATATGACTAAAAATAAATAATTTCAATTTTCTTGTATAATAGGTTTCACAATAAATATCGTTTCCCTGCAATTTTCCAGTAAACTTTGACAGCTTTCTCTCAAATTTTCCACAGACCCCCTAGAACGCTCTTGCAGGGCTCCTGAGTGTCCCCAGACTCATTTAAAAAAAAAAAAAAAACTTGATCTAGACTTTTTGAAAGACTTATACAGTACACTTGTTTCATCTGTTTAATTAAGCCCTCAAAGAGTCTTTTGTCACATGATCATACAAATAAAATATTAATATTAAAACGTTCCCTCCAAATGTCTTTCTCTGTGACATCACATTCCATCTTAATTATCCAGTGTTAATAAAAATAAAAGTCATTCTCAGCCTCATTCCCAAGTCAACTTGTAGAGCAGCCCTTTTCTCTCTGCATCCACTACAACCTTCATTTCTATGGCCTTAGTCACAAGTTAAATAAACGGCAGCTGCTGGCCGCACCACAGAGGGTGTTATGTAGCGGGAAACAGAATGAGGACTGATGACAGAAATCGGACCCCATTTATGTGTAAGAGATTCCCAGGTGTGCCTCAATGTGTAAGTGAGTGCTAGTGTGTGTGAAGAGAGATACCCCACAGGATTATGGGTAATTACATCATTGTTCTGAGTCTGAGAAAGCAGTGAGGTGAGAGCTCTCATTTTTAGCAGAGAGTACAGCTTAAATTCCCTCTAAGAAAGAGTATGTATTTTGTGTGGAAACGCACCAGTAAGCACACACTCAATATCAAAAGCCAAAGATGCAATACAGTCTCTTTACATGTTCTGACGGTATTAACCACATGTGAGCTTACTGGCACTTTAAGTTATTAAAAATGTATAATAACTCTCCAAATGCGCACATACATACACACTTACTTTGACAAGAAAAGCACCAGCACTGGGGTCCAGTGTGACTGCTAAATTTTGGCTATGTTTTGGTTGGCCAACAAGAGCCAATAAAGTGCTCTGTTTATTTTTAGTATGATCAATCAGACTGAAAGACTGACCAAGTAGAAAAAAGTTCATGTTTAGGGCTGCTACTAATGATTATTTTTTTCAAATGTAGGCCTATTTATTTAAATTAGTCAATACATTTTAAATGTTACATTTTTCTTCAGGAATATCTCCCAACTAATACTGTGATATGCAGTGCGCAGAGTACTTGAACTGATCCTGAGAATCTGAGAAGAGTCATTTTGAAAACTAAGAAGAACTAAACATTTTAACTGCACAATTAAAAGTGGATTATACCACTTTGACACTATAATCTATGGCTCTTTGAAAAAAAAAACGGAATTTGAATATCCTTCCATTAATCCATCAAAAAAGCCACCTGGGGTAGAGCCTGCCCTTAAAAAAGAAAAGAGTTCACCCAATGATCATGGTAAAAAATAATCATAATGACCAAGGCATTTTTTATCTTTTTTGACGTATCGGTAATGCTTGCTTTACCACAAAGACCAATGATGTAAAGTGTAGTACACAATATACACAAACCATGCAGTTTAAACAGATACTCTCAGCTGAAAACTTTATAAAAAACACAAGGAATTCCACCTACAATGTGGAAAAATAAGGCACACCTTGTTTATTATACATTAGGAGTGGGGTTGTTTGAACCACAAATCACATTAATTAGAAGCTGCATGGTTTACCAAAAACACTATAATATATTGTACAATTTTACAGACGTAAAATGCACCTTTTCACTTTTCTAACTCGTTAAGTACCTCACATGTCCCTTGTGAATATTTTATTATTGATTGCATTTTATATTGCAGCAAGTAAAGGTGCGGTCACATTTATGAATTTCGTAAAATTAAATTGGCAAAAAAGTCCATTGATCATTGTCAGTAGTGTAGCGACGTAATGCATGAAGCACAGCTCACACAGGAGACACTTTCAGGCAGCTTTCTGTTGGTCTAATCCAGCAAATTCCAGTGACCAACTTGGTCCCATAGTGAAATTTCTGACCACACACGACACGGAATTGCTGATCATGTGGATTCTTATTGAAATGACTTATCAGAAAACATATATGTTTTCTGCTTGTTGTGACAAAGAATACTGTTTCCGGGTCAAAGTCTCTACTTCTACTTCCTCTATCTTATTTCTAATGAGAATACTCAACAACCATTAACACTGTTGATTAAAGGTCACACATTTAACCTTTTCAAAAGTCATAGTGTATATTTCAGTCTCCAGTCTCACGGCATCCTAAACTTCAACATTTTATAACTCAAAATAGCTGAATAACTAACCATCTGAGATTTCGGTATAGAGATAAAGGTTAGAATCATCATTTTCAGGAATATTACAGCACAATGAGTGTATATTAGCATCGTTTGTTGTTGCATCTGATAGAGCTTCTGGACTTGTAAACAGTGACCTCAGACGTAAGAAGCGGACTGAAACACAAATGTTTTTAAGTAAAGTGAAGATGGACATTTTTAATTAGTCAAAATTAGATTAGAAAAAATAGATTTATTACATGGAACATATGTGTTTCCATGCATTTTGTTGAGACATATTTTCTTTTATAGCCTATTGTATATACAGTACATGGTTGATTATTCATGTTGCTTATGTATTATACAGCTTTTGTTTTGTGTATTCATTGATATTAATATATTAACTTTTTTTTCCCAAGTGCATGGAAGTGTATGTATTAAAATGGATCTAAAATATGTAATAAACTATTCTTATTTTGTATTTGGTTCGGTTTGTTTATTATAATAGAAGTTAATGGTAACCATATTAAAGTAACACCAGGTAACTTTTCAACCTTCATAATATATTTCCAAGTCTCTTATGATGGTACATCGAATTACAATAGGTTGAATGACACGTCTGCCATAGCCTGACGGGGTCTGTAGCATTTTTAATCGTACTTTTAAACTTTGGGTTTCGGGTAGTAACCGGCGAACAAAGAGAACTACAAAACTCGACTGCTTTACGGCATATACGTCACTTCCACCACCACCCCCATTTCTTTAAAATCGCAGGGCTGTCAAGTGTCACGCATTGAATTTCTCACGCTGAAAACTATTTGTAGTATATTTAATATGCCACAGCGCCCAAAACTCTGGCCGCGCCGCTCTCACTGTGGAACAGGCATGAATTCAAGCGCGTCTCCTCTGGTGTTGTTCGTCTGGTGTTGTTAGCCAATCAGAAAATAGCACTATTGTATCTGGGTAACATTTAAAGGTGCGTTCACACCGCCGCCGACTTGAGCTTCCAAAGCGGCCGGAAGTCATTCATTTTCAATGGAAGCTGGCTTCTCTCAGCTGCAAGGAGCGTCAAATCCCTCGGCGTCGCGTTTTGGGCGTTTTGAGCGTCAATCAGAAAGTTGAAAGAAGCTCAACTTTATGGTAATGAGCTATGACGCGGTTCAGCGGCAAGCAGCGGCAAAACGCCAGAAACCAATCAGAATAAAGACGTCCTTCACTCTGGCTGACTCCGGAGAAACATACGATGTGAACTTTCGTTCCTACCAAAACATTAGTTCCGAGAAAATGGAGGAGAAGCTGATAATCGCTGTTGCTGGGTTTCCTATCATATATGATATGACGTTGTTTGCTTACAGGGACCAGTTACAAAAGAACGAGGCATGGGAATGCAATTCATTTGCTCAAGGTGACAACGATTTGACCAATTGCACTAATGCAAATAATAGCCTAATGCAAATAATAATAATAATAATAGGTAATTATTATTTTTTTTCCCAGACCAAATGTGACCAAAACAGTTATAAAAATGCTGTCATTATAAAAGTTTTTTTCAATGTATTGCTTGTTTTTTTCTGTTTATTACATTTCATGTTGTGACACTTCTCTTCTCCCTGCTACGTCAGAGCGTCCAAAGCGTCAACGAGCTTCCCCGTGCTTTTTGACAAGCGTCCTTGACAGAGCGGCCAGAGCTTCTTTGACGCTCAAGTCGGCGGCGGTGTGAACGTACAGTAACGCAACAACCAATGACACCCCGTAGTCTGGGGTGTTTTTTTGTCTGCCTGAATATGTTACGGAACCTGTCTTATCCTCCGTTTATCTTCATGAATCAGGTAATGATTATTTGTCTTGCCTCAAGCTATAATGCAAATCGATTTGTAAAATTTGCAGATTTATTTATGGTAGCTCGATATTATAATATTGACGATATATGGTTATTATCTACCACTCAAACATTGCATTGAAGTATCATATAGATTCAGTTAAACGGTAACCAATAGACTAGGCTTCTATAATGACACTGGCTTGTAAACGTGATCATCGCAATCATTTGTCGTTAGACAAATAAATAAAACCCATGAAATTATATTCATATGACATGCTGAAATATATGCCACTGTACAAGCAGAACACCTGCATGTGACCTCCTCCTACAGTGTTCAGGGCTATCATGGTTGTCAACAAATGCACGATGACAGGGTTTACGACAGTAGTAGGGGACAATACTGTTTCCCAACTGTAGGGGACCCCGAGAGCAAAAGTTACCTGGTGTTACTTTAACAACATGAAATTAAATAAAAAAATATGTAAACTGGGTTCCTGGATGCACCCAAAGCGGTTCCACATAATAGTGCCTTATATAAGAGTTCCCTCGGGAAACCCTTTTTAAAGGGTGCCTAGCCCTTTCACACGTAAGTAAAAATATTCTAACTGACCCCCCAGCGTGAGTTTTTCAAAGCGACCGTTATTTAGAACTTGTCACTTTAATGTTTCCATGGTGACGCATCATTGCTTGTCACGTGACACAGCGCAACCACAACACAGCGCTGAATGAATGATTATCTGCTTTTATGTAATTTTCCCTTTTTTATTAAATATATTAACAAATGCATTAGCTATAGCATGAAACACTGATATTCCGATTGTCAAATATGTGCAAGTGGATGTGTTTTGATGTTTAAACACCTTAGTTTATAACGATCGCGTTGGTTGAGCTGTATGCGCGATGGGCGGCGCCATGTTAGTTTGTTTCACAGTTCAGAGAATCGGATCTGTTGGATTTAACTTACACGTCAATTCCTCCACTTCTCACGAAATGCATGAAAGTAATTGGCCGGTGAACTGGGAGAAGAATAGGGTCAAATCTAAAGCTGCTTACACAATGTGTATCTGATATGAATAAAACGTGTCGTCTTATTATAATGTAAAGGACTATTATTGCCGCTTCCATAGACATCAGTGTGTATTTTACAAACTCAAAATCATTGTTTTGCTAGTACTTGTGTGTATTTAAATGTCTGAAACCTAAAATAAACATTATGTGGTTGAAAACACTCAATAGTTGTGATATATGACAGCACTGAGTGCGTCCTTCTCTGGCTCAGCGCCAGCAAACGCGCGAAAGCACGTTTGAATTTAGCAGTTGATCACGTGATGCACTGACCGTACTAATCACACCGGTGTGATCGTACGCTCCAGGGACCAGCCAAGACTGATCACACCGGTGTGATCGTAGTGTGAAAGGGCTAGAGGATCTACAGATGGTTCCTCCGGTGTGGCAAATTGAAGGACCCCAAAAGGTTCCTCCAGATACCTTTTATTTTTACAGCGTAGGTGTAGATCAGCTGCCAGCAGATCTAACAAAGCACTAATATGCAATCTGAAGCACTACTAGAACTTTCATACACGCCACCTTGGCATGCATTTAGCCCTCAAGCACAGGTGTGAATTTAAAGCATCAACTGCTGTTGTGGCAAAACAATCATCATCAAATAATTTGTAATTAATAAATTGACCAGATACATTTTGGACATTCACAGCATGCTCAGAAAAGAATTTGAGTTACATTTATGCATTCTAAAGCAGCTTAAAGCAAAATTAAGGTATACATTTTTAACATTAATTCATTTAGTCATGTCAAGCATATATAGCTGAACAGTGATGTGTTGTAGTGCCGGGCTGGATAGCTTTAGGCTCACATGAGTTAAACATGTTTTGGTAACACTTTACAATAATGTCACATTTGTTAACATTGGTTAATGTATTAACTAGCATAAACTAGAACCTGGCTGTCGGCACCTCCTTAACAACACTGCTGTTCTCCAAATTGGATAACCCTAAAGATTTGAATCAATTAAGCTTTGTTTTGAAAAATTCAGTCAAAATTTTAAATCAGGTGAGAAAAGCTTTGTCCCTGCCGGAGACCATATGCCAATTTGTTACAATCAGTCCTTTTTACCCCCATGGTCTGATAGAACTTACCATATCTGGAGGGAGAAGGGAGTTCCATTAAAGATCTTTATGTTGACGGGCGGTTTGCATCTTTTAATCAGTTAAGAGAGAAATTTTATTTGCCACATGCACATTTTTTCCGTTATTTACAAATCAGACATTATGTGAAGTCCCAAATTTTTAATTTTGAACTCCTCCCGGTGAAACATGTCTTTTTCGATGTTTTTTTAAATCCTCCTGACTCTAGGCATCTTATTTCTAAATTTGTTTGTTTATTTGGAAGTTGCATCTCAGCCCCTACTGTAAGATTTAAAGAGGCCTGGGAGGAAAACCTAGGAGTTGAGCTCTCCATGACACATGGGACAGGTGCTTAAGATACATGCCTGTTCAGTCAACAGCAGACACCATCCAATTTGAAGTTATTCACCGCTTACATTACACTAAAGCTAAATTGCATAAAATGTAACCCTCTGTTTCACCAATGTGTGACAGGTGTTAGGTGGCAGAGGATACAGCTTCTCATGCTTTCTGGTTTTGCCCTTTATTGCCTTTATTATTTTGGTCAAGTATTTTTGACTGGTTTTCCAAGGCTTACAATAAGCCTCTTTCACCGGATGCTGAACTTGCCATCTTCTGCCTTTCACAGTGCACCTCTTGCCACGTATATTGCAACAATCCTTAATGCTGGGTATGGTCGTGGCTAAGAGACTTGTCACCCTCACCCCCTTCCTTCCAGATGTGGAATATGGACATGCATGATAAACTCAGATTCACGTGTAATTAAACTTTTGAGTATAGTGACTAATTATTCTTTCATGTTTTGCTCAAAACCCCATTCATTACTAAATCAAATGACCTGTTTGTAATATTCAGCTTAAGTATGCAGTGCACTGATCATGTTAAGCAGAAATTACTTAGGATGTCAAATTTCTGTATGGGGAGGAGCGGGGTCATTTGAAATTCTCCCTGTGAGTGAAGAAGTGCCCGCTCGTGGCGACGTCGTGGCTGTTGGTTTTTTAAATAAGCCTTGCTTAAAGTCGAATGGTGAGTGTTTAAACAAAGGATTTGTTAGTAACGTTTAGCTTTCCTGGAAAATTCCTGGACCAAATGAGTGGTCCGGTGACAAGAAGTTAGCTAAACGCTAAAGTTAGCATAATGCTAACGTGTGTGTTGACAGTTTACAATGTTGCACGTGTCTGCATGCTTGACTGAGGATAGCTTATCTCTGTTGAATATAACATGTCAATTCGAAATGGTGTTGGTTAAAGTTGTTCATTAGTGATTTGTTGCTTCTATTGCGGTAACTTAGATACATTTTCAGTTGATTCGGTCATACTTTTAGTAGTTCTAAAGTTAGTAAGAGGTTGGTTGTGGATTTGAGGTGGGCTAAATATAAATTCCAACTGAGTTGTGCTAAAGGTTATCTTTTGTTCTTTTATTTCACAGGTTCTTGTGAAGATGCAGTGGAAGTGTACACAGTTGTTCACAAGGGTGTCACGGATATTATTGAATGCTGTGCCATATTCCTTCACTAAACAAGTTGGAATTGTTACCAAGCAGTTTTAATACCTGTTTTTTGGTTATTTCTACAATAACACATTGGAGTGTTACTTTGCAATTTTTTATTAAAATAAATTGCATTAAAACATTGAAATGTATTGTTTAATTTCTTAAACAATACTTTATAAAACATTTATATGAACAAATTTTAAGTTGTAATAAGTAATGTTTTGCTTTATATTTGTTATATATGTAACTGGGTGGTAAATGCCTTTAAAGTTTGTTTTTCTCCCTTACGTTAAAGTCTTTTATTTAATTATTATTTTCCATGTTTAAATATAAAAACAGAGACTACCTGTATTTCTTTGGAGTCATCAGCGGGTGGCGCTTTGTGTGTTGTCCATGACAACGTGTTTGCGCTCTTGCCTCACGGCATCCGTAGTATATTTTGTTGGTGAGATGTGCAGTGGGCAGTGCAAGAGAGACGCGCATTCTTGACAGATTGTCGACAATTTGAGTCATCCATGGGTAAATAAAATGTTTTGTAAATATATTGTTTGTTTACTACCATTTGTGGATGTATATTTTGTGTTGATTTAGAGAACTGCCATGTTTTGGTAAGTTATGTTGTGTGTAATGTCCACAATGATATGACGTCACTCCATGCGGTCTAGGCCATGTTATTTGGCGTTATGCCAAATGTGATATACTTCATCTTTTCCATTTTGTTTCAGGTGGTTTTCATGTATTCATAATTTAATGTGATTATTTACAGTGTGCATCATATTGTTGGAGATTTCAGCCCTTCGTGAAGTGAAAGTGTTGGTGTGTTGAAGCTGATTATTATGTGAGGGTTATTTTCTCTAATTTCTCTAAAGTGATAAATAAGTGGGTAAAATAAAAATGTACTTACATTGTTTTGTTTTCTGTGAACAGTATTCCCACTGCCGTATTGTGGAGGATCGTGGTTGCGGACGAGATGGCCAGCGTGAGACTGATCGTGTTTCCAGTGTGTCAGGCGTGACGGCTGCTGAGAAGACTAGTCCAGCTTGACGGGGTTCCAGTTGTCAACGTGTTAGCTCCCAGGATTTCTGGCCGCATCCAGGGACTGTGCACCAGCACGAGGGTGAATTTGAGCTACCAAAAAGTACTGTGAAGGCTGAAGTTTGCGCCAGAAACATTTATCTAGGACTGAGTTGAGTCAATTCTGAGTTGATCCTATCTGTCCTGCATGTGTAAAAAATGTCTGACTCTGAAGAACTAACTGAGGAGGAGGTGCACGTCCCTGTCGTTGGGGCTGTGGGAAATGATGTCATAGAGCAATTGAGGGGTCAGATACAAGAGTTAAGTGATTGGAGAAATTATACTCTGGCCAATAGGGCTGCTGGGGGAGGTAACTCAACCCGCTCTTACATTTATGTTCCTCGAGAACGCCAGTTTCAACCTTTTAGCGGGGAGTATAACAAAGATGGACGGTCTGTAGAGGAGTTTATTGAGGAGGTGGAAAGGGTTCTACGGGCCAGAGACCAGACACAAGAAAAACAGCTTGACTTTATCATCTCTCTTTTGAGAGGGCCTGCACTGGAAGATGTGCGTTTATGTGTTGGAAACCATTCCAGGCGGGCCAGTGACTTGTTTACTTTCCTGCGGGAGGCATTCGGGGAACGGCGTAGCGGGACTCAATTGTTGCAAACGTTTTACAACCGCAAACAATTGGATGGGGAAGATCTGCGAAATTACTCTCATGCACTCTCGCGCCTTTTAAGCTCTGCAGCAAATCAATCCCCAGGTGGCTTGGCAGTTTGTGGAGGGTGTGCGAGATGCTGCGTTAAGGCGAGAGCTGCGTAAACTAATCAGAGATAAGCCCCACTTGACCCTGCTTGAGGTTCGAAATGAGGCTGTTCTTTGGTCCATGGAGGAAAGCAGGCCGACCAGAGTAGCAAATAGTCGACCAGTCCATTCAGAATTGCTTGGTCAACCGGGTGATACTTCTGTCGGGTCTGAGAAACAAACTTCTACTCTGTTGAATGATATTTTACAGGTGATTTCCCGGCAGGACAAGCGAATAAGTGAGCAAGAGCAGACTATTTCCGAGCTCACCAAGGCAGTCAAGGAGTTGACTGTGCAGCGTTCAGTGTCTGTTCCGCAGGATTATGTACCCATATCTAAGCTGCCTCCCAGGTTTACAGAAGAGGGAGAACCTATCTGTTTCAGATGCTACGGGGTTGGGCATATCGCTAGACATTGCACCGTGAGACGGGGTGGGAGATCAAAGAGCGCTGGCAGGACAACTGAAGGGCAAGAAAAACAAGGTCCTTCTGTTGCGGGCTGTCAGGCAGCACAAGGGGTAGTATCTGGTTCACCACCTCTGGGAACTAGTCGGGACAGGTTCTTTGAACGGGCTGTTGGAACGTGCCCGATGGTAGACTTGAACATAAAGGGTGTGCCAGTGTCATGCTTGTTAGACACTGGTAGTCAGGTCAGTACCATTTCTGAGGGGTTCTTCCGAGAGCATCTATTTGGGGATGATCGTGATGTGATGTCTACCTCAGGTTGGCTAAAGATCACGGCAGCCAACGGTTTAGACATTCCCTATTTGGGTTACATGGAGCTGGATGTGGAAGTTATGGGGATGACCCTGCTGGAATGTGGGTTCTTGGTCGTTAAAGAAACTCCTAGTCCGTCGTCGGTGGCCGTGCTCATCGGAATGAACATCATCAGTAAGTGCCGAAGAATTTTTAATGCTGAGTTTGACACCACGCTCGGTGGTAGGCTGGATTCGGACTGGAGGGCAGTTTTCCAGCAGGCACAATCAGTTGAGTTAGTTGAGCGAGTTTCATTTGCACGGGTCGTGGGTAAGACTCCTGCTCATGTGCCTGCTTGGTCGGCAGCTACTGTCCTGATTAAGGGGATGGAAACCATTAAAAAGGATGGTTCAGCCTGGTTGGTAGAACCAGCAAATACGGCCTTACCAGGAGGTTTAGTTGTAGTACCTACCTTGATTTCATCGGAGTTACCCGTGTGTCCAGTGAGAGTACTTAACTTGTCTCAGGAAGATCTTTGGCTTCAGCCTAGGGCCCGTCTAGGTATACTGTCTCCCGTCGATGGTTATAGTGTGGGTTCGTCCTGTGAAGTGAGGTTCCAGCGAATTTCCGCAGACACAGAACAGGTTACTATGGGTGAAGGTCATGGTTCTGAGCCTCAGGCCCAGTCAGTTTTGGATCACATTGACATGGGAGGCACACTTGAACAGCAGGTTCAGTTAAAAGCTGTGCTGGGCAAGTATTCCAGCGTGTTTGCCCTGGAGGACGATGATCTGGGTTATACAGATAAGGTTCAGCATGAGATACATCTGACTGATTACGTACCAGTGAATCAGCCATACCGGCGAATTCCACCAAATCAGTACCAGGAGGTCAGAGAGCACATCACCAAGTTGCTGCAAAAGGGGGTTATTCAGGAGAGTGGGAGTGCTTACGCCTCGCCTGTGGTACTTGTGCGCAAAACTGATGGGTCGCTACGGTTGTGCGTAGATTATCGAAAGCTCAACGCCAAGACAAGGCGTGACGCATTCCCACTACCCAGAATTGATGAGAGCTTCGATGCCCTCAGGGGAGCGAAGTTCTTTTCAACGGTGGACTTGGCCTCTGGGTATCATCAGATTGCGGTGAGGGTGACCGGGATAGGGCCAAGACGGCGTTCACCACACCTTTTGGCTTATTTGAGTACCGGAGAATGCCGTTTGGGGTCTGCAACGGACCGTCTACCTTTCAGCGGCTCATGCAGTCTGTTATGAGCGATCTGATCTTTCAGGTGTTGATTGTGTACCTAGATGACATTTTGCTGTTTTCACAGACTTTTGAGGAACACCTGGAAAGACTAGAGATGGTGCTGAAACGGTTGTCAGATACCGGTTTAAAAGTCAAGTTGGGGAAGTGCCATTTTCTCCAAGACTCTGTGCGATTTCTTGGCCACCAAGTTTCGGCACAAGGGATTTCTCCTGACCCAGACAAGGTTGTTGCAGTCAGTAATTGGAAGACCCCAGAAACGGTCAAGGAGCTGAGGTCATTTCTAGGGTTCTGCAGCTATTATAGGAAGTTTATTGAGGGCTTCTCGAAGATAGCTGGACCCTTACATGATCTGGTAAATCCATGTTTGCGTGAAGGCAGGTGTGCAAAGAGTGGTCGTCACTTTAGGTCTGGTTGGTCTAATGAGTGTGATCATGCATTCAGTCAGTTGAAGTGGAAGTTAACAACGGCACCTGTGCTTGGTTTTGCGGATTTCACGTGCCCCTATGAGAGCATTCTTGGCAACCAGACCCCTGGAAGTGATTACAGTGGACTTTACACTGATAGAGCCTGCTTCTGATGGGCGTGAAAATGTTTTGGTGGTTACTGATGTTCTCACAAAGTTTACACAGGCGTTTCCCACCAAAGACCAAAAGGCGGATACCACAGCAAAAACCTTGTTGAAAGAGTGGTTTATGAAGTACGAAGTCCCTGAGAGGTTGCACTCCGATCAAGGTCGTAATTTCGAGAGCGAAGTAATTGCTGAGCTGTGCAGACTCTATGGTGTGAAGAAGACCCGAACCACCCCTTATCGGCCGCAGGGAAATGCCCAGTGTGAACGGTACAACCGAACACTTCACAATCTGCAACGTACATTACCACCAGAACGTAAGCGCCGTTGGCCCGAGTACTCAGAGGCACTGGGTACTTCAGGGTTGAGAGGTGGCCAGTTACAAGAATCAGCGGGTACGGATGGAGACCCTGCAGAGTCTGACAATGTGGTCCTTAATGTAGAGACTCCAGTTGAGCGTGTCCAATCGGAGGAGCTTGAGATTGGTGAAGTGCATAACCCAGTCCAGAGAGAATTGCCAGTTCCAGCTATGCGCAGAAGCAAGCGAGCAACTGCGGGTATTCACACTAATCCTTTTCATGCACCCAGGTCCGCTTGTCATGCAGTGAACGTCAGCACGGATATGGTGTCTCAGGTATAGGCCAGGATTGGCACTGCATTGTTTGAAAAGGCATTGCAGGGTGTTATGAATGCCGAAATGGGTGATTAAGGGAGTCATCGAGGACGCTGACTTGAAGCAGGGGAGGATGTAACCGGGTGGTAAATGGCTTTAAAGTTTGTTTTTTTCCCTTACGTTACAGTCTTTTATTTAATTATTATTTTCCATGTTTAAATATAAAAACAGAGACTACCTGTATTTCTTTGGAGTCATCAGCGGGTGGCGCTTTGTGTGTTGTCCATGACAACGTGTTTGCGCTCTTGCCTCGCGGCATCCGTAGTATATTTTGTTGGTGAGATGTGCAGTGGGCAGTGCAAGAGAGACGCGCATTCTTGACAGATTGTCGACAATTTGAGTCATCCATGGGTAAATAAAATGTTTTGTAAATATATTGTTTGTTTACTACCATTTGTGGATGTATATTTTGTGTTGATTTAGAGAACTGCCATGTTTTGGTAATGTTGTGTGTAATGTCCACGATGACATTAGGCCATGTTATTTGGCGTTATGCCAAATGTGATATACTTCATCTTTTCCATTCTGTTTCAGGTGGTTTTCATGTATTCATAACTTAATGTGATTATTTACAGTGTGCATCATATTGTTGGAGATTTCAGCCCTTCGTGAAGTGAAAGTGTTGGTGTGTTGAAGCTGATTATTATGTGAGGGTTATTTTCTCTAATTTCTCTAAAGTGATAAATAAGTGGGTAAAATAAAAATGTACTTACATTGTTTTGTTTTCTGTGAACAGTATTCCCACTGCCGTATTGTATTGAAAAGTTTGATAACGGACGTTACTCTTATTTTTGATTTTTCCTTTTCTTTCTTTGCATTTTAAACAGTTGTATTACTGCAGTGCCGTGTTAAAGAGTCTTGTGTTTATCATACACAAGTGGACTGTGATATTTAGCTGGTTTTAATTGTCACCAGCTCTGTGAATCTCATTCATTTAATTTTGTTTCTTTCTGCTCTTTTCGATTTATTTTGTGAACATTTAAATAATTGGAACTGTTTCTTATCAATTAACTCGATAAACCACATTTGAACATCAGTAGTTTTTATTTCTATATCATTAAAGGAATAAACTTAAAGTAGATAGAACCCCCAAATGTGTTCCTGGTGGTAAACCTAAATCCCCGGTCACACATATTTCTTTGCATGTTTAACTTAAAATACTTAGTTTAGACAACATGCCTTAGGGATAAAAAATTATGTTCACTAATGATTTTGAGTAATGATTACTAAAGCAAACTTGATTTGCATCGACTTAAGGTTCTGTGTTAATACAACTTAACCCATTGTTGTTTGTTCTGTTTTAACTTGAAAAATCCTTTAAAATAAGGTATTTAAAAAAACTAACATGAAATAGCATTACACTTGTTTCAGTACTTATTAAACTTTAATATTAGTTAATAAAAATACAGTAGTTTATTGTTTGTTCATGTTAGTTATCAACCCTCTGGGGTCGGTGTTTTAAATACAACTTTTGGTTTTAATAATATATTAGTAGATGTTGAAATTAATATTAACATTAATAAATGCTGCAAAAGTGTCACCAATGTCTTTTTATTATAAAGTGATAAAAAGGCTAAAGAAATGATGAGTTAACAAAAACAAGCAGTAAGAATAAATTATTGTAGCATAATTAAAGGACAATGCAATGATGAGTTAACAGAAACAAGCAGTAAGAATTAATTATTGTAGCATTATTAAAGGACAATGCAAGTAATGTAACCTTGTAAAACAAGATTAACTAAACCGACCAAAATTGAAACCTTAATGGCTCGCCTACTGTGTAAATATTTAGAAGCATTGTTCCACTGTCTATAATAGGGGAGACCGGGTATGGTTGTAACACTTTTTGCTTCAGTAAATATAACTCACTGAATTTTGCAGCTAGAGTTCTCAAACTTTTATACAAAGTACCCACATGTGTTAACTACAAATGGCACCAATTCAATCCTCTACAAGAATATCACAGACCTCGTGAGTTGGTGTCAAATACGTGGTGTACCTTCGTGACAACCTACCCCAATACCGGTGTAGGTTGTAACACATGGTGGGGTAAGTTGTAACAATTACACAAAAGAAGCAAAGATGGATGACCCACTATATGATATGCTTTAAAAACAGGTTTATTGACATAAATTAACAATGTCTCACTCCCTCTCTGGAACAGACTGTATGATTAACTGTGTGTGTGTGTGTGTGTGTGTGTGTGTGTGTGTGTGTGTGTGTGTGTGTGTGTGTGTGTGTGTGTGTGTGTGTGTGTGTGTGTGTGTGTGTGTGTGTGTGTGTGTGTGTGTGTGTGTGAATCGTGCAGAACAGTGTACTTTGTAGGGTAGGACAGGGGATGCTGACACCATCATCTCAATATTAAAACACTGAAACACACTCAACACAAACACACACATTCACATACAAAACGACCAAGAGTATGTGTCATTGATGTTCATTCATCTTCTTAATCAGAGTCACAGTGCTGACAAATGAATGCCGGTAACCCTGGAGTGCAGGCTTTGTGGGCCCAGAGACAGCATAGGGCACATTTTACCCAGACCTCCTACGACTTTGATTTTCCAAATGGCTCCATGCAAACAACACAAAAGTTCTGAAATGTTAGAATCCTCAGCGTTCAACATTTTCTTGGTGGGCTTCCTCTCCTTTTTCTGTTTCTTGCCTTTATTCTTACCTAAGATGTTCTGTCCTTTCTTTCCTCTTCCCTGTTGTTCTTCCATCAGTGCTTGTTTCACTGGTGTATCAGTGAGTATCTCAGATCGCCTCTTCTTCCTGATCCTGCCAGTTGTTTTTCTTGGCCCTGCTTTTGGAAAAGGCTGCATGGCTGAAGGACTGAATGCCTGAAATGGAGACAACCCTGAGGTGCCTGGCTCATCTGGAGCACAGGACATTGTGACATTGTGAATTGGAGAAGAGCCAGACGTAACTAGGTAGGTTGGAGGAGAGGAGGTCGTTCCCAGGTGCACTGGAGGAGAGGGGGTCCTCCCCTGGTCAGTTTGAGGAGAGGATGTTGTCCCAGAGTGAGTTGGAGGAGAGGGGGTCCTCCCCTGGTCAGTTTGAGGAGAGGAGGTCGTCCCAGAGTGAGTTGGAGGAGAGAAGGTCGTCCCAGAGTGAGTTTGAGGAGAGAAGGTCGTCCCAGATTGAGTTGGAGGAGAGGAGGCCATACCCAGAGTGAGTTGGAGGAGAGAAGGTCATCCCAGAGTGAGTTGGAGAAGAGAAGGTCGTACCCAGAGTGAGTTGGAGGAGAGGAGGCCGTACCCTGAGTGAGTTGGAGGAGAGAAGGTTGTCCCAGAGTGAGTTGGAGGAGAGGAGGCCGTACCCAGAGTGAGTTGGAGGAGAGGAGGCCGAACCCAGAGTGAGTTGGAGGAGAGAAGGTCGTCCCAGAGTGAGTTGGAGGAGAGGAGGCCGTACCCAGAGTGAGTTGGAGGAGAGTGGGTCGTCCCAGAGTGAGTTGGAGGAGAGGAGGCTGTACCCAGAGTGAGTTTGAGGAGAGAAGGTCGTCCCAGAGTGAGTTTGAGGAAAGGAGGCCGTACCCAGGTGAGTTGGAGGAGAGAAGGTCGACCCAGAGTGAGTTGGAGGAGAGGAGGCCGTACCCAGAGTGAGTTGGAGGAGAGAAGGTCGTCCCAGAGTGAGTTGAAGGAGAGGAGGCCGTACCAAGAGTGAGTTGGAGGAGAGGAGGCCGTACCCAAAGTGAGTTGGAGGAGAGGAGGCCGTACCCAGAGTGAGTTGGAGGAGAGAAGGTCGTCCCAGAGTGAGTTGGAGGAGAGGAGGCCGTACCCAGAGTGAGTTGGAGAAGAGAAGGTCGTCCCAGAGTGAGTTGGAGGAGAGGAGGCCGTACCCAGAGTGAGTTGGAGGAGAGAAGGTCATCCCAGAGTGAGTTGGAGGAGAGTGGGCCGTACCCAGAGTGAGTTGGAGGAGAGGAGGCCGGACCCAGAATGAGTTGGAGGAGAGAAGGTCGTCCCAGAGTGATTTGGAGGAGAGGAGGCCATACCCCGGTGAGTTGGAGGAGGCCGTACCCAGGTGAGTTGAAGGAGGAGAGGAGGCCGTACCCAGAATGAGTTGGAGGAGAGAAGGTCGTCCCAGAGTGATTTGGAGGAGAGGAGGCCATACCCCGGTGAGTTGGAGGAGGCCGTACCCAGGTGAGTTGGAGGAGGAGAGGAGGCCGTACCCAGGTGAGTTGGAGGAGGAGAGGAGGCCGTACCCAGGTGAGTTGGAGGAGGAGAGGAGGTCGTCCCAGAGTGAGTTGGAGGAGAGCCCAGCTGGAAAGCTCCAGATGTCAATGACGTACCTGGGTCTGGCCAGTCAGGGACCTTTGAGAGTGCATAGTCACACTCCTAAAAAATGTCAGGGTTGAAGGGCCAAATACCTGTGGATTCAAAACCAGCTTGAATGTTTTTGGGTGTTGCAGCTGTGGGCAAGGCGGTCCTCACAATACTTGGAATATCATATAGAGAAAACTCTGTTGCTGCTCCGGTAGCCTACACTGGGAAGATCACAGGACTCCTTGTCTCTCAGCTTCTGCAGTGATTTGCAGTATCTGCTCAGTGTTACATAAACAGATCCCATGTGCCTTTGCAGCTGATCTGACTGACTTGCCGTTATTTGTGACCTCATCAGATGCTTTTTTCAAAAGACTGGCAGTCACACCTCTGTCTGTCTTTCTTTTCCACAGCCTAGGCTTTCTCTAAAAATATTAAAATCAATCAGTTGTATGATAGGGGATGGTTGTAACACATCGGCGGTATCAGGAAGGAAGTAGGTAAATACTGAAATGATCACATGACTCCTATCTTATCCCTAAGTGGTGGAAATAGTGGTGTTACAACTCTCCCCCTACTGTAGATGTATGAGTTAAACACGAAGTATAAGCAATTTAAAGGTAAGCTTTTCTAATATCGGTCACTCAAATGTCACGTTTGTGTCTTTGTGTCGTTTTTCAAACATTTTATTTGTTTGAATGCTTTCAGGTGTTCATGTCTATTTCTTACAAGATCAATGTTTATTCTTTAACTGTTTTCTAACTGTATTCTAAATTCAGTAACATATCCATGAAGAAATCAAGGATTACATGAATAGTTCTGACCTACCAAAAAAAGCTTTTATGAAATAACTACTAATGTAATAATCGACCATGGAATAATCGTTTTGTTGCCCACACACAGAGAAAACGTCGATCAAGCACCGAAGCAGGAAACACTTCCTCTGAGTTCACAAGTAAGTTTCCTTACATCTAAGAAAAATATGGCTGTCTCTCATTATCTAAAATCTGTTTTAGATTATTTTAATCTATCTATTATTTCACACTTAAGCTTTGATTAAATATTTTTGGTCCTTCATTAACAACTTTGTATGTTTGTTTTTCAGTGACATCATTCACCATTGCAGTGTCATCGTGTGCATTATTCAGACATGAGACAGGGGATATCTAGTTTAAAGGGGTTGCTTTTCCATTTGTCAAGGTAACAGAATTTCAGTGAAAATGTATTTCCTCTATATCAGGGGTTTTCAAATTGGGTGAATGTGAGCCTCCCCTTACAGTGGGTTAGGACAGCCGAGTTTTTAAACATTGTAAACATTTATTAGGCTTCGAAAAATATAACAACTTTTAATTTAAGTTAACTTAAAACAATCCTCACTTAAACCCATAATAAATGTGATATGATAATAGATATGATATTCAGAAATTGAATAAAGTTATAAAACAGTTTGCACTGCATAAATTATAAATGAAATATAGATTAATCCTCATTAAAGCTACAAGCGTTCTTTAGTCAAGAGCAGTGAGTAATTTGGTAACACTTTATATTACGACCCGCAAACATATATATATATATATATATATATATATATATATATATATATATATATATATATATATATATATATATATATATTTATATAAATATGGCTGTATGTAAGCACAGTATGATAAAAATTTAATTTATTGGCTTTTCTTACTAAACTACTTAACGTTAAGCCAAAACAAAATAGTTTCTGCTATGATTTTAATTAACGTACCATGTAGTACTTACCTTATCACATTGTATTGCAATGACACTTAAATGTCAGAGCAAATATAATGTGTAATTAAAACGTTTTCTTTTGTTTTGTTTTTTTAATAAGAGTACCTTTCTCTGTAATTACTGTGCAAATAGTGTTGTTTCGTATTGTTACATAGTAAGTAGTGTTTGTTACCTGTTTCAACTGTTTATTTACAGGGTAAGTGTAACTCCTGCGGGCTGTAAATTAAAGTAGCGCTTGTTACCCCCTTGTTCTGTGTAGTTACAGGGAAAATACAACATTAAACGAGTATGCTGAAACAGACAAACCTAGCTTCACCATTAGCATTATCAACAAATTTCTAAATTAGTTGTAAAAGAACAGTAGCACAATTAAACCAAAAACATTTATTAAAACAAGTTTAACAATAAACAATCACCAATTCTGAATATATTAACAGAATAGGGACCTGTTAGTTTTAAAATAAGTACATTATAAATAATTTACTTGTATATCTTGTTGTACCCCTTTATTACCCAAAACTTAACATATTGTTCCCTTATACACGGAAGTACACTATAATTACAGAAACTTACACCGTAATTTCGGTTTACTTACGCAGTTGTTTGCGGGTCTTAATATAAAGTGTAACCAGTAATTTCGGTTTACTTACGCAGTTGTTTGCGGGTCTTAATATAAAGTGTAACCAGTAATTTTCTCTGTTCCCTTTGTTCTTTGTTTAACTTTACTGACAGAGAAAATGAGTAACTTGATCTGCCGCATCTCATTCTCTCACTACTCTTTACTTCTATTTAAGATTTTATTTAACTCATTTAAGACTGTTCTTGTGAGGATACTCGACAAAACGGACATTTTGGCATAAATGTGTGGGTTGTTCGTTCAAGCGCAAAAGAGAACTCGATACTGGCGCGCGTCTTTCTGTGTGTGTGTGTGTGTGTGTCAGGAGGACATTCACTGACAGCGCGTTCTCTTTTCGTCTTGTCGTGAATGAATGGTTTAAAAGCATTTGCGTGAATAATAGCGTGATCATATACAAACATGTATCGCATGCGTTACCGGAACACTTTAAGCCCTGCTATATTAATAGAGCTGCATCCATATACAGTTATTTTTTCTTCGCGTGTCGGGCCTCCCCTGTGGCTCTTTGGCGCCCCCAGGGGAGGGGGTCCTCACCTATTGAAAACCGCTGCTCTATATTAACCGCTTTATCTCTGTGTTAATCAATAGTGCATTTACTTTTCCAAATTACCTTTTCATTTCCAAACTGGTTTTACAGGTAATTCACTAATACCAAAGACTATAGAAGAACAAGAGGCTAAACTCTGATGCTTTTTTGGAAACAGCCACTAGGTGTCGATTCGGTAGCGCGGCCGCCATTCAAAATTCCAACTGGAGTTACTGGACAACAGCACAGATAAAAGTTAAAGGCCATGGTGCAGGTTAAACACCACTGTCGATTAATAGGTAGATAAAGCAGTCAATATATGTATATAAAGTTAGAAATGTCTCCAAAATGGTGTTAAAGTCTAGATTTTTCCAATCATTACATACAGATTTGAGGTAGTTTTTTCTTGCTTTATTGAGTATTTCCATTTTATGCAACTTTACACATTTATTATTAGTTACCAACTCCACTAGGCCTGAAATATATTTTGTACTTTTCACCCATACAAAAATGTAATGTATGGCCATATATTTTAAATAGCATGACATATCTATACATTTGACTTCTCTGAGAACACAATATGCCTGCAACATATGAACATTTATGTGTCCAAACATGTGAAGAAAATATTTGAGTTAATCTACTGTATATATGATACCATATATCTGCATATTACAGAGTATAGTATTTCTCACATACAGTATATGGACAACATTAAGTATAAATATGTGACATACATATTTGTTTCCCACATATTTAATAAATGTATGTAAACATACATGCATGTGATACTGATGCATTGAAATAAGTACATATATGCATACATATGCGTCTTAGGCTACATATATTTAACATTTATGTGCATATACGGGAAAATATATGGCACTTACATGAAAACGGCAATTTTTGCTATATTGTTTCATATATGTCTATGTGTTTTATATAAATTTTGCATATATTCTCATATAGGCAGCAGACATACATGGGCACTGACATTAGGCTATGTAATTTACTTATATTGACATATTACATTTCTGTATAATCCCCTGGATCATGCTACAAACATGATGAACTTATAGAACATGATGGACAGTGGCTGTGTTCTTTTGTTTACATAATCTTGCTTTAACGGTCATTAATATAAGATAGTAGCTACTGCAACAACAAAAAAAACCAGTTGACTGTAAAGCTATTCTATTGCTGTTATATATAAATATTCGCCAACATTCCCAATTATCTGATATAGCATGTCCTTTACTTACTGTCATATGTTGGTATTAATTCAGTGTTTGTAATGCTAATACTAAAGGTTTTGTGGGAAAAAAGTAGAAAACTTGTCTAAGTCTGTGAAATAAACTGTTAAAAGGGATTTGATGATCACTAGTCTTATACGTTATTTTGTGTTGTCATCATTCAGTTTGGATTTGATCTTTAAAGGTTGTATCAGTGATTTCAGGCCCAAAAATAAATGTCTAATCTTTCCTAACGATCCGCTAGCTGCCCGCCCCATAAGCATGTCATCCAAAAACCTCGTCTCTGTAGGCAGCGTAGGCTCTGAGATCTGCACACAAAAACAAATGGGTACAACCACCACTCAAAAACAAAATAAACAGTGTTCCAACCAATCACTGACAGGGGCGGGTGTTGCTCCGATTTCGCGTCCAGCCGTGCACGAGCGCAAAACCTCACAACACCCGCCCCTGTCAGTGATTGGTTGGAACATTTGTTTTTGTGTGCAGATCTCAGAGCCTACGCTGCCTACAGAGACGAGGTTTTTGGACGGCATGCTTATGGGGCGGGCAGCTAGCGGATCGTTAGGAAAGATTAGACATTTATTTTTGGCCTGAAATCACTGATACAACCTTTAATGTAGGCTACTTTAAAAAAAATTTACAAAGCAGCTGATATTGCCATAGCGACAGCAAAAAGCTAGCGGATAATGATGGGAAACCCGGCTCTTTTCAAAGAATCGGCTTTTAGAGCGGCTCGTTCGCGAACGACACATCAACACTAGTGGACTGCCGAGGCGCTTTCACCCCAAAATGGCGGACGCGTAGCGCTGATGCTGGGCGCTGGTGTTGCAATGGAACGTTCTATTGAGTTTCGCCCCTTGTTCTTCTATACTCTTTGCTAATATAAAAATTTAGCAGAGTGGAAGTTTTTTGTATCCATGCACATCAATTTTCACTGAGAATTCAGTACTGTAACTTGGTTATAACTAGCAAGAATCCCCAAATATTAAGTCAAGTGTAGAGTCAAGTTTAGAGGAGTGTTTTTCTATATATATTTTTTTTTATATAATTCTGAAGAATGTTCTTTACCATACAATATATGCATGCAGTGAAACTAGAAACAGTTAGCAGTTTTAGCCTGCTATTTGTTTTAAAATATCACATGGCTACTTATAACACTTAGGGCCAGATTTCCTAACAGCTTGCGCCAGCGCAATCCCTCTTTTGGCTTTAAAAAACTACTGTCAGGGTTTACTAAAGACATGCAGTGAAAAATAATTAGATCTGAAAAGGCATGGACACAGTTATTTTTGTGGCTGACTTTATTTCTATATGCATTTGTAGGTGTTTCCCTTTTCAGACGCAAAATTTATGGGAGAAGAGTATTTAAATAAATCAAGCTAGGTGATTTACTAAGATTTGCTCTAGTCAATTTACTGGTATTTGCGCCAGTCAATTTACTGGTATTTGCGCCATTATTTGGAAATAATTGTGTCCAAATATAGAGCTAAATTACTTATTTTCTAAATAATAAAATCTTCAACATTAGCAAATCTGGCCCTTACTGCTTTGACTACATGGTAAAGAATAGAGTGAACATTCTGCAAAACTTTTTGTGGTCTATGCAAAAAAAAAAAAAGAAAGGAAACCAAACCAAAAAAAAATGAAAGATGTCATGTTATTTTACTAAACACAATGTTGTGATGCTGTCTGTGCAGATCTGAACTGTAAGATTACTGGTGAAGAGCCCATCCTTGATCATCTCAAAGAGATAAAGCCTGTTCTCTACCTCTCCACAAACCACAAACTTATACTATAAGACTTTTAAATGGGGATGGCATTGTTTATGGTGCAGCCACCATGTTCCAGAGAGATTTCCATGAGCACAGTGATGAAGTTTTACGTGTGGCCTTTGATGGGGATGGAGTCCTGTTTTCAGATGAGTCAGAGAAAGTCTTCAAAAACAAAGGAACCGGTAAGAATCTTGGTCCGAAACCACAACAGAACCGGAAGACAATACAATGCTGAATAAAGTCCTAGTTTTTGTTATTTTTGGACCAAAATGTATTTCCGATGCTTCAAAACATTCTAACTAACCCACTGATGTCACATTGACTACTTTGATGATGTCTTTATTTTCTTTCTGGACAAGGACAGTATACCGTTCATACATTTTCAATGGAGGGACAGAAAGCTCTCGGACTAAATCTAAAATACCTTAAACTGTGTTCTGAAGATGAACGGGGGTCTTACGGGCTTGGAGCGACATGAGGGTGAGTCATTAAATGCATCATTTTCATTTTTGGGTGAACTAACCCTTTAAGAGCATTTTTGAGAAGTTTCATACATACACCCCCAGGTCTTGATGTTATTAAAAGGAGAACATGAAGACGCACCACATTTTATCTGCATGTTTCTTTTTCAACAAATCCCTTGTGATAACACATCAGCAGAGCCAAACCAATGCCAAGTGTAGACCAATGCCACCAATAAAACCTATCGCCAGGTTAGGTGTGTAGATGCCCTCTAATACAATGACGCGGTGAAAAAAATACTTACAAATGTGACCAGTCACGGAAACTAGGGACACAAGTCGGTTCTGGGGCATTTTGAGTTATTCATAGATTCTGAGAGTGTAATATCCAAGCTTTCCAACGATGTGTAACATGTGGAAATCTGATAATATTTGGAGAAGTTGTGGCCATTTTAAAGTAGGCACTTAAAAAAGCTCAAAGAGGAGAAAACGAGCTAAAGATTGTGCAGTTCTCACCTGTCTCTGCTGCTGGGGGTGACAATAGGGCTCATTTACATCTCATTTAGATAAGCCATACCCCCTGTAAAGCTCCTCCATGTGCTTTACAGCTTTTTTTACACTTCGAATGAGTGCACTTCTGCCGCACTAGGCGAAAAACAATTGTGCTGCACCTCTATTTGCAACGTACCAGCAACAACACACAAAGACCAATAATGCCATATAGCCTGCATATAACGCGAAACCAGCAACAACACATAAAGACCAATATGCCATATACATATAACGCAAAACCAGCAACAACACACAAAGACCAATATGCCATATAGCCTGCATATAACGCAAAACCAGCAACAACACACAAAGACCAATATGCCATATACATATAACGCAAAACCAGCAACAACACACAAAGACCAATATGCCATATACATATAACGCAAAACCAACAACAACAAACAAAGACCAATAAGCCATAGGCCTACATATAGCGCAAATAGTGCGCAACGCTCGTGTGCCCAAAATGTCAACAATATTAAAGTTTATGTAGGAGGCAAATGCCTGCTGGCATTTTTCTTTAAGCAGTCATTTCTGCAATTTTCCAAATAATCACATTTCACCTCCTCAAATTACTGTTGCAAATCTCTTTACACCACTTTCTTATGTGCGTATACACACACAAATGAAATGTCCGCAAGCACATTATATCATCAGCAGGTTCAGCATCTTACATAACGACTAAAGAGCAAATGAAGCTTAACTTACATTTCAGAAACACGCACGGCAGGCCTTCATCGCAGCAGCAAAGGTCTTAACTGCATCCTCTATTTCGATTCTCCGTCACATATGAAACAGCCAGCCACCGCTGTCAGCGAGCCGAGCCGCCGTATTGAAGCACTGAGGGCGCGCGCGCTGCGCCCATACCTCCGGTTCAGTTTCCCGAGCCCACGAAGTGCGGCGAAAACATTTTCGGTGTAACTGCCAGACGGTTCATCTCGTCTGCGACAATCTTTGCGGCATCCATCTTCATTGAATTTTGATATCAGAGAGAGCTGGCCAGAGCACAGCATAATAAGTAGCCATGTGTTTGACTTGGAGGGCGGGGGCAAAAGCTCCGGGTTATTCAGTATGGAAATACACACAGACAATGACACGCCACGCCCCTACTGCATGCTAGAATCTCCGAAAACAAGCCGATTTCAACCTCAAAATGTAAGCTTTTAAATATACCAATACTGCTATCTCAAACATGGAGAGGCTTCTTCGTGATTTCAATTAACAGATTCTCCAAAAAATTGAAAATCACCAATTTTGAAAAAAAACTCTTCTTTCTCATTTTGCTCGAAAGTTGTGCTGCCGACTTGTGTCCCTGGTTTCTGTGACGGGTCACAAATATTTCCACAGTTAATATAAAATAAATATAAAGTTAATAATAATAATAATAATACCTCCAAATTTATCCAGATAACACCTGCCTGTGTTGAAGGCATGACTGAGGCAAGTTGTCACTAGGATTTCTCATTAAATACGTCAAAAATACAATTAAATACCATTATGGTCCTCTAAACTGAAACTAAACACTACCATATTTGAGAATAGAATTTTAACGAATACAGTAACAGGTGTCAACTATGTAATGCGGATTATTAAGTATGTAACTTAAGCTGAACTTTGTCTCAGGAAAAGGATTTTTTGATGCAAAGATGCAAAATGTAGGCTGTTGTAGCTCCAGATGAATGAGCATCTAATTTATAGCTTATTAGCCTATATATAAAGGATATATGTGACCCTGGATCACAAAACCAGTCTTAAGTAGCACGGGTATATTTGTGGGAATAGCCAACAATACATTGTATGGGTCAAAATTATCAATTTTTCTTTTATGCCAAAAATCATTAGGATATTAAGTAAAGATCATGTTCCATGAAGATATTTTGTAAATTTCCTACCGTAAATGTATAAAACATTTATTTTTGTGAGTGAATGCAGCACAATCGCGAACATAAATTTACAACTTTAAAGGCGATTATCTCAATGTTTCAATTTTTCTGCACCCTCAGATTCCATATTTTCAAATAGTTGTATCTAGGCCAAATATTGTCCTATCCTAACAAACCATACATCAATGGAAAGCAATTATTATTATTTATTCATTTTGTTTTATGCTTGAAATTGACTAAAAAAAGAAGATTAAATGTAAATCGTTATGCTAGACACTTGCCCAGGGCTGGTGACGTCAGCGTCGTGCTGATGCAAAGAGGAACTCAACTACCCCAGAGAAGGGACGCAGGACACAAGTCAGTTTCCCTGCCCTTTCCCTACCAAAACAACAATATGAGCAAACATGAAGACACTGAGCGAGGAGGACAGTCCAACTCCGACAACAGCGAAGAAAAAGACTCGGCAGCTGTCAAAGCATTATTTGACAACGCGAAAACAGCAAAAAAGCCCCGTCCGGTAAGTGATAGTTTGTGTAAACGAGCTGCGAATGACAGCAGCGTCCCCCATCCGATACCAGATCTACAGCGATAGCAACGCGAAAAACTAGACAACACGTATATTATAATCGAAGAAAGCAGTCTACACTGAAAGCGAGTTTTCTTGCAGTAGATGGTGCGTCATCACGCCAGTGACAGCAGCTCTGCACATATCTGACCGAATAGAGAAGGTTGTTTGTCGTGTTGTAAACATTTGTCTGCTTTTGATTTGCAGCCCAAACCCAGCAACGCAGTGACCATTGCGGTGTCCTCGCGCACGCTGTTTAACATGGTGAAGGAGAGGAAGGTGTTTGAAGAGGAGGGGCTGGAGAGGTACGTCGCGCACCAGCTGGAGCTGGAGGATCAGCTTTTTACCCCAGGGGTATCGTTTCCTTTCGTTAAGGTAACAACAGAACACAATGCATACTGATCAGGCACCTGTCAGGAACATGATGCCATTAATAACGGAACTGCACTTTATAACAGCACCTGCAACACACCTCGGTTTACAACACCTAGGCCTAGGTATATTACTCCAGAAATGTAATTTGGTATTGGTTACAAATGACATGACTAAAACTGTATTTAGTAATATATTCATGTAGATAACACACCTTTTAGGTAATCAAAATCATTGAATTACCTTTAATCTAACTCCTTTATTTCATCCAAAAAAAAAAAGGTAAAGAGAAACAACTCAAAGAACTTCACATAATGTCCTTCTTTTCAACATTAAACGTATTAAACATCAGTAAAGTAGTTTAGACTAGCAACCTAGTAAACTAATAAACATTTAGATTAGTAAACACTGACCAGAATATAAATATGTACAGTTATACATTTTTATTAGCAATTGATTTGGCAGCTCTTTAAAAAATATGGCACAATTATTAAAGTAATATTTAATTGCCAATGCAATCCAAATTACATGTAGCCAACACTAACAAGTGACAAATACTAGCCCTGGGACTCTAGAAGGCTACACCTGATGCTGGTAAGTTAAGCTGGTTTAAACACTATTTTGACATTTTTATGACGCATGACTATATCTCCAGGACTAATTAAAATAGCACTGATGCAAATCACATGGAAAATATGTAGAGCAGCATACTAGAAAACAAATGTGTGCCATCACTTCTGTTCATGGAGGGACTTTAAACCTTTTTATTGCAGGGCAGGACTCAAACACAGAGCATTACTGTGCCTCTACCAGGAACTCTGTGTAACTGATTATTTCCTTTACGGTTTTATATCACATATTATTGCACTAGACAACTATAAATCACAGTAGTATTGACTAACGTGGATATTAGCGACAACTTTAAAAGTTACTTTGTGTTTTTCTAATCAACAGGCTCTAATGAACGTAAATGCCCGTTTGAGGGAACTATACCCAGACAGCGAGGAGCTGTTTGATATTGTGCTGATGACTAATAACCACGCCCAGGTCGGAGTTCGTCTCATCAACAGCATCAATCACTACGGTATGGAAAGAAAACAGAGACTCAGGAGGAGAACTCAGAAGTCCTAAAAAGGATGGTCTAAAGCTAGTTTTCAACCAAACAACATATACAGTATTAGCCTACAATTTAACCTTTGATAGTGATCAACATCATTTTATTTAAAATATTATTCTACACAGACCTAGATCAACAGGAAATATGTCAGTGCAGGCAGACAGAACAGAATTTGGCTAAAGACCTGTCTGGAAAAACTATCCACTGATTTACATAAGGTTTTACATAAGGTTTACATCACAAAAAGCATATTTACTGCTTTTAAAAAAAGCATTAAAAGCATATTCACTGCATACTATACAAACAACAATTACATGAATTCTCTTCTCTCGCTCTCCAGATCTAAATATAGAGAGATTTTGCATGACGGGTGGAGAGAGTCCGATTGGTTACCTAAAGGCCTACATGACCAACCTCTACCTGTCCAAAGATTCAGAGAAGGTACAGGAAGCTATCGAAGAAGGTATTTAAAAAAAAAAAAAAAAAAAAAAGAATGCATTGAGATATAACTGGGATTTTATTTCAATACAGAAAAAAAAACAATCTTGCCTTATTTGTGCTGAACATGAAGCTAAATTTGTTTTCAAATGGCCATTTCTACAGGAATTGCCGCTGCCACAATGTTCACCTGTGACAGTGAGAACGAGCTCAGTGACACGCAGCTACGTGTAGCCTTCGACGGGGATGCTGTTTTGTTTTCTGACGAGTCTGAGATTATCGTGAAGGAACACGGATTGGACAACTTTTTTAAGCATGAGAAAGAGTTTGAGAACAAGCCTCTTGCTCAGGTAAACTCAGACTGGTTGACTACTAATGTTTATTATTAATTCAGAATTTTCTGATTCTAACATTTTATCCATATTGTCATGTTTGGTGCATGCAAAAGTCCTTTTCATCATTGATTTGTCTCCTAGGGCCCCCTAAAATGTTTCCTGGAAGCATTGGGGAAACTCCAACGCAAGTTCTATGCAAAAGACCAAAGAATCAACTGCCCAATTCGCACTTACTTGGTCACAGCTCGAAGTGCTGCCAGCGCTGGGGCCCGCGTCCTGAAGACACTACGGAGCTGGGGGTTGGAGGTAGACGAGGCCCTCTTTTTGGCTGGGGCTCCTAAGGGGCCTATCCTTCATAAGATCAGGCCACACATCTTCTTTGATGATCAGATGTTTCACATCGAGGGTGCCCAGGAGCTCGGAACAATCGCTGCTCATGTGCCCTATGGAATTGGACAGAAATATCATAAGGGGAAACGGCTAGAAACAAGTGGTGCGGAGGAAAAAATTAAATGATATGATGATTATCAAAAGTCCCATCTCTTTAGGTCCCTCAAGTAAAACTTATTTATTTATTTTTGGTTGCTTCTGAGAATAGTTTGAACCTTGATCTGTACAGATGGTTTAAGTTAAATGGATTGCTAGAAATATAAATACAAAGAAGCTACTGTGCCTGTGCTCAAAATGACCTACATATTATGTACTGTACTAATCTGACAGCACTGTAAGGTTAAACTTCAAACTTCAGCCCTTTCCTTTTCTTTTTTTTAAGAGAATAATGTGCAATTAGAAGTGTTTACCAGCCATTATGCATTGATCATTCCAATTTTATATTTATGTTTAATCAAGAGTTTAATATAGAATAGTTATATACCTCAGGGAACATATATTGCAACTGTATTTGATTTATAGTATGAGATTTTATTATCCAATGTAAATTTAACAGTTTTATCTAAATTATTTTAGATGTTGTATTTCGATACCTGAACTCAATCCTCAGGCAGTTTCCCTCACTATCAGTGTGTGGCCCTCCACCAGTGTCCCTGACAGACCTTGCCACAAGAATACACAAACTGTGCCCTGAGGAAATGAGGACAAGCATGTGGAGAAACAGTTGATATATTGCATTTAGAAATACCCCTTTGTGTTTACCATAAAGTGTAAATGTCTCGAGTATATTTAATTTTTCACAAAACAAAAAAATGTGTTGATCGCTTTATAAATGCTGGATTTATAATGATAAATTAAATTAGTGATCTTATTTGGTTTGTGGTTTGTGTTTTGTGCCTAAATAAAGCGGTTCAGTTTGTAGTTCTAAAACATGGATTTGACTAGAAACATGGGTTTCTGGGCCTAGATAGATAAATAAAGGCTGGAACTACCCATAAAGATGTGAGTTTACATACTTGACCAACGTTTTAATAAATTATCCAAAATTGGTCATTATCTCTTTAAACATAATATAACTGTTCTTTAATAAAGGCTATACCTTACCTTCAGGTCTAGAAAAGTAGGAGAAATTATGCAAATTCTTTTGAAGAATTATTGCGGGGGGGGGGGGGTTTGTTTGGGAATTTCATAGAAAAAGATTTTGAAAAAATATATATTTATAAATTGCTAGAATATATTTGAATATAGAATATATTATGAATGTAATGGAGAATGAATGATAATATTTACTTATAATCTTAAACTGTAAGCCATGTTCATCTGTGTAGGGATGCATGTGGTTTGTATTTTTAATTTTATTGCTTGGAAATTAAAAAAAAAACTAAAAACGCAATACACATGCATTGCGTTTGAACCCGCTACGACTTCTGGGTAATGTAGTTTAATAACATTCCGGTTACTTCCCAGTTCCCACATGCGTGACTGTTTACGCCTACAAACCTGTTCATGAGCTGGACGTTGTTGATGGCCCCAGAAGGTTCCGCAGTGAAGCAGACATTAACTATTATTAACATTTTGATGAAGTCATCGATATGCTGCGCGGCAAAACTATTATCGTGACCGGGGCAAATAGTGGCATTGGAAAAGCCACGGCTGCGGAGCTGCTGCGGCGTCGGGGCCGGGTAATCATGGCATGTAGAAACCGAGAACGGGCGGAGAAAGCAGCCCAGGAGATCAAGCAGGAGGCCGGACCAGAGCACGGGGAACTAGTGATAAAACTCTTGGACCTGGCGTCGCTTAAATCGGTCCGTATTTTTTGCGAAGAGATAATCAAGGTACTGTACCAAACCAAGCAATGTTTGTTACTCTTGTGTAGTAAATATACATATAAGGCACGCATAACATGGTACGACTGAATTGTTGTCGACAAGAAACAGGTGCACAATGCCGACAAAGGGAGTGCACGCGTCATGCGCTTTTATGTGAACCCGAGCCGAGAAGTTTGGGAAGTGCACGTGACTGCGTGGCGTGCGTGCGCGCGCGCGCATGAAACGCATTTCAATTGGGGCTAGGGAAATGCCTTTGCCACTTTATCTATCAAAATAATTATAAAGTGAAGACCGGGCATAGTGAATAATTTCTTAAGGTGTTTGTTTTTGAAAGTCAATTTACTGTATATTATAAATAATACATTTATAATTAAAAGTTTTTTGTGTGTGTTCAAAATGTATATATAATAAGCGAGTAAATCATAAATCCATTTTCCAATCACTACGGTAATCCAACAATAAGTATATTCGAACTACTTTAGTCTTACGGGTCGTCCCACTACGGAGTGCCCAGTACCTGCATGACTCGGAGGGTGCTTCTCATTCCTTATTTGTGCACCCTCGTTTCCTTTCCTCGCTTCCTTTCTTCGCATCTCAGCTCCTCCCCCTGTAGGATGCGAGGGAAGGCTGCTAGGAAAGAAAATGAGGACGGGGGAATCGAATGAAAGACTTTTTTTATACATTGGAATAGCCTACTTGATCACTAGAGCGTCACTTCATAGCGTCTTCAGCAGCGCTCAAATGATCGTTGTTGAAGTTTGTTTATTTAAGAAATTCATAATGAATAATTATAAACCAAGATACCCTGTTGAAATATGTGAGACGTGTGGATTATATAAACTGCAAAGGTAAAGTATAAATTAAAACGATTGTGATCGATGTGAATGGGGAGGAGAACTGATACGTGCGTCACGTTTAGTCTATAAAACACTTCCGCATAGGATACACCTGTGTATCCTCGCTCATGACTACTCTGAAAGCCTCCTCACTCCTCGATCCTCGACTCCTCACGGTGCAATTAGAGAATTGAGATGTCCTTAAAGATGGCTGAGCTCGATCGGTTTCCGGGTCATAGGATGGAGGACGGAGGAGAGAGGAGACGACTCGAGGAGGGATATTGAGAAGCCATAGACATCTTATAGATAGACGCCCTATCGACCGCTACTGCCTATTGGCGCGGACGAGCCGTGGCGCCGCCATCTTAAACCGGTCACCCGCTCCGCTCAGTGTAATCTGTTTGGCAGGTGCAATGAGCTGCCAGCGCATTTAATTAATCATATCTCACTGAATACCGAACTGATTTTCACGCGGGTACTTTTGCTGCAAAGGTCATACGCGTAGCTACGATACAGGACACATTGAATATTTTACTCACAAAATACAAACAATAGTACGGTAATGTTAAATGTTAAATCTTACTTGTGAAAAGTAATCCCCGAGTGATGGTCCGCCGATTTGAGCAGGAATATGCTGCACAGTGCTCTGGCATCTACTGCTGCTATGCAACACAAATAGGAGTATGACCAGTTTAAGATGAGGGCCGCATTTCTTGCGCCACAGCTGCCAATGGGGCATCTAGTCTCTATATGATGTCTATGTTGAGAAGCACCCATAGAATAAGCCGTCTACGGAAAGCCTGGCCATTCCCTATTAAGTCCTATAGGTTGGTTTCACATGACGTCACGCTGCTGCATCGCGAGAGCGCGAAAATTCAGATAGAGGGCAGGAAGTGAAATAGCTGAGGATCTGCCATCAATGTTTTGTGTAGTTTACGGCGCTCCAATCGTCCTAATCGAGAAAAAGGAAATGGTTTTTATAGAGTACCAAAGATTGTCATTCATAAAGGTGAAAAATGCAAAACGCTCACAGAACAACGCCGTAAAAAGTGGATTTTTTAACGTAACGTTACGTCTGCGGTTTGGGAGGAGCAGAGTCTGTTAATGCCATGTCTGCAGCGATGGTATGTTAGCTAGCCAACGTGTTTTTTTGTGTCTGTGTTTATATAGCATTAGGTTGTCGTTCAGGAGATCAGTGGGAGTGGGACATTAAATGGTCAAGGTAAATTAGACTCAATACGGACTCTCCGCAAGGGTTTCCTCCATAGACGTATTCTCCATGTTTACTTCCTGCCCTCCATCTGAAATCGCCCCGCCTTCCCGCGTCATCATAATCGTCATCATAATCACGTGACTGAAACCCAGCTATTGTACCGAATTTTGGTTGTAGTACCACCAGAGTTCCACTGGGGGCGATTGCCCGGAGTGCAAAATGAATGTGAGTCTATGGAGCTCTTTCACCTGATTGCCGTTGATAAATCTCAGATTTGATTGTAGGTTTTCCAAGTTCAACATTGGTTATAGGTCGAAAGTTGAATGAACGAGCACTTATGTCCATTCGATTTCTTACAGGTTGAGTTGTTGTTGCCCATAACACGCTAAAATTCTGCTAATGAACGCTGATTGGTCAGTGAAGGACTGATTACGTCCAGAGATACCGCTTGGTGGCATCCGAAGCGGTACCAGAATGTGTGTGTGTATTTTCGGCGTGGTCTTTTAAAACAACAAAACAAAATCTCTTCTAGCACGTGTATTTACCTGTGTCAGCTGTGTTGTCGATGCCTCGAGAGAAAAGACAGTGCAGAGCGCGAAAGCACCAAAGTGACTGAAGGATTGCCGTAAAGCAGTATCTCTGGCCGTATGATGTGTATTACAGAAAAGTGGATTTTGAGGGGTATAGCTCCATTGACCTCCATTCATTCTGCACTCGTCCTGTGAGCACCCTCATATGAAACCAGAGTAGAACTGCAAACAAGTTCAGAAGCCGGAAGTTTACTGCAGTGAAAGTTCTCCCCTTATTAGACATTCTCTGCTCATAGACAAAGACAGAGAAAAGCAGCTCTGACTACAATGTTCTTCCACAAGACACATGCAGTCAACTGATAGAGCGCCAAAAGTTACAGACTGCAGATTTAAAATATAGGAATATTTATATAGTATAGTTTTATATAAGACTTTAATATAAGATAAAATTCACTCAATTCAATTCAAGACGGCTAAACACCAGGGCCCGTAGTCATAAAGATTCTAAGAATCCTCTCAGAAAACTCTTATTTTAGCTTAAAATCTTTTACATAGGAGTCTTAGCTTAAGAGCGATTCGGGCAGCTCTGAGTAAGGAAAAGACAAAAACTTTTATCTTAGTGAGGAGGCGGGGCTGACCCCGTTGCTATGTATGACACAATCTTTTGAAGACTGTGATTGATTGTTTGTCCAAGAAGGAAATAAATAGTGATTTTAAGTAGATGGTCTATTCTAAGCCTTCACTTTGAAATTACATGCGTAATTTTTCTTATTTGACCATTCTCATACACACACACACACATTATATATGTGTATATAAATCCCTTTTTTATTTACCATACTGTTAATTTCCTATATGGTATTTGATTGGATTAGAATGATAAAAATTGTTCCACTGTCTATTTAAGTGGTGGTTTGAATGTTGGTTTTAATGTAGCAAACATGGAATAAAAAACAAGAAGGACGAGAAAGCTCAACTGGACAGAGGAACAGTGTTTACTGTGAGCCCAGTTAGTGGATGAACACAAGGCCATCCTTAAAGGAAAATTCAGGCCGGGTGTCACAGCACAGAAGCAGACGTGGGAGCTTATAGCGGTTAATAATAAATTATTCACGGTTCATTCCCCTGCTTCATTCCCCCTGCTTGTGCGGAAGCCTGCTATATTCATAAATGCCGTTTTTTGAGCCTGCAAGGTGGGAATGTCCAGTGTAAACAAAATGAACTGCGGCACAATAAGAGGTTCTGGAAGTGCTGTAATTGTTTGTGATCACTCTGCTTACAGAAGGTTGTGACAGAACCAAATCATCACTGCTGCGTTGATGCATTTTCCCAGCTGCCAAATATCTTAATGTACAGTAGTGATTTAATTTCTGCCACTACACCATTCCTGCGCTGTGTCGGAGATGTTATTGTGTCTCTAATAAAATCGGTCACAAACATGTTCCCTGCACGATCTAATCTATAGTGTCTTATTAACTCACTGTCATCTATTGTCTGCAACACATTTCTTCTCCCTCTTCGTCTTTCTGCCATTTTCTCCTAACAATTTTGACCTTAAGACCTCTTTTAAGGGTTAAGATGCTTTCTGAATTACTTTTTTCTTTACTAGGATTTTTTCTTTAATTTTGAGAGTAAACCCCCACATTTCTAAGAATTTTCCTAGATTTTTGTCACTAGGAGCTACTCTTTGCATTAAGATTCTTTATGAATACGGGCCCAGGAGTATGATGTACAAAATGTACAATGTACAAAACCACTACTAGAAAAAACACATTTATGTAAATGGATGGCCCATTTCAAATTATGTTCAATGTAAATATTTAATTGTGTATTTCTGTTTTATCTATGGTCCATTTGTTTTAAAATGTGCATGAAGAATGGGCAAAGAAAGGAGAGAAGGGTATTTCAATTAGAGTAGAATAAAGTTTTAGCGATTGCTGGAGTTGTGTTTATTTTGTCTTGTCATTCTTGTATTCTGAAATACTGCATACATTAACAATTTGGTATATCTGTTGTTGTATCTCAAACAGGAAGAGTCAAGAATTGACATCCTCATCAACAATGCTGGAATCTACCAGTGTCCTTACACCAAATCAGAAGATGGGTTCGAGATGCAGTTTGCTGTCAATCATCTAGGTCACTTCCTGCTCACAAACCTCCTGTTGGACCTCCTGAAACGTTCCACCCCTAGTCGCATCATTGTGGTGTCTTCTAAACTCTACAAGTATGGCGAAATAAACTTTGATGACCTGAACAGCGAGCAGAGCTACGATAAAGCTTTCGCTTATGCACGGAGTAAACTAGCCAACCTTCTCTTCACATTGGAGCTCTCGCACAGACTTGAGGACACAGGAGTGACGGTAAACGCTCTCACCCCAGGGATCGTGAGGACTAACCTGGGCAGACATGTCCACATCCCGCTGCTGGTGAAGCCTCTGTTTAACCTGGCTTCACGGGCCTTCTTCAAGTCCCCAGAGGAGGGTGCGCAGACTTCTATCTATCTGGCCTGCTCTGATGATGTGGACGGCCTTCACGGGAAGTGCTTTGCTAACTGTCTTGAGGAACAGCTGTTAGCTAAGGCCACAGATGAGGAGGTGGCCAAGAAACTGTGGGACATCAGTGAAGTGATGGTGGGCATCACAACCTGAGTCTTACATACTTAATAATTTAAATCACATGTCCATGATTATTTCAGATCTGGCAGAAAATAAAACTTACAGATTTTTACCATCAAGTAGAAAGACTTTGTCTTGGAGAAAAAACTTGCAAAATGTACTCATGCTAAATCCACAGGAGGGAGCTGTTTTTGCCATTCATATTTACTTTTGCATTTGAAATATTAACTGTACAGTTGCAGCTGGCAGATTGTTAGTTCTGCTAGAACAATAACAATACTGTGTGTGTGTGTGTGTGTGTGTGTGTGTGTGTGTGTGTGTGTGTGTGTGTGTGTGTGTGTGTGTGTGTGTGTGTGTGTGTGTGTGTGTGTGTGTGTGTGTGTGTGTGTGTGTGTGTGTGTGTGTGTGTGTGTGTGTGTGTGTGTGTGTGTGTGTTTTAAATTAACTATTAATCTCATCTTTAGGTGTCCTGTTCCACATTCCAGTTTTCCTGATTTAGTAATTAATCCTGGTAGACAGTTTTAAAGATTTCAAACCGTCTTTGAGCTTATGTGCACATAGTATTGAACATTTCTGCCCAAATCCTGCTCTATTGTTTCACCTCTCTGCTGTTAGAAGTGAAATAATTAACAGTAACACTGCATTTGATTTTCACATCTCTTATGGAAGATCAGTGGAAAGGCATTCTCAGTTACGGTACTTAATAAAGATGCATTAAACAGAATAAAGTTATAGAAGTATCTCTATTCTGAATATGCACTATATTGTTTAAATAAAAAATGTTTTGTTTTTGTGGCACGATGATGATGATGATCAGTGTCACCACACAAAGAAAAAGCTTATATGCTTTTATAGGCCTATTTTTTATTGATGCGTGCACAGTTTAAAGTTGCCATGAAACGGAAGAGTAGATAGTCTTTTCTTCCCTATTGAGATATACGAATGAATGCGAAAAACGAGGGCATTTGAATAAAAAAAAAAATCTTTGCACGGATACATCGTCTATAATAAACACTGTAATTCTGTTCAAAATAAATAAAAAGAATTATCCATGGTGACCTTAACTCATTGTCTTTTACCCACTGAAAATAAAACAAAATATCTATAAAATTTAGAGTATTTTTTATAGGGAATATTTTTTTTTTCATAGAGTTATTTTAAGTGCTTAGGCATTTTGACAGTATTTCTGATCTACTGCATATACCTATGTGTGTGGTACTGCCAATTATAAACTGTTTTCCTGTTAAATATTCTTATTTATGTGTGTTTATCAGCTCATTTTGCAGTACTTTTTTTATCTTTTAAAAAGGAAATACTTTTGGGAGCCTTCTTGGTCTAATAAATAAATATTGCACTTTACAAATGATAGAGTTCAGAATTTAACTACAGCTCAATCGGGTTTATGTAATTGAAAAGTAGTCTGATGGTTGTTTTTGCGAGGCTCATTAGCAGAACAATTTTGGAATTAGAGCAATAGCCCGCTTTGCTTTCAGAGTTCACTTACCGTCTAATTAACCGTTCTAGGAGTTGTTACAGTACAATTCAACTACTTTCCTTCACAAAGTAGTACACACTCCTATCACCCTTCATCTCTTTCCCTCTTCATCATGATTGCCTTGAATGTTTTCTTTTAGCGTTAGCTGTCTCTGTGAGAATGGTAGCAGCCCTGATGGGCTCGTAATGCTTTTCCCACCTGTGTTTGCTATTAGGGCTTTTTCAGGATCATTTAGAATATGTTCCGATCAGCCAGAAAGCCCCTAAGATATCCCAGCATTCATCTGATAGCTCCCTGTGAAACAGGAGGTCTCTGAGTGCTTGGCCATAGAACCTGGAGACTGTTTGTATTTGAAATAAAGAAAATTGGGGAAATTACGAAAGTTAATGGCTTTAATGATGTGTTTCGAAACGGTGCCACATCAGCGACAGAATGCCAAGCTGGTAAACAAAGTGATGCTTTGATTACAATCACATTAAGTTGTTTCACCTCGATTTTTTTTTCTATTTTCCTCCTCCAGATGACAAAATATCACTCAACAAGCACCCAAATGTACATAAAGATTCATGGCAAAGCCCTTGTATCTTATCTTGTGGTTTGGCTTTCGCTAAAGCATTTCTCCGGTTGTGCTGCATTGCTCACCTCAGCTCTGCTCGGGTACAGACCTGCAGCCAGCATCCTTTCCCACCATTTGTGCTAGACATCCCATCCAACTTAAACACAGAACTCCTCTCTCGTTTATTATTCTGCGTGTTTGTTTTCTGTGATAGGGGGAAGGAAGGAAGATATGAATGCATGTTATTTTTCACAGTAAAGAGAGTTTCCAGCCTTGTGATTGTTGAGCAACGGAAAGCCTTTCCAGGTTGATGGCACAAGTATGTCTAAAACATTTTAAAAAATCATGTAATTTGATTCCTCAACTTTCCACTTTTTCACAAAGCACTACTGCATTAAAAACACACCTTAATCTATGATATAAAGAATACTAGGCTATATAATAACATTTAATCCATTCCCTTGGATGAAGAGGTTAACTAACTGGCTTGTCCGTTTAAAAAAAAGTTAGAGTTAAGAACGCACATTAAAACATTAAACGGTTCACCCAAAAATGAAAATTCTGTCAATTACTCACCCTCATGTTGTTCCAAACCCGTAAGACTTTCGTTCATCTTCAGAACACAAATAAAGATATTTTTGATTAAATCTGAGAGCTTTCTGTCCCACCATAACTGACACTTCAAAAAAAAATCTAAAACAAACCTAAAACATGCAGCATAACATGAGAATGAACCACATTGTTCTTGCGGAAGCTCAAACCTGCAGCATAACATGAGACTCATTGGTTCTCGCACGTTAAGCTAACATGCTTGATCTTCCTTTTACCACAACTGATACGTGAGATGATGAATGTTTATGTCAATAAAAGCCTAAATTCAATCTGCTCATCATATAAAGCGACTGAGTCTCTTCAGAAAATCTGCACTAAAGCACTAAATTCATATGGATTAGTTTTGCTATCTCTTTATGACCTTTTTGTCAGATGTATAGCTGTGTATGAAGGGACAGAAAGCTCTCAGATTTCATCAAAAAGATCTTAAGTTTTGTTCCGAGATGAACGAAAGTCTTTCGGGTTTGGAATCGACATGAGGGTGAGTAATTAATAAAAGAATTGGCATTTTTGGGTGAACTATCCCTTTAAGAAAAGTACATTATGTGCTTTATGTTTGGTTTTGGAAAAAAACTTTTTTACTAAACAGCCCTGAGCTCACAGTACGAGTTATCGGTTTGAAGACTTTAACCGGTTACTTTAAGATCCATAACATATGAGGCACTGTAAGACAAACGAATGTAAGGGAAACAATTTTTGGGTGAGTGACATGTTGTAACTATAATTAACACATTTTATTTTATTTCTTTTTTTACCTCTTAACTCATTTGGCTCCTATGTTTCATGGATTATGTTAAATTGGTGTCCTGAAAAAATGATGACACAAGTGCAACAGCAGACTTAGGCTGCCTGGTTGGGACCATGAGAATAAGTGCCTTGCTAAATTATACAAAATAGCACAACGGTAACAGAAAGTCTGTGATTCTGGTAATTCCCCACTTGGACTTGGACACCCCTACCTCAGATCAAACCTGCAACCTTTGTGTTTTCAGCCCAGCCTGAACCGTTCCTCCAACCGACTGCACATGAGCTTTCAAAGCTTGAGAGAAAACACTTTCAATGGAACAAATACAGATCTGCTGGCACAGAAGCTGAGTGAGCAGTGAACGAAAACATCTTTTCAAACTATTTATTATTCTTTATTTTACCAGGTAATTTGATTGATTGCTTGGTCTTCTGGAGCAGTGACCTGGCCATGGGTTCTGTGTGTACAGACGAATGGTAAAGTCTTTCCCCTGAGGTGGAGCCCTGTGTTTTGACACACTCTTCAAAACAAAAAGAGTTTTTCTCTGGGTTTGGAGAAATATTTTGGTATGTAGCAGGATAAGGAAAACATTTCAGCATTATTCGATCACATTATTCACACATGGAAATGATTCCTGAGGTGTAAATCTTTTCATGGGAAATGTGTAGATTTCCTGGAGCCAAACTTAAACTGATAACTCAAGACATTTCACAGATTTTACTAGCAGTGCATTTTGGATGGTTTCCTGGGGCCTGAGTGTGGATTTATATGCTGACCAGACTGGTAAATCCAAAGATTCTTGACTAAAAGAACAATGTAACATTCAAAAGTTCCCTCAGGGGGGCAGCTGAAATTAAACAACATTATTTAAAATGCAGCTCCTGAATAATATCATCCATTTAACTTCAGCATGATATATTGAGATGTCATTCACTATGCTAATATAAAAGGCATATTTGTTGTCTTAACAGGTCACAGTGAAATCAGGAGCGAAATATGCTTTTTCATGCATATGATAAAACCTGACTTTAGAATTGCTACATCAGATTAAATAAAATGTAAATCACCACTGATAGTGTGATGTGAGTCCATGATGTCTGGACTCAAAGCAGAAAATTTACCTAATTAAAAATGTAGCAAATCATGAATAATCATATATTATATATGACCTTTGAGAGACCTGTCATCTTTCTTACTTTCTAATGCTTGTCAGCATCCAAAACTCTCATCAGAACAGATGGGAGATCATTATAATCCAGCACGGTAGATGAACTGTCATAGACGCAGATCTCTGAGCTGAGAGCGTGTGGGGAAAAAACAGTCAAGGATCCAAACATCATTTTACAGGAAACTCTTAATATCGCTCGATCAAGTGCTCTAAAGTGAGACCCTAGCCATTAATGTGAGCTCTGGGGCTCCATTTTGTCATGATTTACAAATTCTGAATATTGCCGCAGATAGAAATGTGGAAGGCAGGAGGGGTGTTTTCTGTCCAAGTGCTTGTGAAAGTAAAAACATACGAAGCTTCCAAAACAAGCACAACTTAAGTTTTAAATCTCAGTCTGAGAATGGCTCAAGCAGTCCATGCGAATGAAAGAATGAATTCCGGATTCTCTGTGTGGTTTTGGTTGATTGCATGACCTGGATGATGATGATAGTACAGATAAGAAAAGAGTCATATTTTAGGGAGCCCCAGGACTTTTCAGGGTGGCCCGGTCAACATATTGGCAGGCTGCCAAAACCAAAATTATGTAAAGCAAATACACAAAAATAATTCAAGGGAGAAAACGTCTACGGTTACGTATGTAACCCTCATTCCCTGAGTAGGGAACGGAGACGTTACGTCGGATGACGACGAATGGGGTTTCGCTTAGAAAGCCTATCAACTTCGAGTATTACAAAACGAGCCAATGGCAAAGAAATGCCATGGGTCTGCGGAATTTGCATGGCGTGACTCCGCCCCACCTCGTGGGTATAAAAGGAGGAAGCCGGCAGCAAGCAGATATGTTTCTTCGCTGAGGAGCCAAGACTGAGCTCAGGCGATCCCCGCGGTACAGCGGAAAGTGGCAGGCAGACGTAACGTCTCCGTTCCCTACTCAGGGAACGAGGGTTACATACGTAACCGTAGACGTTCCCTTTCGTTGTCACTCCGAGTTACGTCGGATGACGACGAATGGGGTTACCAGTCTAATCACGCCACCTTCTCAGCTGTCTTCCAGTGCCCTGCGTAAATCGAGATCCCTGTCAGCCTGGACAAAGGACTCCATATAACACAGGAATACCAAGGTACACTGGGAAGCATATCCCAAGCTTAGGGGTAGTATGCAATTAATGCCAGCCCGGAGGGGGGGGGACTGAGAGAATACACATATGACCCGAAGGAAGCATAAGGAAAACACTGGGGTGTCCAGCCGCAGGTGGAATATTTCAACCCCAGGGGTGGCAAGGTGGCTTGCCAAGGGAAAGACACACGCTCAGAGAGGCTTACAGTGGAAATACACATGTGGTGGTGGCTCAGAGGAGGGACCATGCACACGGGAGGCACCTAGCCGACGCACAGGCAATAGACACTGGCGCCGACGTCAGGAGTGCTGGAGGAGCTCAGGGCTTTCGGAGAAGCTCACCTGAGGAAGTATCACACGTATCCAGTCCGTGGAGTGGAATGGCGAGCAAGCGAAGACACCTGAGCGGGTCCGGTACTAGCTGGTTGAAGCGAGTACACGAGAGGACACAGGCTCCACTCTGAGATTATAGAATCTGGCGAATGTGTTAGGTGTCGCCCAGCCTGCAGCTCTGCAGATGTCTGTTAGCGAGGCGCCATGCGCTAGAGCCCAAGAGGACGCCACACTCCGGGTGGAGTGGGCAGTCACACCAAGGGGGCACGGTCGACCTTGCTGCTGGTAAGCCAAAGCAATGGTGTCCACTATCCAGTGAGACAACCTTTGCTTGGAGAGAGCCTTTCCCTTCAGCTTCCCACCATAACAGACAAAGAGCTGGTCTGAGGTCCTGAAACACTGCGTTCTGTCTACATAGGCGCGGAGAGCGCGTACTGGACAGAGCAGTGCCAAGGCTGGGTCTGCCTCCTCCGAGGGCAGCGCTTGCAGGTTCACCACCTGGTCCCAAAAGGGAGTGGTAGGAACCTTGGGCACATATCCAGGCCGGGGTCTCAGGATCACGTGAGAGGAAGCCGGCCCAAATTCCAGGCACGCTTCGTCAACGGAGAATGCGTGCAGGTCCCCAACCCTCTTGATGGAGGCCAGTGCAACCAGGAGCGCTGTCTTCATAGACAGGAACTTAAGCTCGACTGATTGCAGGGGCTCAAAGGGAGCACTCTTCAGGGCAGTTAGAACCACTGAGAGGTCCCAAGAGGGAACGAGAGGAGGACGAGGAGGATTTAGTCTCCTCGCTCCTCTCAGGAACCTGATGATCAGGTCGTGCTTCCCCACCGACTTACCTTCGATGAGGTCATGATGTGCGGCAATGGCGGCAACATAGACCTTCAGGGTGGAGGGAGACAGCCTTCGCTCCAGCCCCTGTTGAAGGAAGGAAAGCAAAACACTGATCGAGCATCTCCGGGGGTCTTCTCGGTGAGAAGAGCTCCAGTTGACGAAGAGGTTCCACTTCAACGTATAGACGTGTCTCGTGGACGACGCTCTAGCGGAAGTGATGGTAGCCACCACCGCTGGTGGTAGGGTACTCAAACCTGCCTCGTCCCATCCAGGAGCCACACGTGGAGGTTCCAAAGATCGGGACGAGGGTGCCATAGGGTGCCCCGTCCCTGAGAAAGAAGGTTCTTCCTCAGAGGGATCGGCCAGGGAGGTGCTGTCGCGAGGAGTACTAGTTCGGGGAACCAGGTCCGGTTGGGCCAGTAAGGGGCAACCAGAATGACCTGCTCCTCGTCCTCCCTGACCTTGCGCAAAGTGTGCGCAAGAAGGCTCACTGGGGGAAACGCATACTTGCGGCCCTGCGGCCAGCTGTGCGCCAGAGCATCCGTGCCGAGCGTGCCCTCGGTCAGGGAATAGAACTGGGCGCAATGGGTCGAGTCGTGAGAGGCAAACAGATCTATCTGTGCGTCCCCGAACTGGTTCCAAATCAGCTGAACCGACTGGGGATGGAGTCGCCATTCTCCAGGGAGGGGCTGAAGCCGTGAGAGCTCGTCGGCTGCACAGTTCAGCGCTCCGGGAATGAAGATGGCTCGAAGCGACCTCAGATGCTTCTGACTCCATAGGAGGAGGTGGCGAGCGAGTTGTGACATACGGCGGGAGCGTAGACCACCTTGATGGTTGATGTACGCTACAGTGGCGGAGTTGTCTGAGCGGACTAGTACGTGTTGACCCCTGAGCAACGCCCGGAAGCGGTGCAGGGCAAGGCGTACTGCCAACAACTCGAGGCAATTGACATGCCACAGCCGCTGGGGTCCTGTCCAGGAGCCCGCAGCAGCATGTCCATTGCACATGGCGCCCCAGCCCGTGGTGGAGGCATCTGTTGAGAGAACAACATGCCGGGAAGCTCGTGCCAGGGGGACACCGGCCCTGAGAAAATCGAGGTTCGTCCACGGGGTGAAGAACTGACGGCAGGTCGGAGTAACTGGTACTCGGAACGTGCCGTGTTGCCATGCCCACCTCGGGACTCGGTCGCGAAGCCAAAGCTGAAGCGGTCTCATATGAAGCAATCCGAGCGGCGTGACCGCGGCTGCAGATGCCATATGCCCCAGGAGCCTCTGAAAAAGTTTCAGTGGAACCGCACTCTTGCCCTCGAATTGTCTTAGGCAAGTCAGCAGTGACTGCGCGCGCTCGCTCGTAAGCTGCGCGGACATGGCGACCGAGTCGATGTCCATACCGAGAAAAGAGATCCTCTGCACGGGGCAAAGTTTGCTCTTCTCCCAGTTGACCCGAAGGCCCAGACGGGCTAGGTGCCGAAGCACTAGGTCCCTGTGTTCGCAAACCTGATCTCGAGAGTGAGCTAGGATCAGCCAGTCGTCGATATAACTCAGGATGCGAACCCCTTGCTCTCGAAGGGGAACAAGGGCCGCCTCGACGACCTTCGTGAAGATGCGAGGAGACAGGGCTAGCCCGAAAGGGAGAACCGCGTACTGGTATGCCCGCCCCTCGAAAGCAAACCGGAGGAACGGTCTGTGTCGAGGAAGAATGGAGACATGAAAGTAGGCGTCCTTCAGGTCGATCGCTGCAAACCAATCCTGGGGCCATATGCATTCGAAAACGCGTTTGGCGGTGAGCATCTTGAACGGCATCCGGTGAAGGGAGCGGTTCAGCACGCGCAAGTCCAGGATTGGCCGTAACCCACCGGTTTTCTTGGGGACAATGAAGTAGGGGCTGTAGAAGCCGGACCTCATCTCGGCTGGAGGGACAGTCTCGATTGCACCCTTCGCCAGCAGGGTGGCAATCTCTGCTCTCATGATAGGGGCATTGCCACCGACCAAAGTGGAGCGGACTCCCCTGAAGCGGGGAGGAGACCGTGCGAACTGAATCGCATAGCCGAGCCTGACGGTACGCGCGATCCAGTGGGACAGACGGGGAAGCTCTAGCCAGGCTCCCAGGAACTGAACCAACGGGATCATGCGAGCCACAGGCGTCCCCCCGGAGGGGCAGCGAAGCGGAGTAACTGGCCCAGATGTGGACGGCATAGCGGCCCGGAGAGGGGGCACAGTTAGCAACCGCGCCCTGGCAGAGGGGGCCAGGGGAGGACCAGGCTGGTCGTCCCGCGGGGGCCTGCTCTGCCAGGGGTCTGGCGACAGAGGGGGACAGGGGCGAAGCGGTCCGTGGACGGCACGCCGTGTCAACCGCCTCTGGGACAGAGGGGGGCGAGGAGAGCACGGCTTGTGGGAGGCGCTCTGTGTCGCCCGAGAACTCTGTGAGCTCAGGGAAGAGGGGATTGTTTCTGACTTTAACCACATTAGGGTGCTGCCCACCCGTGGGTGAGCAGCGGGGAGTGGAGAACAAAAGATTCTCCCCCGGCCCTGCGAAACAATCATCATCCCTGAGCAGCCCGTCTCAGGAGCCCCGCTTGGCCCGGCGTTTAGCGGGGGGCGGGGCAGGAGAGGGCTGTGGCGCCTTCTTACGGCTTCCTCCGCGACCGGCCCTGGGTGGAGGCTGCTGCGTGGTCCGGGCGGGAGGGGCGGGAGCCGCAGGAGGGCGCCCTCGGCGGGAAACAGGTCGAGGCGTCTGCCCGGCCGGCAAGGTGGAGGCAGCAGCGGGCCGGCGCGGCAGAATGTGTCTGATGGCCTCGGTCTGTTTCTGGGCAGTTGAAATCTGTTGGGCAAAGTCTTCAACTGCACCGCCGAAGAGGCCGGCCTGGGACAAGGGGGCGTTAAGCAGACGGGTCCGCTCAGCGTCCCGCATGTCAGCCAGGTTCAGCCACAGATGTCGCTCCTGGACCACAGCTGTGGACATCACCAAACCCAGGGAGCGCACGGTAACCTTCGTCGCCCGGAGAGCAAGGTCGGTCGCGGCGCGCAGCTCATCAAAGAGCCCTGGGTTTGTCCTACCCTCGTGCATGTCTCTGAGCATCTGGGCCTGGTAGACCTGCAGAGTGGCCATAGCATGCAGTGAAGCAGCCGCCTGTCCCGCCGCTCTGTAAGACTTCGCCACCAGGGTCGACGAAAATCTACAGGCTTTGGATGGGTGCTTAGGCTCGCCCCGAGAAGAAGCACTCTGAGGACATAGTTGCATGGCAACAGAGCGTTCAACCGGGGGAAGCCCAGTGTACCCACGGGCAGCTGCCTCATCGAGGGGAGGAAAGGCGGATGAGACCAGCGAGCGGTCCCGAGAAGACAGGGGGGTCTTCCAGGACTTTGAGATCTCATCATGCACATCCGGGAAGAAAGGTATTGGGGTTTGCCGAGGACGAGGGTCGGCGGCCTTACCCAAAAACCAATCGTCCAGCCGCGAGCGCTCAGGACAGGGTGGAGGCCTCCACTCAAGTCCGATGCTCGCGGCTGCCCGGGAAAGCATGGCCGTCATCTCCGGATCAGACTCGAGCACAGCCGTATGCACACGGGAAGGTGGCAGCTGTGACGAGCCCTCACTTCCAGAAGAGTCAAACCCGCCTAGTGATGCTGCAACAGACATGGCATCTTCCTCTGTAGCTTCAACTGAAGCACGCGGGCCTCCAGAGGGTAGACCCGCGGGAATCAGCAGTTCACTAGCGGGCACTGTCATTGAAGAGGGGGGCTGGGGTCGCGGACACATAGTCGGCGCCTTGTTCCAGACCGTAACCCTCAGATCACCCTGGCCACCAGCCGCAGGACGGGGGGTGGATGAGGGGACTCTCACTCTTGCGAGTTCACGGAGTCTCGACCGTAATGACGCGATGGTCATGTTCCCACAGAGAGAACATGAGTTATCCACGAGCGCTGCTCTAGCATGATCAATGCCCAAACATACTATGCAACGCTCGTGCCCATCAGAGTCCGATACCAATCTGCCGCAACCAGAAGTACACGGGCGAGACATCTTTAAAAAGACGTGCCACGTGTAAGCTCTTTTAGTGAGAGAAAACTCAAGTGTTGAAGCACCCGGGGAGAAACGCACCGACTGGCAGACCACTGCAACAGATCAGCAGGAAGCACGCTCTCGCCGTAGATCGCCGTCACACCAACACTCGAGGTACTCGTTTGTAAAGCTGACAATTCAGAGATGGCTTGTGGAGAGAAGAATACACTTGGCTCCGAAGCGAAAACATATCTGCTTGCTGCCGGCTTCCTCCTTTTATACCCACGAGGTGGGGCGGAGTCACGCCATGCAAATTCTGCAGACCCATGGCATTTCTTTGCCATTGGCTCGTTTTGTAATACTCGAAGTTGATAGGCTTTCTAAGCGAAACCCCATTCGTCGTCATCCGACGTAACTCGGAGTGACAACGAAAGGGAATGGTTGTTTTAGAAATTGAATTTAAGAGTGAGTTTCCATTACCCATCAAATAGCGCAAGTTGAAATTACGAATTGAAAATATTCCCAATGGAAATACGTCAATTTCGCAAAAACTCCCATCTATCGCACAACTGCAATGAAATTTTTTCGCATTTTCAGTTCATCTGGTGTAGCCTACGTAAAAGTTGATAATTCTTTAAAGATGAAGCAATATGTTTGGACAGAAGATGAGAGAGAGTTGTTCATTAAACTCATAAAAGACAAAAGTACTACGGGAAAACTGGATTCTTCTTGAACAACCGATTTGTTAAAAAATCTCTGATTCATTCAGAAACTAAATGAGTGTAGTTTAATCATTCATTTAATTGATTAAATAAAAATCACTGTTTGAGGAATGAAACAGTGACTTATGAGTGAATCATTGAATAGTTAATTCAACTGATTTGTTTGAAAACTTTGATTCATCCAGGAAAAAAACAAGTGATTACTGTATTTATGAGTGAATCACTCGACTAATTAATTTGCAAATGCTGATTAATTCAGGAACAAAACACCTCCGTGGCCCTGTCCCAAATGGCACCCTAAACACTCCTACTAGCGCTACAAGTCTGCACTTTCGTGACATAGTAGGGCGCAAATCAACCGCAAAGGGGGCGCTCGCGAACACACTACTGAGACCTAAAATGACAAATGGGACACCCTACGGTCTCATGGACTTCACGGACACGCACACGCGGCAGCCATTGTAAGTCCACAAGATGGAAAAGTGCAAATGAAATATGCCATTTGGGACAGGGCCTGTGTGTTGCTCAGAGATACAGCGGTAGGCTATATCCTATATTTGTTAGCGCAACAAAAACACACTGAAAATATGGTGTCTAAAAAAGAAGGAGCGTGCGAGGGCTAATTTCAATAAAGATCCATTCAAATTCGCAAAGAAGTTATTGACCAGTGAGAAGAATGGCACTTTAAAAGCATCTAGGGTTGAGCTAGAGAGATATTTGGAGGAAACGCATACAGATGCAAAAAGGCATGAGCCTATGTCAATTCCGTCAGACATCCCACCTGTCAATACACCAGAATACCAAATGGAGGTCTGTGCACCAAAGTGGAAAGAGATAGAGCAGGTTGTGAAAAAGGCAAGGGCTTCAACATCTCCAGGGCCTAATGGAGTTCCGTACAGAGTGTACAAGAGTGCTTCAGGAGTTTTACGAATTCTGTGGAAATTGATAAAAGTGGTTTGGGAAAAGCAGGTTGTACCTAGAGCATGGCGTCGAGCAGGGCGAGTCTTTATACCCAAAGAAAAAGATGCTACAAGCATCAGTCAGTTTCGCCCTATTTCACTATTAAACGTCGAAGGCAAGATTTTCTTCAGCATTATTGCTCAGAGATTGTCAACCTACCTATTAAAGAATGGCTTCATTGACACTTCAGTTCAAAAAGCGGGCATTCCAGGATTCTCAGGATGCTTAAAACACATCAGTGTTATCTGGCAACGAATTCAATCAGCTAAAAAGGAGAGGAAGGAGCTCCACGTGACATTCCTGGATTTGGCTAATGCATTATGGTTCAGTGCCACATGAGCTTCTTTGGGCATTATTTGATTTTTTCAGGGTACCGATGTCGATAACAAAGTTAGTGAAAGCCTATTTTGGAGATTTGCTATTTAGTTTCTCAACTCCAGAATTCAGCACTACATGGCAAAGTTTAGAGGTTGGAATAATGGCAGGATGCACCATTTCTCCACTGGCTTTTACCATGGCAATGGAAGTTATCATTAGGGCATCAAAATGGGTAGTAGGAGGAGAGCGCTTGGCTTCTGGGATGCGACTACCACCAATCAGAGCATACATGGATGACATGACAACCATGACTACAACGGTAGCCTGCACTAATCGGTTATTGGGGAAGTTAACAGATAATATTGAATGGGCACGAATGCAATTTAAGCCCTCTAAATCAAGGAGCATCTCAATAATTAAAGGCAAGGTAGTAGATAAAACATTCTTCATTAATGGTGAGGCAATACCAACAGTTTCTCAGAAGCCAGTGAAGAGTCTAGGGAGATGGTACGATGGGGATCTAAAGGACACAGTTCGAGTGGGAGAAGTTAGACAACAAGCAGTGGAAGGGTTGAAGAGCATAAACAGCTGTGCTCTACCAGGCAAACTAAGTCAAGTCATCCTCATTTATATAGCGCTTTTAACAATGTAGATTGTTTCAAAGCAGCTTTACAGAGATAAACATATAATTTAAGGTAACAGAGATTGGTTTGGTTTTATTGTGGCTCTTGAAAAATGTTTTTTCCAGCTAAAGTTAGTTTTGATTGATTCACTTCCGTCTAAATGATCATTTGTTATTAAATTAGGGGCCGCTAAGACGACACCGTTCTCTCTAAACAGACTTTAAACGTGAACCTGTGATAGACGCTGATGGCGTTCACATGCAAATTAAGAATTGATTCTATAGTTATGTGCGTTTGAATATATGTGCGCAGGTTTGTAATTCCTTACAAACCATGCCTAAACAAACTACTTGTCTATACATTTTGATGCAGAATTTTTATTTTATCTTATCACTTTGGGTAGGTACGCGAACCGAAAAATTCCACAACGCTTTATCTGTAGAGTGGTATTGGGATCCTCCATAGGGAGAGGCTAGTTGGCACTTCAGCACTGCATTGTCATCAGGTCCAGGCGAAAGTCCTTCGTCAGATCTGGAAACGGCCTGGATCCAGCAGGCTGCGGGAAAACCTCGGGATAAACAAAGACACTAAAATTAGTGTAGATGGCATTCTTCTTATGATGTAACGAGTACATCAGGATTTGAGGGAAGTGTTCCCAGTTCCGGCTGACCTAATCTAAGCAGCCTAATATTGAATTGGGCTCTAAAACTAAAACTCTGGTGCTTTCAGTTTGGTCTACTGCCAAGGTTGCTGTGGCCACTGACTGTGTACGAGGTTTCTTTGACAACAGTTGATAAGCTGGAAGCGTTAATAAGTTCATATATAAGGAAATGGTTGGGAGTCCCACGCTGCCTCAGCAGAGTGGGACTTTATGGTAAAGGAGTATTGCAGCTGCCAGTCTCTGCTTTAACCGAGGAGTTTAAGTGTGCCAAGGTCATGTGCCACTGGAAATGACTTTAGCAGAGGCACGCGACAAATGTGTAAGGGAGGCAGCCCCTGTGGTAAAAACTGGTAGAAAGTGGTCAGCAAAGAAATCTGTAGTAGAGGCAAAGGCTGACCTTCAAATTGGGGATATCGTGGGACAGGTACAGCATGGAAGAGGGGCTTTTGGGCTCAGTTTAGCTCCTCCAAAATGGCACAAGGCAGGCCCAGCTCAAAGGAGGAAGCTGGTAGTCAACGAGGTGCGAAAGCAGGATGAGAGGATGAGATGTATAAAGGCCATTTTCCAGGCCAAGCAGGGAGAGTGGATGAGATGGGAGAGTGTGGAACAACGCAAAATGAGCTGTCAAGACCTTTGGTCAATGGAAGAGAGTAGGATCAGTTTCCTTATTAGGTGAACATATGATGTTCTCACATCACCGCAGAACCTAAACCTCTGGGTAGGAGAGGATCCCTCTTGTCCTTTTCTGTTCATCACCTGCCACATTAAGGCACATTTTGACAGGATGTAAGGTGGCTCTTAGCCAAGGTCGGTTTACTTGGTGCCATGACCAAGTATTGCGATGTTTGGCTTTAGCATTGGAAGGCAAGCGTAGTATGACCAATAAGTTGCCGCCTGTTCTAGCAAAACATTACACGCAGAAGACAATATTCCTCTGCCCAGGCGAGCAACCACCAAGAAAAGGTGCTAACACCAATTCTCGCCCAGGACAACTGGAAGCTGCTAGGGACTGGAAGATGCTGGCTGATCTTGATCAACGGCTTATTTTTCCACCTGAGATTGCCACCACTAACCTACGATCAGATATTGTTTTGTGGTCTGGATCAGCACGCATTGTTCAACTGATAGAGTTAACAGTGCCATGGGAGGATGCGGTAGATGAGGCATATGAGAGGAAGAAACTACGGTATGCTCATCTGGCCACTGAAGCAGAACAGCGAGGATGGAGAGTCCAGGTTTATCCAGTGGAAGTGGGTTGTCGAGGTTTTGTGGCACACTCTACAACCCGGTTCCTCAGAGATGTCGGATTCAGTGGCCAAGAGTTGCGTCCCACAGTAAAGAACTTATCTGAAGCAGCAGAAAGGAGCAGCAACTGGCTGTGGTTGAGACGGAAAGATTCTAGCTGGCTGTGTACAGGCCGCCATGCTACGGTTTCGTAGGATTCTTGAAAACTTGAAGAGTCTGTTGGTTTATTTGTATAGGTTGTATAGTATTTACAGTCATTACGTTCCTGTGTATATTGCGTGAATGATGGGTGGTTGGGCAGATATTGTGTTTTGCGGTAGGTGGTATGCCATACGGAACCGATGCCACTGAAACTGTGGCAAATTCACTTAGCATTCTAATTGACTACTCAATTATTTTGCTTAGAGATAAAATGGTTAGCTATATTCTATATTTGTTCGCGCAACAAAAACAGACTGAAAATTGATGTCTAAAATAAGTTACTTAGCATTACAATTGATTACTGAATTATTTCATAAATGAAATATCACTCTCACAAGTGTGCTGTTTTTTCAAATACCACAGATGTGATTGCCTGCAGTTCTCCCATCATCCCTTAAGGGTACAGAAACAAAACAAGGCCCATACCTCATCTTACATCACTGTTAAAGTGGCTGCGACATTATGGGTCAAAGTGGCAGATGACATGCGCCTTAAGGCATGTGGTCTGACTGCAGCGAACTTTACTCATCCTGAGAATGCCGATGCAAACTGTCTCTCAATAGGACACAAAACAGAGACACTTCAAACCCAAGCGGGGTCCTGGACTTAGCCGCAGCTGCTGTGGGAATGATGTCTGGCATGGGATAATTACAGAATGGTGATGAAAAGAATGCTGCTTATTGCATGATTTGAAGCACAACATATGAAAGTAGGCCTGAGAGGAGTCCCACATACCCTACACAGAAAAAACTTTCTGCACTTTTTATGTCATGTCAAGATTTTAATTAAAATTAATAGATTTCTTTTTTATGCATATAAAATGAAGTTATTTGAAACTTATGCCTTCATCTTTTGTTTTATTTTCTCATGACTTTTATTAATAGATTTTGTTTTACCCTTGCCCTCTTGCCCAGACTACATCTTACACTATAAATATTATTACATTTCAAAACTGATAATCTAAACTAAGAGTGAAATAAACATACATTATTTTAATATTTATTGTGAATATGGTTTATATTGTCCCTCAGTTGTGCTGTCATTTCCAACACAATTCCACTGTGTATACTAATACAGGTTGTTTGTAAAGTTAGTGTACCTGTTTACCAATGAGACAACATTAAAGAGCTTAAGATAAAATATGAGACTAATATGTGCAATACTCCAAAAGAGTTAAAGGTAAATGAAGGTAAATATGACTTGTCAGCAGAATATTTTTACTGTCATTTCCATAATTATATAAAAGTAAGGTTCACGTTGTACAAAAAAGTGAAAATATCATGTCTATAAAATTAGCCCTACTAAGAAAAAAGATGGTTTTAAGATTTTTATTCCAAAAATGTTAAAACATGTAATTTCTACCAAAACATATACTTAATTTCCAAGGTGCATATTAGTGTTTTACTTCAAAATTGCATCAACACAGTGCTGAAGGTGCAGCCAAGCCAGCAATTATTCATGAATTATTTCTTATTTTCCAAGATTTGTGGATTCACAGTCATCGCTGTGGCCAGGATTCCCCCTTTTGCGGAACAAGAGGTTAGGACCATAATATAGCAGTTCAGTATCTCAAAATAACTCCATGGACTCATAGACCAACAGGCTCCTCTGAAAACCACAAATAGTCTTTAAAAAGAAGCAATATCTGAAAGAAGCTCCCAATGCGTGTGGCTTATCACACTGTGAGCTGCTGCGTTCTGCCAGACAGAATCCACGTTCCACTGAAATCATGAATTACACCAGCAGAAAAGCCAGAGGTGGTCAGGGCTGAAGATTAGAAGCAAAATTGGTAGCAGGTTTAAGGAAACGCTCCCAAACACCAGCTGTGGGTGGTCGTGTTTCTCTGTTGAGTTTCACTGCACTACCTCAAATTCCTTGCATTGCATTGTGAACTGTTTAGTGTTCAAAACTGTCAGATATTGCCTTAAAAAGAAGTCGTTTGTTGTTGTTTCCAGCTTCTGTTGTCTTGGTTGGAGCAGATCTCCATTATTCTGTATAGAAGAATCTGTCATCTGCCTCATTCGCGTCTTTTCTTAATTTCATTTCTCTACTGACTTGTTTGGCCTCTCTCTCTTTCTATGATTTATGTTCTGGTTATTTATCTCTGTCTGTCATCATCTCTCTTAATGTGTCCTGGCATTAAGCCAGATCCACCTCGAGAAGCGCTATAGAGAGACAGCCGAGCATGTTTAGTTTGGCCCCTTGTCGTCCTCTCATCCACCATCTCTCTCCGGAACGCCCAGAAGATTCACCCATCTGAACTCCTCGACCTTTGGCCGTGTTCACGACAAATTACCCCTCTCTGTCGTTTCTCATGTCCTTATTGCAGCTCGGTGTTGGGTGGCCATTAATAAAAGAGAGGGTTAAAGTGGACCCCTTGCTGAGTGATAGGTGCGCTAAAGCTCAGATCAGCTCGGAGAGGAGTACTCCACATCCTACAGATGAACGCACACACAAGGATACACGCACACAAACTCCCCATTCACACGGATGAGATGCACACAACCACAACCATCCCAGAGAAATCAAACGTGTGCCATAGGAAAGTGAAAAAGTGCTTTAAAAAATGTTGACACACTTGATTGAACTGTATGCTTAAATGCTTGAAAGTTGTGAATGAAGTCTTAAAGAGTTGTTTTTGTTTGTTTTTTAATTTTCTCTTTTTGCTCATTTATTTTTGTACGTTTTTATTCAATTTATGAAGGTGCTGAATTGTTATGTTATAGCATAATTGTACAATAATATCGTATTTAGTACAAATTTGAAAAAGAAAAGGTAACTAATTTTATACATTTCAACAAAATGTACAGATAACTACAGATTTTGCATTGATTATGCAACTGATTATGCAACTTCTTATTAAAAAAATTAATTATCCAATTTTTTAAAAATTATCCAGTATTTCACACTCAGAATGATGACATTGTGGTGCGTTCAACCTGCAAATATGATCTTTCTGACATGATTAAAGTACACAATTTTTACTGCATTTGGAAACAAAAACAAACTGTGATTGATCACTTCACATGTCAGTCAAGCAGTCGTTTCCTGTGGCCGGTTATTGACCAATATGGGTTTCAAGGTATGGCTGACTGGTAAGTTCTTTAGGCCCTGTCCCAAACGGCACACATGCACTTGTGGGCTGCGTCACACATCGCATACTCTCTTGGTACTTATTTTGAATAAGGGTGTATTCACACCAGTCTTGTTTGGTTCGATTGAATCGAACTTAAGTTCGTTTCCTCCCTTGGTGCGGATCTTTTGGGCAGGTGTTAATACAGCAATCGCTCTCGAGTGCGGAACAAACAACCGTACCGAGTCCCAGCTGAAGGGTTGGTCTCGGTCCGGTTCCAAACGAACTCTGGTACGGTTCGAATTTCTGTCCAATGAATGGATGACCTTAGCACACGTGTGGTTTTGTTTACAAATTTTGGTTCACTTGCAAAAAGGGCAGTGTGAAAGCGAACCACATCAAACAAAAAAAATCAACATCGTATTTGGTCCGGACCAAAGCAAGTGAACTAGCTGACTTTCCTGGTATGAATACACCCTAAGGGGGTGTATTCTTTCCCTTTCTCTCTATGATGGTTAAATTTAGTAGTTAATCTGCGAATCAAATGCGAACCGTGTGGCCTGGTCCGTACGGATATCAACTGCGATCCGTTGCACCCCTAGGCATGTCATCGCCCCAAATTACATAGTAAAAATCTGACCCTGTCAAAAAAGGTGCAGCGCTTTTTGCAATTGGGTCGGGTCATTTTCACTGCATCTTAAACCAACCGTACCTGAGTTCGTTTGGAACCGGACCGAGACCACCTCTTCAGCTGGGTCCCGGTACGGTTGTTTGGTCTGCACCCGATTGCGATTGCTGTAGCCTACACACCTGCCCAAAAGATCCGCACCAAGGGTGGAAACGAATGTGAGTTCAATTCAATCGAACCAAAAAAGACAGGTGTGAATACAGACACCCTAAGTAATTACTTCACAACCACTAAAAAGTAGCCTGCTACGTAGGCTATATATGGCCTAGTGATTGTGTGAAGTATGAATGCAGGGTTTTCAAGTCTCATGCATTCACCGTGAGACACACACATTTCAACCAGTTCACACGCGCACACGCCACACCTTAGGCCTATTTCTCACGCTGAGGAGTAGGGGATAACTTGTCCCGCTATACAATTAATTGACGAAGCGCAGGCAAACGGAGGGAAGTTCTCTGCCGAATTCATAGCAGCTGTCTCGAGTCGAATGCCAGCTTCAAGCCAATCAGAAATTATAATTATTTTTTTCCGGGTAGATTACTTGTTCCCGCTGCAAGCACAATAGGCAACACGCGCCACATGGAGTGGAAGTTGGAAGAGCAAGATCTGGGGCCTCATATATATATATATATATATATATATATATATATACAGGTCCTTCTCAAAAAATTAGCATATTGTGATAAAGTTCATTATTTTCCATAATGTAATGATAAAAATTAAACTTTCATATATTTTAGATTCATTGCACACCAACTGAAATATTTTAGGTCTTTTATTGTTTTAATACTGATGATTTTGGCACACAGCTCATGAAAACCCCAAATTCCTATCTCAAAAAATTAGCATATCATGAAAAGGGTCTCTAAGCGAGCTATTAACCTAATCATCTGAATCAACTAATTAACTCTAAACACCTGCAAAAGATTCCTGAGGCTTTTAAAAACTCCCAGCCTGTTCCATTACTCAAAACCGCAATCATGGGTAAGACTGCCGACCTGACTGCTGTCCAGAAGGCCATCATTGACACCCTCAAGCAAGAGGGTAAGACACAGAAAGAAATTTCTGAACAAATAGGCTGTTCCCAGAGTGCTGTATCAAGGCACCTCAGTGGGATGTCTGTGGGAAGGAAAAAGTGTGGCAAAAAACAGTGCACAACGAGAAGAGGTGACCGGACCCTGAGGAAGATTGTGGAGAAGGACCGATTCAAGACCTTGGGGGACCAGCGGAAGCAGTGGACTGAGTCTGGAGTAGAAACATCCAGAGCCACCGTGCACAGGCGTGTGCATGAAATGGGCTACAGGTGCCGCATTCCCCAGGTCAAGCCACTTTTGAACCAGAAACAGTGGCAGAAGCGCCTGACCTGGGCTACAGAGAAGCAGCACTGGACTGTTGCTCAGTGGTCCAAAGTACTTTTTTCGGATGAAAGCAAATTTTGCATGTCATTCGGAAATCAAGGTGCCAGAGTCTGGAGGAAGACTGGGGAGAAGGAAATGCCAAAATGCCTGAAGTCCAGTGTCAAGTACCCACAGTCAGTGATGGTCTGGGGTGCCATGTCAGCTGCTGGTGTTGGTCCACTGTGTTTTATCAAGGGCAGGGTCATTGCAGCTAGCTATCAGGAGATTTTGGAGCACTTCATGCTTCCATCTGCTGAGAATATGGAGTTGAAGATTTCATTTTTCAGCACGACCTGGCACCTGCTCACAGTGCCAAAACCACTGGTAAATGGTTTACTGACCATGGTATTACTGCGCTCAATTGGCCTGCCATAGAGAATCTGTGGGATATTGTGAAGAGAAAGTTGAGAGACGCATAACTGAACATAATAATTTGAAGGTTGACTTTTTTTGTATTAAAAACACTTATTTTATTGGTCGGATGAAATATGCTAATTTTTTGAGATATGAATTTTGGGTTTTCATGAGCTGTATGCCAAAATCATCAGTATTAAAACAATAAAAGCCCTGAAATATTTCAGTTGGTGTGCAATGAATCTAAAATATATGAAAGTCTAATTTTTATCATTACATTATGGAAAATAATGAACTTTATCACAATATGCTAATTTTTTGAGGAGGACCTATATATATATATATATATATATATATATATATATATATATATATATATATATATATATATATATATATATATATATATGAAGAGTTCAGATGCAAAAGCCTCTAAGTGCCATCTGAAATTTTCTTCTAAAATGATCATTTTTATCAAGCTGGTATATTTAAGTTCAGTAATTTCACTTAAATGGCAATGAAAATTACCTATTAGTTGTCATTTAAGTGAAATTACTGAACTTAAATATACAAGCTTGATAAAAATGATCATTCTAAAAGAAAATTTTAGATGGCACTTACGTAGAGGCTTTTGCATCTGAACTCTTCATATATAAAACCGTTTATGTAACTCATTTATATAATTAATGTCCATGCCAGCGAGCGCATTGGGCCGTTTAGTGAAACTGACGCATTTAATCATAAATACAGTGCATGTTCACAATAACAGTTTAAATGAATAATGATTTAAACTATGTTTTACTTCTAATATAAACATTTAGATTAAATACTGTATGTCATTCTCATTAATGGAGTTAAACACTTAAACTACATGAAATCATTACTGAGAAGTTACAAAAAAATATATATTCAATAAACAGAAATATTTGTTGTGGATGCAATGCTTTTGAACACATTTCCTCTGGCATGCTGTGTTTTAATGTTTTAACTACTGTAACGATCACCAGCTGGAGTGCCCTCCAGAGCCACCAGAGGGCGCTCCACAATAGACTATGATCACTTCCTCACAAACTACATTTCCCATACTCACTGCCTGGACTCATCATCACTGATCACATTCACCTGTACCTCTTTGTCACTGATTGTATTCACCTGTGTCTTGTCATCCTGCTAGTCTCAGTCTATTTATACCAGGTTCATTCATTCACTCACCGCGAAGTCTTGTTGTACTGTGTGTCTGCATTTCCGAGCGTTTTCCCGTGTTTGTTTTTCTGGTTTTGACTTTGGATTGCTCTTGGACTCTGATTATTGCTGCCTGCCCTGACCCTGGACTGTTTCACTGGACTCTGATTCTCTCTGCCTGCCTCGACCCTTTGCTTGTATCTGGTTTGTCTCTGCCTTGTCTCCGTTGCCCTGTTTTGCTGTTGTTGATCCCTGCCTGTTTGACTATTCTATAATAAAGCTGCATTTGGATCTTCACCTCCAAGTCTCGGAGCAGTTCATAACAGAAGACTTCGCCAGACCAAGATCCAGCAGCGATGCCAACCATGGATACAGGTATACAAATCATGCGTCTCCGTCAGGGGAATCGGCCGATTGAGAAGTATGTTGAGGAGTTTATTGAACTGGCACATCTCACCTCAATGGACACAGTAAGTCTTATGATCTTTTTTCGGGGAGGACTATCTGAACCGCTCAGTTCATTCATGCCCTTGCATGATCCTCACTGGACTTTAGAGCACTATATTAACCTGGCCCTTTTGTTGAGCGACTCATCGTTTACTGTGGGCGTGGTAGAGAAAGAGCTCCGTGAACCCACAGTATCTCCTCCTGCCGAGACCGGGTTCCTTCACATCTTCTCTACTGAACCTGAGGATCCTCGCGACACGCCAGTCAGCGGGTCTGACACTGGATCGGTCTATGGGCGTTCAGGGCTGATGTCCAGCTTGGCAGATTCCCCGCTAAGGTCTGTACGGTCTGCAAGGATCACCGTCCTGCCTGAATCTCGTCCCGCCGAACCAGTCCCAGAGCCTGTCCAGCCAGAGCCTGTCCAGCCAGAGCCTGTCCAGCCTCGCCACGTCTCAGCAGAGCTTCCAGAGCCTCGCCACGTCTCAGCAGAGCTTCCAGAGCCTCGCCACGTCTCAGCAGAGCTTCCAGAGCCCAGCCACGTCCAGCCAGAGCTTCACGTCAGCCACGTCCAGCCAGAGCTTCACGTCAGCCACGTCCAGCCAGAGCTTCACGTCAGCCACGTCCAGCCAGAGCTTCACGTCGTCCAGCCAGAGCTTCACGTCGTCCACGTCCAGCCAGAGCTTCACGTCAGCCACGTCCAGCCAGAGCTTCACGTCAGCCACGTCCAGCCAGAGCTTCACGTCAGCCACGTCCAGCCAGAGCTTCACGTCAGCCACGTCCAGCCAGAGCTTCACGTCAGCCACGTCCAGCCAGAGCTTCACGTCAGCCACGTCCAGCCAGAGCTTCACGTCAGCCACGTCCAGCCAGAGCTTCACGTCAGCCACGTCCAGCCAGAGCTTCACGTCAGCCACGTCCAGCCAGAGACACTTCACATCACTTCTACAGAGCCAGTGTCTACGGACAAGATGGCCGATCCAGAGTCGGTTCACGTCACTTCCTCCGAGCCAGTGTCTACGGACAAGATGGCCGAGCCAGAGACCGTTCACGTCACTTCCTCCGAGCCAGTGTCTACGGACAAGATGGCCGATTCAGAGACCGTTCACGTCACTTCCTCCGAGCCAGTGTCTACGGACAAGATGGCCACCTTCGAGCCAGTGTCTACGGACAAGATGGCCGATCCAGAGTCTGTTCACGTCACTTCCTCCGAGCCAGTGTCTACGGACAAGATGGCCGAACCAGAGACTGTTCACGTCACTTCCTCCGAGCCAGTGTCTACGGACAAGATGGCCGCCTCCAAGCCAGTGTCCACGGACAAGATGGCCGCCTCCGAGCCAGTGTCTACGGACAAGATGGCCGCCTCCGAGCCAGTGTCTACGGACAAGATGGCCGATTCAGAGACTGTTCACGTTACTTCTGCCGAGCCGGAGTCTGTTCCTGTTCCTGAGCCAGAGCCAGAGTCTGTTCCTGTTCCAGAGCCAGAGTCTGTTCCTGTCCCAGTTCCTGAGCCGGTGCCTGTTCCTGCGCCGTGGCCGCCCGAAGGGTCTTCACCGCCGTGGCCGCCCGAGGGGTCTTCACCGCCGTGGCCGCCCGAAGGGTCTTCACCGCCATGGCCACCCGAAGGGTCTTCACCGCCCTGGCCGCCCGAGGGGTCTTCACCGCCCTGGCCGCCCGATGGACTGTCTGCTCCGCCCTGGCCGCCCGATGGACTGTCTGCTCCGCCCTGGCCGCCCGATGGACTGTCTGCTCCGCCCTGGCTGCCCGATGGACTGTCTGCTCCGCCCTGGCCGCCCGATGGACTGTCTCCTCGGCCCTGGCCGCCCGATGGACTGTCTGCTCCGTCCTGGCTGCCCGATGGACTGTCTGCTCCGCCCTGGCCGCCCGATGGACTGTCTGCTCCGCCCTGGCCTTCCGTCCTGTCGCAGTCTCCAGGTCCTCTTCTGCTCCACGAACCTGGCCCTCCATCCCGCCTCCGGATCCGCCTCCATGCCACCACCCACCCGGACAGTTTTGGAGCGTCTGGAAGCCGCTCATTGGGGAGGGGGCTATGTAACGATCACCAGCTGGAGTGCCCTCCAGAGCCACCAGAGGGCGCTCCACAATAGACTATGATCACTTCCTCACAAACTACATTTCCCATACTCACTGCCTGGACTCATCATCACTGATCACATTCACCTGTACCTCTTTGTCACTGATTGTATTCACCTGTGTCTTGTCATCCTGCTAGTCTCAGTCTATTTATACCAGGTTCATTCATTCACTCACCGCGAAGTCTTGTTGTACTGTGTGTCTGCATTTCCGAGCGTTTTCCCGTGTTTGTTTTTCTGGTTTTGACTTTGGATTGCTCTTGGACTCTGATTATTGCTGCCTGCCCTGACCCTGGACTGTTTCACTGGACTCTGATTCTCTCTGCCTGCCTCGACCCTTTGCTTGTATCTGGTTTGTCTCTGCCTTGTCTCCGTTGCCCTGTTTTGCTGTTGTTGATCCCTGCCTGTTTGACTATTCTATAATAAAGCTGCATTTGGATCTTCACCTCCAAGTCTCGGAGCAGTTCATAACAACTACAGAGATAATAGCTTTTTATGATAATAGCAGATTGTCTGAGAAAATAGTTTCGTGCAAATAATGCACAACAAGGTTTATCTGTTTCCATTAAAAATATAAATTAATTAAAAATATGATTTGGCCAGTGGAAAAGATTGAGAAAAACTTTCTCTGACATGTAGGCTATTTTACACTATTTGATTTTTATTTATGCAAAAACAAGGCCAGGATAGGCTACTAAATATTTTTTTATTAATTTAATGTGACGGCACATCCGTATTTCATATTTTCCTAATGTCTTTTACCGTTAAACATGTAAATTTACAATATGCAAATGATATGCAGATGAGGATGCGTAGTAAAACTAGGCATTGTAAGCTCCATATATGGTTATTTCGGGGAGGAGACGCATGTGCGCACAATCTTCCGCTGACTGGGATTTATAAAGTGAATTTTGCGCAGGTTCTATACACGGTTTTATAAGTCTGAATATTGTTTTGCATACGTCATTTTTGGCTTTCTGGCGCAAGTACATTTTAGTAAGGATCCTACGCACAGTTTTATAAATGAGACCCCTAATATTTGCGGTAGGAACCCCTTCATTTTCTTTTTTAGCATTTTGATTTTACAATTCCTGGACGAAATCTCTTGCCTGTGATCAAAGACAGTGAGGGCTGATGTCGAGGAATATACCGGTATCCAAATTCATGCTAAATTATTTTTGATGCAGTCAAAAACTCTCCAAATGCTTTTAAAGGGGTCATCGGATGCAAAATTCACTTTTATATGGTGTTTGCATACAAATGTGTCTTTGCAGTGTGTGGACACAACCACCATACAATGAAAAAAATCCATTCACTTTTTTTAATCCTCAAAAAGCCAAAAAGAAGGTGAGCAGTTGCTCATTATCCTTTAAAGATACATGCACCGAAATAGGTCACTGTGAACAGAGCTGTTTTTGAGGAGGTAAAAAGGGTGTAGTATTACACAACCATTGAGGAATTCTAACCATTTTACAAACTTTACATGAAGAATCATACTAACTTGTGGAAAATGGGCATCCGATCACCCCTTTGAAGGTGACCGGTTTGAGCAGATTTGGAAGGCTGTCTACGATTGCCAAAATGGTTTTAGTTCTTCCCCACTCGCATTCAGATGCAGGGAGAGTGTTCTCCATGGTGGGTTAAACGAAACCAAAACTAGGAACAGTTTGGCTCTGGATGGAACGCTATCATCCATCATGACTGTGAAAATGGCTAGTCTTGAGCCACAGTACTTTAAGTGGGAGCCCCCTACCCCTGGCATCATAATGTGACTTGTCATACATCAGGGCAAGTTGTTATGACTGAATATGTACATTGAGCACTGCTGTTCAGTTGGCTCATTTGAGGACAATTTTCTTTTTCTTTTTTGATAAATTTGTATTTTTGAAATATAACTATTTATTTTATTTGGTTGAATTTGTCTGTCTTTTATCAGATTTAACAATTGTTATTATTTCCATTTGTACTGGTCAATTGTGAACAATGGGCAAAATTGAACTGCTAGCAAAAATTGAAGCAAATTTGGTGGAGCTGAGGGGCCTCTGCTCCAAATATTTGGGTGGCTCCTCCCCTAACAGATTTCACTCCAGACTTTTGATAAAACTTGAGAGCCCTGTGAATGTAATCTGGATATAATAGGCTACATTACATAGCATGCTCATATCATGTGATTTGAGAAAAGCATCGCTTCATTGCCATTCACAAATCCTCTCCTGTGGACTCATGGAATAGTAAAGTGTGTCCATCTTATGCACACTTCAGAATCTCGCTAAAAATACTGTGTCATCTGGGTACTTTCTGCCTACATTTTATGAGTACTGTGAATATAGTTCTGTGGAACTACTGTGGACATACTTCTTTTGTCACACAGCTACTGTTTTTCACATACTCTAGTAGGGAAGTTTGCGATTTTGGATGCAGCCACTGTCTTGTGGACTTACAATGGCCGCCGTGTGGGCATCTCTATTAAGTCCACAAAACAGTATAGGGTAACCCATTTGTCATTTTAGGTTTTAGAAGGGTGCTCACAAGCGCCACCTTTGTGGTCGATATGCACCCTCGATGCACACTTTTACAGAGGCCACAAGCCCATATGAGTTCTGTCCTGACAGTCAAAGCGGGATTACATATGGACTCGGCCGAAAATGAGCAATGCAGAATATATCAATATTATATATCGTTTATTGGCAAACATATATCAATTATTTAATTGTTCATGCTAATTTTCGCTATTTCTACATTTAGACAACCTTTCCTGTCATCCCAGCTCTCTTGAAGTTCCTCTTTAACCTATTCGGACCCTGCGTCCATTACAATGGACATCACATGCCAGCCCCCTTTTTTTTTTTTTTACTTCTGGAGCATTTCACCTAGTTTAAAGCCTGCAGTCCATGAGATTGGACGTTTGTCATCCAATCAAATGGCAGTAAAGCTCTGCATGTAGTAATTATAAAAAAAAAACACTACATTGAAGAGAAGCATGGCAGCACTTCACACCAAACACAGAAGCAAGCAACATTTTCTATGGTTTTATTTACATTTTTTATATATTTTTGCCATTATTTCATAGTTTGTATGTAAAATAGGTTGAATTTATTAATTAAAGTTTAAAATCAATTGTAGAATTGCACGTTTTAAATCAGGATTTTTTCAAATGTGTCTGTCCATTAGAATGAACAGTGGGTTCAAAAGCCTGTTACACAAATCATATGTCCAGTAGTTTCAGCCTCAGACGTCACGCCCACGGAACGTTGGCTAAACCAGTCTGGCAGCCGTCAGTCTGAAGGTCTGGCTACGCGAGACTATATGTCCAGTAATGCTGCTTGAAATTTCTTATATAAAAAAAAAATCTATATCACAGTACCGATACATTTTTGAAACTTTTTCATATGCAGAATATACAGTTGATGAAGTGCTTGAACATATAGATGATGCAAATATCTCAGATGTTGACTTTATGTGGAGTGATGAGGAAGATGGAGATGTAAGAAAAATATCCGTATTTAAAACTTTATAAAGTAAAATAACTAGCTTCTAGCCAAACGAACATACGGATTTGACTTAAATCTAAAGCGCAACTTGAATATTAATATTTTTCATATTTTGTTTTATATTATTTTTTTTATGGATAGATGCACTTTTATGATGGATAGATGCACTTGTATGATGAATAGATGCACTTGTATGATGAATAGATGCACTTGTATGATGGATAGATGCACTTTTATGATGGATAGATGCACTTTTATGGACTTTCAAAACAGAAACAACCATTCACAGCCATTATAAAGCTTGGAAGAGCCAGGACATTTTTTTATATAACTCTGATTGTATTCGTCTGAAAGAAGAATGTCATATACACCTAGGATGGGTTGAGGGTGAGTAAATAATGGGCTAATTTAAATTTTTGGGTGAACTATCCCTTTAAAGGTATAGTTCACCCCAAAATTATATTTGTCATCACTTACTCACCCTCATGTTGTTCCAAACCTGTATGAGTTTCTGCTGAACACAAAATAAGATATTTTAAAGAATGTCGGTGACAAGACAGTTGACAGTAGCCATTGACTTCCATAGTATTTTTTCCTACTATATATTTTCCTAATAACTACATTTTATAATATAATATTATCATTATTAGTAATTATTTTGAAAATTACAATAATGTTTAGCAGTAATGTTATAGATATTACAGTACAATAATTAATTACAGCAGAAGCAGACCAATTTATGAAATACAGTAAAAATACAGTAAAGTACTATTTTGTAGTTTACAGTACTGATCTTGTGTACTGTAAAGTGAATTACACTACAGTTACTGGAAATCGAAATACAGTAACTTGCTGGCAACCGTGCTGTCAGTAATGTACTGTTAAAATACAAGAAAACCGTTAACAGAGAAATTGTTTCAAAGATGCACACAGGAAATGACTCTAACGTGAATGCATTGATTGATTCCTATAGGTTTATTTTGTTATGAATAAACAAATGTGCGATATATAAAGCAAAAACCTTACAATTAAAGTTGAAATGTTATAATGTTCAAGTTTTTGATCTAAAAAAAAGAAAGATGCACACAGAAAATGACTCTAATATGACCATATTGATTGTTTCGAAGATATTTAGTTTGTTACAAACAATGTGCAATCTGTAAAGCAAAAACCTCAAAATTAAAGTTGAAATGGTATACTGCTGAAAAGTTTTTGACCTTGAGAAAAAGCTTAAAGTATAGACCAACAAATTTTTATGTTTATTAATTTATTTCATGTTGGTACATTTTGGGAAGTACACCTGTTTTGACCTGACGTCCATTGGAATGGACAAAAAAGATTTATATATATATATATATATATATATATATATATATATATATATATATATATATATATATAATTTGGTCTCATTTATAGAAGCCTCATGAGCTGGAAAAATGTACTTTTATATTTTTCAGAAACTTGAAACATAATTAAGGTCTGAAGGGGTTAAAAACGTTGTGATTGTGATGCCTAAAATCACTTAAAATTAACTTAAAAGTGTTTTATTTTCTAATTTAAAGAAAATAATATAGATTTTGAATATCAGTTTTCCTTATCATCTACATTTTCTTTTCTATTTCACCTTTTTTATTTCACTCCTTCTGGTATATCATGCATGCATTTATCCTGAAACACACACTTACACATTTATTATACTGCTGTCTCTTTTGCACTCTCCAGAAACACATACACACATTAATCTTCGTCTGCCTGCTGAAAGGTCTCCTCACCATCCTGATGAACTGAAGCAGGGATAATGTTTAAAAGAAGAACAGAGGAAAGACCAAGTCTCATTCGCAGATCACTGGAATTAATCAGCATGAGGAAACAGAAAGCAGAAAACACAGAGAGCCTCTGGGAACAGAACAACAGACCAGATGTCATCAGAGTCACTTATGATGGGACTCAGAGGATCTGAGAACAGCAGTACGGGAGAGAGTGTGTGAGTGAGTGTGTGTGTGTGTGTGTGTGTGTGTGTGTGTGTGTGTGTGTGTGTCTGTGTGTGTGTGTGGGGGGGGGGGGGGTCTTTGATCCCTGACATCAGCAGCTTCAAGCACTGGAACACTGCAGTATCAGTCTGTCAGTGTCTTTGTACAATAAATCCACAGGATAAACTGGTTGTTTTGCCCCTTAGGGAGCAGGACACAGCTGTTAGCTGCATGTCTCACTGTATCAAACCGAGCCGCACTCACTGCTTATTTATCAATAATATTCTTCATCCTTCTTTGTCACACTGAGCATCACTGAACTGTATTTATTATTAGTCACAGTTAGATTCGGTCTGTCAGGGGGCCTGACTTCACTAAACCACAGCAGTCTGTTTAGTGTCTCTGTCCCCAGAACACTGCACAGAAGAGCCATACATCACAGAAGACAGATGAGCGAGGAGGGAGGAGTGCTCTCTTTAAATGTTTAACCAACAGTAAATGTGCATCTGTTTGGTGCTTTCTTCGTACTTTTGGTTTACGTTTCTGAATACACAGCATTGTAGACCCAAATGTATTTAGACACTTAAATCACACTTAAAAGGTTAGTTCATCCAAAAATTTAAATTGTCATCATCTATCCATCTCATCATATAATCATTCCACCCAAACCTTTTGGAAGTTATTTCTTATGTGGAGCATTTCTTTCTTCTCAAAAAGCGTAACCACTTTTTGGTTACCAACAATCTTCAGAATATCTTCTTTTGTGTTTTGCAGAATGACGAAGCCATGCAAGTTTGTATCAAATTGAGACTGAGTTAAATCCTTTTTGGGTGCACAATGCCTTAAAATGTCTGAATGTCACTGCATTAGATTAGACCACCTGTTGAAGCCCCTACACTATTAAAAAAGCTCAAAGTTTTGACTGAGGTCAGTGCCAATAGCCTCGTGGGAGGGTGCGCCGACATGTAGCGCCGTTGCGCTTCAGGAGACCTGAGTTTGAGTCCCGGCTTGTGGACCTTTCCCGATCCCGTCCCCCTCTCCCTTTCTCGCTTCTAGCTACTGTCCTGTCCAATAAAAGGCAAAAACGGCAAAAAATAATTCTTAAAAAAAAGTTTTGACTGAGAGCGTCAAACAGTGTCTACACCAGACGTAAATGCCGCGGCGCGACAAAATCAAGTAGAAGTTATAATCGGTGATAATGTCTACACTGGACGCGGCGCACGATGAGACCGACAGTAAACTAATTTCTGTTTCTGACGTTCTCCACATGTGCATTTAGAGCTTTCACTGTTCAGACAGCTTTAAACTTACTGCAGATAACTAAATGTTCAAAGAATGTTTTGCTAACATTTCCATTAAATTATAAAAAATTAATTTAATGTTCCCCAAATATTCAAAACACCAGTTTAAATGTTTTCATAACGTTCTGTCTTGTTATGTGGTCTTTTATGCATTTATTAGAGTTTGAATTCAAATCAAATACTGCCAAACCACCCATACTACTTTCTGAATAGGATGTCTACTTCATAAATTGTATGAAAATTATGGAAATACATGGTTCAGATCACTCAAAACATATATGAAAATGGAGGCGCCCTTATATGGGCCGTATTGGAGTCTGGTGTTCACCTAGTGAAAAAGTTGGGTACTGCGCCCGAATAAAATCTTACTGTAAACTCATTTTTTGAGATATCAACCTAAAATTTGGAACACAACTTGTTCCGATTTTTGGCTTGAATTTTCTTGCAGTTTTAGAGTAAAATATTTTTTGTAATATATATATATATATATATATATATATATATATATATTTATATATTTTATATAAAATATTAATAATTATATTGTTACATTAAATTATTTCATAAACTTATACGTATATAACTTTTTTTCTGTTTCCTTTTGAATAATTTCTACACTTCTACAATAATCTGGAAAATGTCTGGAAAAAAGCAAGACCAACCATAGGTCTATATTCCAAAGAATTCTTCAATTACAACCATTAAAGTTTGGATAATGATTTTTATGTCTATGCGAAAAAAAGGGGGGGGGGGTGACAGTTAAGGGGTTAAAGGCACACTATGTAATTTTTCACCACTAGAGGTAGCTTATTCAAAACAAAGGCATAGCTTGATGACGTCTTAATTTCGCGGAATCATGGAAGTTGTTGTCTGCACAAATCAACAAAATATATAACATTGTTCTAGTGGTTTTTGGATATTTTAATCCAAAAATCTTACATAGTGTGCCTTTAAAGCTACAATATGTAAAAAAAAAAAAATGCTGCAAATGGTCGCTAAGTAGATTGGCGTAGGTTGATGACGCATACGCAGAATTATGGAACTTGTCGTCATGCTGACTGATCTAATAAATGTTTATGGATGAGTGAATACATTGATGTTTTTAACATGACTGTGGTATGAAGCAGGGCGCGATTGCTATTGAGAGAAAGATATCAGCGCCACATGCGAGTCCCACGGATATAAAGTTATAATGTTATTCTATGTCTTAGTTTGTCTGTATGAGACTAGCAGTAAGCTAGTCAACATTAGAATAGCATACTGATCATATTCTAACATTTCATCAAATTGAGCTATATAACATTGATTAGTTTTATATACATTTGCTCACCTGTCTAATAAAGTATATGCAAGAGTGGTGTCTGTCAAGTCGAAGTTTGTCACGGACGTGGAGCTCTCAGCATCTCGAAAACGCCACGCTGATATTGATCCTGGTTTTATTTCTCCTTTTGTCCCAAAGTCTGCTTGCCATGGTCCATAATGTTTGAACGAAACAACAACAGCATGAGCGTGCCATTAGATGTAACACAGCTATGGCAGTATGAGCGGAAACCAGGGATAACGCGGATATTATGACAGGCGACAAGTGAACAGGGACGAGCCATTATTTAAAATTGGAATTTCTCTGAAATTAGAAATCTTTGGGAACTTTTGGGATATTGTAAGTACACAACTGCATGACATATATCACACTGTGCAAGTGATTTTTTGGATATTTTATTACACAAAATCTTTAAGCAAATATTAGAGAAGGTAACTACAGTAACTAAAAAATTTCAGAAAAATTTATACAAATCGTTTTGAGAATGATATTAAAGACCAACTATCAACTTTACTGGAAGAACGTTTGTTCATAACTTTAAGAAAACCTTGTAAGAAAATGCTGAGAATGTCCATGGCATTATTAAATATAAATTCTAGACAGATCATTTAATAAACAATCAATGGCTGATCTCTTTGAAATGACAGATTGTGCTTGCTGGTGAGTTGCCTTCTCTACTGTTGGCGTTTGAAAAAGGTTAAAAAATGTTTGCACAGAGCTTTTCAGGAGACCTTCAAACCTTAACGATTTCAGTCTCGCCAAACTGAGCTGAAATGTGTTTGTTACTCACGGTCCATATACAACGATATATGGCTAAGTCTGAGAGTCTGAGAGTCTTGGTTTCGCTGTGGAAACATAAACAAATGGCTAATAAACCCTCAGCTACAGGGTGTAAAAGGCTAACTTTCCTCTTAAACACTCCTAGCTTGCAAAATCCTTGATGCACTGAATAAAATAAAAAAATCCACATCAATCAAAGGCTTTATTAAATCTCAACTGCATCGAACCTTGATTATCTTGAGAATGTGATTAATGTTTCAGTGGAGAATTTACCTACAGACCAAAGTTAATTTATTGGTATAGTTTATCAAGATCTGAATGGATAAATTGCTGGTAATACAAATCTACAGTAATTTTTAACCCGCAATCACCACATTTAATCCTCCAAATCACTCTTATTGACAGCTGTGTATCCTAAATCACAGATACCTCAGTTCAAGGTAAGCACCTTTCCTCTACAAACACATTGGATCCGGTTACAGCCAAAGTAAATGAGGTCACTAACCACTTAAAAAACGAGTGGCGAGGCATGGCAGTGAGAGGAACCTCTCTTCTCGTTTTGCTTATCTTAAAAGATTGATATAGTCAACCCCCCCCCCCAACCCCCCCTCTCTCCCCTCCCTGTAACTCTTCTCTGTTGACTTCTGCAGATGTTTTCAGTTTACGGAGCAGAGGGTGGGCACAGTGTCGGGCAGCAGGCTGACCTCCCACCTGTGGCTCTGACCTTTGCCCTCAACGAACCGGAACACCTGATGACCCGACCTCTTTGCGAGCAGTGTGACGTCATGATTGCGGTAGAAGCTGGAGGGAGCAGCTGAAGTCGATTTGATGTCTGAGAACATTTACTGTATACACACACACACACACTTCATTTCTGCACAAAGATGGGCATGTGGCTCCCCCTGCAGGTAAAAGAAATAAGCAGAATGAATCTGAAATGCAAATGTGTTAAACTGTAGTATTTTAAATCATTTTTAAATTTTCATTTTTAATTAAAACCAATTTAAATTTTTTTAAAGGTGACAAAAAAGACAAAGAGAAACAAGGACAATGTTATAATGGTAAAAAGTTATAAAGAGTTGTGAGTGACCAAAGAACGAGAAGTCAAAATAAAGAATAATGATTTAGCATGGGTGAAATCGAATCATGTTTACTACATATTGGTCCATTCATTTATACGATTAATATGAGAGACAAGAAATATTTCATAAGAAATATACTTTAGATTTATATTATATTTAGATAGAAAAACAATTCTAAAATGTATTTTATAATCCCTTTAAATGAAGTTAAACCATTTTTGAAAATCCAGACCTTTTTCTTTCATCAAAAGAAAAATATAAAAGACTAAAAGCAATTCAAAAACAATTAAAATAAGAGATGTGTAGAATCCCACATTTAAACATAAATTTAAACACAAATTTAAAAGTAAAAAAAAAATAATAATAATTTGGGTCTAATCACAAGCATTTATACTAGGCCCATTTAACGTAATTCATTATGTTGAAATATATTACACAGAATTTCCCTACAAAATCAGCAAAGAAAAAAAACAAACAAAAAACAAACAATTCCATCTGGGTCTGTTTATGTTTAAAACCAAAGACTGAGAATGTCTGCATTAATTCAGACAATCCTGTTCACACACACAACTGGCAATAAAAACAGAGCACATCTTACCTTTTATCCAGACCTTGAGGGATTATAAGAAAAACCTCTGTTCTGCCTAAGGAATGAAAATCAGATCGTGCAGATGGAAAGAAACACCTAATTTTTTCCATGAAATCATCACTCACGGACATGCCAGAGAATTTTGATTATTTGTTTATGACATGAACAAGAAAAAGACCCCAAAAAAGGTTTCTTGGCATGTTGTTGAGTAAATATGTGGTCTAATAAAGAACAGAATGACTCTTGGATGTGAGTTGAGCTGGAGTGGCATGTCTGCTGGTCTGACAACAGTTTAACTGAGTGATGTCATGGTAAATACTCAGATTTCAGCATGAGGAACTGGTCCTAGACCAGTGTAAACATGGTTTCTGTCTCTCCTAACAGGTTGGGATGGGCTCCAGGCCAATAGTATTAGCATTAAAGTGGCTGTAAAAGAACATGCTAGTCTAATGACCTGGATTTGGACCAGTGCACCTGCAAAACAGCATAAAATAGAGACAAACACACTTGCATATAAAACACAATAAACCTGCAAACACCCTTTGAGACGTGGTCTATTAGGCTGAGGTAGCATGTGTGTTGTTCTTCTTGCAATGTTGCAACAGAACTACCATTCATGCCAATGTCAGCGACACATTTATTGTTTTTTGAGCAGTGTCCTGTCAGCAAAATGCAGTGTGTGTTGTACAGTTTTATTGCTCCGAAAAATGGTTTCACACCACAACTGGCTGTCTATCAGTATCGTTCTCTCTCCCTTTCCATGTCTGATTTATTTTCTGTTTTCATAAGCATAAAAACTGGACCATCAGTTGTTACACTCTTCTACTGCCAAACATTTAAACTCACAACATATGCAGCTAAGTAGCTCTTCCCTTTACTGTACATAAATACTAAACTATGGACACAAGTATGCACACATGTGCATCTCTGCACTAACACGCAGTCCTGGACATATAAGCACTCACTCACACAAATTAAATTCAGATAAAACGGAGGTATTACTTATTGGTCCAAAAAACTACCCACAAAACCTTGTACAATACAACTTTAATTTAGAAGGATGTCCTGTTACTTTATCCACTACAGTAAAAGACCTGGGTGTTATACTAGACCGCAACTTGTCTTTCGAAAATCATATTTCATATGTTACAAGAACAGCCTTTTTCCACCTTAGAAACATTGCTAAGCTACGTAACATGCTATCTGTTTCTGATGCAGAAAAGTTAGTTCATGCATTCATGACCTCGAGACTAGATTACTGTAATGCTTTATTAGCTGGCTGTCCTGCATCCTCAATAAACAAGCTACAGTTAGTGCAAAATGCAGCTGCTAGAGTTCTTACTAGGTCAAGAAAATATGATCATATAAGACCTATTTTATCATCTCTACACTGGTTACCTATTAAGTTCCGTATCAATTACAAAGTACTATTACTGACCTATAAAGCCCTAAATGGTTTAGCTCCTGTGTATTTAATGGACCTTCTATCGCCATACAATCCATCACGTTCTTTAAGATCACTAAATTCGAGGCTTCTGGTCATTCCTAGGATATCTAAGTCCACTAAAGGAGGGAGGGCGTTCTCGCATTTAGCTCCTAAACTCTGGAATAGCCTTCCTGATATTGTTCGAGACTCAGACTCGCTGTCCCAGTTTAAAACTAGATTAAAGACGCATCTCTTTAGCCAAGCATTCACATAATGCTTACCTTTTATACCACTGTTGAATCAGGTCGAATGCATTAATATTATGAACAGCAGCTATGCTAATTATTTCCCATTTGCTTTCTGCTGTTATCTCGGGACGTTAGTCCCGAGGTAAATAGCGTTCGTCAGCTCCAGTTTGTATCCAGCCTCTCACGGAGACTTCAGATCCCCCAACGCCTGCGATGAGATGACTAAACGCCTGTGAAGAGACGACTCGACGCCTGTGAAGAGACGACTCAAAGCCGGCGATATGTTATGCCCTAAATTACTACATGATTAACTAACTGTATTTTTTTCTATGTACATTTCTGAAATTCACATTCTGTAAAGCTGCTTTGAAACAATAAGTATTGTGAAAAGCGCTATACAAATAAATTTGAATTGAATTGAATTGAACAAATACTCAAATATGAACATACAGTATACACACACATACTCTCTGAAAAAGCATAAAAAAATTAATAAATAAAGATATTTCCTGCGTCTCATCAGGCAGGATATGATTTCACAATAAGCCAGAACTTATTTTTATGCTGATTAATTATGATTGTTATATATATTTATATATATATATATATATATAGTATATGAAATGTATAAAATGTTTATGATTTATTATTAAAATATTTAATTTATTTTACCTTCGTAGTCTGCAATATTGCAAGATAGGTCAATTGTTTATGTTCTTTTATTTATTTATTTTTTATCAAACTTATTCTTCTGGCAAATAATCATGTAGCCAGTTAAATAACTTATTAATATCTGTAGGTTATCGGTAAAGCTCAAGCTGACTCAAATATATTGTGGCTCTTAAAGGAACACTCCACCGTTTTTTGAAATAGGGCTTATTCACCGTCTCCCCTACATTAAGATAGGTGGGCAAAAGCAATTTTTGTCTCAGTGCAGGCATTTTCTTAGTTTGGCAGCGCCGACGCTACCTTAGCTTAGCATAATGAATGGAATCCTATGTTGTCAGGTAGCATGTAGTGAGTAAAAGTGATAAAAAAAAATTAAAAAAAAATAAAACGATTTACTTCTTGTGGCCTGCGTATTCACAACGAGTACAAATAGCAATTCATATTAAGACAAGGCGATTTCCTAGGCAGATATTGACTTGGGACTATATTAGGGTGAATCACAGGCGAAGCACTGCTACTTGGGTGCAGAATATCACGCAACACCTGAAATTCCCCATATCGGGACAATGGCGGCTTCACTTCTCTCCAATGGAAGAGAACGAAGGGGCGTCGTCCATCTTTTTTTACAGTCTATGGCACTGAGACACAAATGCTTTTGCCCACCTATCTTAATGTAGGGGAGACGGTGAATAAGCCCTATTTCAAAAAACGGTGGAGTTTTCCTTTAAAAGTCGGCACATTTACTTCCTCTCTCAATTCCAGCAGGACAGAAAAGGCAAAGAGACAATTAGAGATTGAGAGTTCACAGCAGTACATTAGTTTCTAACTGATGGAGGTCTAGAAAGCTTTCGGCGTGTCTCTGTTCTCTATCTGACAGCACTCCTGCAGTCTGTGTTTCACAGCACTATACTGTCATCTAGTGGATGCTCATGATAGAAGTAACAGAATGTGCGTTAGAATGTGAGGTCTTCCCCAATACTATATTCCTGCAATACCAGAGGATGCAGTTTCAGGACAGCAGTTCTAGGACCCTAGTTCTTTTGTGACAGCGCCACTAGTCAATTCTACACCAACAGAGAACACCTGATTCAAACTTCAAACAAACAGATGACTAGTACCACAGAAATTAATCATTTTTTTATTATCTTTCCAGCTTATTTTTAATGTAAGAGCAGGCATGACCATTTTAAACTTGAATGTGCGAGGCTGTGTCAGCAGTTTCCAGTTATTATTTAGCTGTGCAAAAACCGTTTATTTTGCTACTGGATGTTGTCTTCAAATTATTTAAATGTATTAACGTATAAACACACTAGTTTGTAGAGCAATTGTTTTACTGCACTTTGTTAGGTGTCACACATTAGATGTAAAGGGTCACGAAGTCCCGCACACACAGAAAATAGTCTTTCCTTCCTAGAAAACTGAATTTAAAACCAGAATATAGTTGCTCATATATTGAAACAAATTAGGTTAAATAATTCAAGTGAGTTACCAACAGGTATGATAGGGTTAGGGGTTGGTTAGGAGGACAACAATATATCTATTACATTTATAAAAAAATAATAAAATAAATACAGAATTAAATAGTAAGTGCTATAAAATAGTATAAACTGCTAATACATAAAAAAAACTAAGGTCAGAGAAATGCTGAGACTGCAACCTCCAATATTGCAGGAATACAAGAGGATGTTGTTGATGTGTTTGACTGACTAAATATTATCTTACCTTTAGCATATTGCTCAAGTTTCATCTAGGCTGTTCTCATCTCTTTGTGAAAGGAACATCTTTTGGCTCTGGTTACATGATCATTTCACTTCTGCTCTGACACAGAAAAGATGGAAAGGTGGCATAAGAAATTTTACATTTATGCTACCAGTCACATATTTGTTTTTTTTTGTTTTGTTTTTTTTTTTTGAGAGAAGTTTGCAGAGCAATCTCGGCAAAATGTGGCAATTTTAAAGAATTTTTAACATAAGATAGTTTTGATTTGTTTAAGATTTTTGCTCAGTGCATTAGCTACTCAAATGCTTCCATTTGTATCTCAGTACCTATTGCTTGTACCCTGTTTGGCTACTAGCAAAGTTTTTCTGCCTTTCCTCAGTAAGCACACCACTCACAACCACTTATAGCAGCAGAAACAATGCCTACCCCATCCATGACAAGCACTCAGCATTATTAATCTCGCTGTGGCACAATGCCCAACCATTTTTGGTCTAGAAACAGTTTGTTTCCTAATGCAGGATGAATGAACCTCTTTCACTTAATTCCGCATTTGGGGGCTTGAGTTCATTAGACCACTACGATTGCCACTGTGTAGGACATTAAAAGATAAAGCTTCTGATAAAGCAGTATCATTATTTAAAAAAAAAAAATCAGGATGTGGGCCACACTGTAGTGTGGTTATTGATATAAATAGATCACTAGACATTAATACATGATATCAAAGTTTTTAGTTTTAAGCATGCTATTGATTTTAAACATTTTTAATACAATGTATCATAACGTAACCTCTACAGAACAAATCAGTAGGACAGAAGGAACACCCTCGAGATTGATGATACAGTTAAGTTATAGCAAACTATTACCATCTGTGACATTTACTACTTATGAGAATTCAGACTTGCAGCCACATGAGATTCAATGTTAATGAAGCAGGAAAATTAACTGATGAACAATTTAAGCATAAATCTGGACTCAATCGCACAACGCAGTTTTCGTCCAGAACAGAGTGTGATGTTCTCTGAATGATTTATCACACTGTCAGCAAAACCACAAAACTCAGTGCACAGATTTTTATACAGTATTATATACATACATACATATATATATATATATATATATATATATATATATATACAGTATTTGTCTTTATAACAATTAAAAATATATTATTATATGTAAATGATTTAATATTTATTCTAATGTCATATTTAATATAATATTAAACACAGAAATACAATTTTAAATCAATTTTATATATGACTACACAATGGATAACGAATATGTGAAATATGTACTGATATATTCAGCTAACTTAGTTTTTAACTTGCGATAACTTTTAGGTAGCCAAGTTAACACATACACGCACATACTATAGGATTCTATAATTTACTTAAACCTGAAAGTACCTTCCTACTCTTCTTCCCAGTTTTCTTCTCTTTCTCACTTTCTCTCTGGGATTGAGTCAGTCACTAATATCAGTTTTCAATCTACTTTTCCTTTCTCTTTATCCCCTCTCTCCACTGCTGTAATCTTTTTTTCTGGTGGTTAGTATGTTAAATGGCTCTCTAAAGGCATCCAGAGTCAGTCACCTGCACTACAGCATGAAGTGTAGACTCAGCATGTCTATAAAATCTCTTTTGAATGAGAACACACCACAGAGATCAAATCGTCCCTTTAAAGTAGCTCCAGGGCTCATACAGCATGAATATATTAAACTCGGAAGAAAATAGGCCTCTATAGGAGAACAACAATGCTGTTTAGGATAATTAAATGCATTTCAAAGATTACATTATAGATACGCTGAGACACAGCAGCCTTTTCCAAATACTGAGTGTGTGTTCATCTTATGAGCTGCTATTTGTCTATCAGCATTAGTGAAATTGATGGAGAAAGAGAAAGATTCTACTTATTCCATCCCTTTAATCCATAATGTATACATGTGATCTAGTCTAGGGTTTTGTTCACTTATACATCTTCATACAGTTTTACTATGCACACCTCCTTCAGCACCTCTCCTTCCATATTTCTTTTGAGCACCTTCTTTCTCGATTTCTCTCTTTTCATTCATCTCGTCATATTCCATCACTCTAACTCTCTCAATCCATTCTCCTCTTTCATCTCTCCCTCTATTCTTCACCCTTCTTTCCCTTCAGCTGAGATCCTGAGGACACTGCTCTGAAAGGAAAGTGACATATAATGCAAAGCTTTATGAGTACCTAAGATGGTTCAAGTTCAACTAAATGAGATTTAGTACAAGAGCCTGAAGAAGAGGACCAAAAAGAGAAAAACAGGTGTTGGGTTGGACATGAATGAAGTGGACATGAATGAGGATAGAAATAATTTATTGAAAACAGTTCCAAAAATTCAATAATAATGGCCATTATAAACAACAATACTTAAAAAATGAGCTAACACATTTTAATGTTTAAGTTCTGTGATTGACATGACCAATAAAATTTTTAGAATAGGATGTTTTTACATGTTTGCATGTTTCTGAGACAGTGAACAGAACAGGTTCATACAAATATTTGGTTCAGGAATCAGACTGCACTGGTTGCACTACATGTTTTTAAATTGCTGAAAAGAAGCAGCTTGCGCAAGTCATTCGTTTATGAATCAGACAGGAATCTGTCGATTTGGTATCACTGTCATTGAATATTGTAGGTGAATTTTAGTATGCATCAGTGGAAAAATACACATGCGAAAACATTTATGGAACCAGCACCATTCATTCCGGTATTTTGTTTTTAAATGGAATAAGTTCTGAATAAGAACCAGTTCTCAGTTATTAAAACCTAGGACTACTGTGCTTTTCAGCAACAACTGGAATTGGGGACATTATTATTATTAGCAACAAATGCATACACTGCATATGCACACCATCATTTGGAAGTTTTATTTAATTTTATTTAGCTTTTAATCCCTAATGGGGGTTACAATAACTAAATTTACTATTATTATTAAAGAGTGATTTGTTCATATATCCAAACCGATCTCACGGCAATTGGAATGTATTTTCCAAGGTGGTTAATTCGTACAAATTCATACGACCTCACTCTTACAAATTCATAAGAATTTTGGTAAATAGTACATATTTTACGAGTTCCCCAATTCATATGAATTCATACAAATGACCTACCTTGAACCAAATCCTAAACCTACAAAATCACTGGGGTTTAGACAAATCGTACGAATTATCACCTCGTACTCACTCGTACGAATTAGTTCGTGAGATAGCGTTGATATATCTGCACTCACACAGTCCAGTCCCCATTGAAGGACTATATCTTCCAAGAATACTATAAAGATTATATATAATTTTGGCCATGAAGGCAGTACTGTCACCCCCGAATCGATCAATGTGAAATCAATGTGAAACACTCTTACCTGACAGATGATCATAGAGTGCAGT